>NC_134353.1:470002622-470315956 GCF_048569485.1 Anomaloglossus baeobatrachus
ACTCTTTTTAACTAAGCCATTATACTAGCAGTCAGTGTACCTAGTGGCATCCTAAACGTGGCTATTGTACTTTTGTGTAGTCACACTAGTGGAAAGATATTTGCAGCACGTCTGCCTGCATTGCACACTCAAACTTTTTTTAACTAAGCCATTATACTAGCAAACAGTCAGTGTACCTAGTGGCATCCTAAACGTGGCTATTGTACTTTTGTGTAGTCACACTAGTGGAAAGATATTTGCAGCACGTCTGCCTGCATTGCACACTCAAACTCTTTTTAACTAAGCCATTATACTAGCAAACAGTCAGTGTACCTAGTGGCATCCTAAACGTGGCTATTGTACTTTTGTGTAGTCACACTAGTGGAAAGATATTTGCAGCACGTCTGCCTGCATTGCACACTCAAACTCTTTTTAACTAAGCCATTATACTAGCAAACAGTCAGTGTACCTAGTGGCATCCTAAACGTGGCTATTGTACTTTTGTGTAGTCACACTAGTGGAAAGATATTTGCAGCACGTCTGCCTGCATTGCACACTCAAACTCTTTTTAACTAAGCCATTATACTAGCAAACAGTCAGTGTACCTAGTGGCATCCTAAACGTGGCTATTGTACTTTTGTGTAGTCACACTAGTGGAAAGATATTTGCAGCACGTCTGCCTGCATTGCACACTCCAACTCTTTTTAACTAAGTCATTATACTAGCAGTCAGTGTACCTAGTGGCATCCTAAACGTGGCTATTGTACTTTTGTGTAGTCACACTAGTGGAAAGATATTTGCAGCACGTCTGCCTGCATTGCACACTCAAACTTTTTTTAACTAAGCCATTATACTAGCAAACAGTCAGTGTACCTAGTGGCATCCTAAACGTGGCTATTGTACTTTTGTGTAGTCACACTAGTGGAAAGATATTTGCAGCACGTCTGCCTGCATTGCACACTCAAACTCTTTTTAACTAAGCCATTATACTAGCAAACAGTCAGTGTACCTAGTGGCATCCTAAACGTGGCTATTGTACTTTTGTGTAGTCAAACTAGTGCAAAGATATTTGCAGCACGTCTGCCTGCATTGCACACTCCAACTCTTTTTAACTAAGCCATTATACTAGCAAACAGTCAGTGTACCTAGTGGCATCCTAAACGTGACTATTGTACTTTTGTGTAGTCCCACTAGTGCAAAGATATTTGCAGCACGTCTGCCTGCACTGCACACTCCAACTCTTTTTAACTAAGCCATTATACTAGCAAACAGTCAGTGTACCTAGTGGCATCCTAAACGTGGCTATTGTACTTTTGTGTAGTCAAACTAGTGCAAAGACATTTGCAGCACGTCTGCCTGCATTGCACACTCAAACTCTTTTTAACTAAGCCATTATACTAGCAAACAGTCAGTGTACCTAGTGGCATCCTAAACGTGGCTATTGTACTTTTGTGTAGTCACACTAGTGGAAAGATATTTGCAGCACGTCTGCCTGCATTGCACACTCCAACTCTTTTTAACTAAGCTATTATACTAGCAAACAGTCAGTGTACCTAGTGGCATCCTAAACGTGGCTATTGTACTTTTGTGTAGTCACACTAGTGGAAAGATATTTGCAGCACGTCTGCCTGCATTGCACACTCAAACTCTTTTTAACTAAGCCATTATACTAGCAAACAGTCAGTGTACCTAGTGGCATCCTAAACGTGACTATTGTACTTTTGTGTAGTCAAACTAGTGGAAAGATATTTGCAGCATGTCTGCCTGCATTGCACACTCAAACTCTTTTTAACTAAGCCATTATACTAGCAAACAGTCAGTGTACCTAGTGGCATCCTAAACGTGGCTATTGTACTTTTGTGTAGTCACACTAGTGGAAAGATATTTGCAGCACGTCTGCCTGCATTGCACACTCCAACTCATTATAACTAAGCCTTTATACTAGCAAACAGTCAGTGAACCTAGTTGTATCCTAAACGTGGCTATTGGACTTTTGTCTAGTCACACTAGTGCAAATCTATGTGCAGCACCTGTGCATGACACCCTCCTGCTCTGTTTTTAATAAGCTATAATGATAGCAAAAAATACTGCCATTTAGTGGCATCATAGAACTGGCTGTTGTATTCCATTAGTGTCCCACTGGTGCCAAGCTATTTCTAGCACCTCTACATGACATCCTCATGCACATTTTGCTACGCTAATGTTATAGCAAACTCAGGGAATTCATTGCTGCATTTGATAATTCGGAGGGATAGAAAGTGAGGCTTCCTTTAGCTTTTCCTTCTGTTCATAGACAGCATCTCCAAATTCACACCCGAAGAGCAATTTCTCCTCCACGTCTAAGTGTGGAGAGGCAGCTAGTGCGCATGCGTGTGCCGATTTACCCCAGCTGCAGCCTAACTACAGTGTTTCGCCTAGTGAGTATGCTCAGCCTGACTGTGCCATTCCTGACGCTAAGTCTTTATTTCGGGATACAGCGCATGCTCCCACACTAAGTGTCAAAAGCCTCTTTACACAGGTACTTGCATTCCGTGCCGGGTCTAAGTCCTGTTTTGTGCCTAGACACCATGCTAAAGCTGATAGTCTTTTTTCAGAGACTGTATTTCATGCTACTGAGCATGCTCAGGCACTTACTGCATCAGAGACTAGGTCCGGTAATGAACTCTTTGGCCCTGCCCTGATGTGGGGGTCCCATATAGACCACAGGGCATCAGGTGTCCTCCCAAATGGCTTGCAGAGGCCCACCCCTATGACTTGTCACCGCATTATTGATGGTCAGACGATGACTGGTGAGGTGTTTGGGTCATGGCAGCCATGAGGTCATCATTGAAGTTGTGGTTCCAAATAGGACGCTAGTTATGCCACTCATGACGTGTCACTCTACTTTTGTCTCCAGGAGGTTCATTGTGGTTCACCCTGGTTTGGGGCGGACCCAGGTTATAAAAGGGGCTGGAGCCAACAAGGAGGTGCGCATTCTTCTATTATGCTCCGAAAGAGCACACCTCCATGTGTTGAACCCATTGCGGCTTTAGGCCAGAGGTAGGCAGGGATAGGGTGTCGATGCAGGCCACCACCACAGTTGGTAACGCAGAACGGTTAAGACCAGCTCCTGTCCTACCAGTCCTGCTTGTGCAGCCCAGTGGCATTAACAGGCCTGCTGCTGCTGATGCGCCTGCTGTCCACAGGTGTGGCCCCTACGCACACGGTCAGCGTACTCAATGGCTCCTGTGTTGTTAACAGGGAGTTCCTGGGCTGGGTGGGCATGTGGACCCTGTGACGCTAACAGGGCTCCCAGTCTCCAGATCCGAATGGCGTCTAACTCGGTTCAGGCTACTATTAGTTTCATAGCCACACAGCTCTGTATCCTCCACCAAACCTTCCAGTTGCCAACCTCTCCTTTTCCAACTGGGAGCACGGTGGACACTGACTGCTGATGGGGATATATACCTTTCTCTTTCTTTTCTTATTAATTTTCGTTATATAGCGGTAACATAGTATATACCACCTTATCCAAATCTGCCAGTCCCACTGTAACAGATGGTGTTTCTTCATCAAATGTTACTTTTGCTTAACCACCAAATCCACGGACCAAAACTTTTTTCCCCTTTCCAACACACCTGTTCCCCTTTCCACCAGCATCTGTCCTTTTTCAACTCATTTTGGTATATGACCAAAAGTGCAACTCTGCAGGGACACCGTACTCAACGCCATCTCAGCACAGCAGCCATCCCTCGGTCCCTCCGATGTGGACAAGGAAAAGACCATTTCCTCCTATCCATGATAAAGCGTTGAGATTCACTCTATGCAGCACTGGTGTTTAGTGGAAAAGCAGATCTAAGATTGCGTACCACATTCTGCAGATACTCCTGTATACGTGCGTCCATTTCTATGGCAGGAATTATTTCGCCAAATTTTGTCTTGTATCGGGGATCTAACAGTGTGGCAACCCAGTATTCAGGATTACTTCGAATTCGTACAATCCGAGGGTCATGTAGGTAGTGCAGCAAGAAGGCGCTCATGTGTCTTGTGCATCCAGGAGGACCAAGTCCTTGGTGTGTTGGTGGCAGAGAGGTGAGAATCGTGCCTCCTTCCTCTGCCCTCTCCCCACAACCTCGCACAACCGAAATGTGAGCAAGCTCTCACTCATCTGCTGAGTCTTCCATGCCCATCGCCAGTTCGTCCTCCATTTCTTCATGGGTTCCTGCACTTTCCTCAACACTTTTTGCTGATACTATGCGCCCTTGTTAATCCCTCTCCCTCACCATCACTGCCGCATAGGTGCCGCTGACCATCTGGACCTCGTAGATCTTGTTATCCCTTCCGCATATGACTCCTGCTGTACTTCCTCCCCTTCCTCTTGTCCCAACACCTGACTCCGAATAATAATTACAGTGTGCTCCATCATGTAGAGGACCAGAATTGTCACGCTGAGAATGACATTGCCAGTGCTAAACATCTTCGTCGACATTTGTAAACTGTGTAGCAGGGTGCATAGGTCCTTGATCTGACACTACTCCAGCAGCGTGATCTGCACCACCTCTGGATCAAGTTATCCCAGGCTATATGTCATACATAAAAATTGCTGGAGAATTAGGTTCAACACGTGAGCCATACAAGGCACGTGTGTCACATTGCCCTGACGATGGCCCGCAGCCAGGTTTGCATCATTGCCGCACACGGCTGTTAAGTCACCAACGGAGTACGCTCCGTCAATTTGTACTCCGGTCGCCAGGTGACAACGTGTTCCTTTCATGCATAGTGCTGATGATGGGAGAGGAGTTGATGCCAGCGGCGCAGGTGGATGCAGGTTATGCTCACCCACTGGGCTGCATTACCTTGACAGATGCAGAATCTCTGGCTGAATGTAGCTGGTGGGTATCTCACAGATGAAATACCATCATTCAGCTACAACCAATGGGAAGACACCACACCCTTTTTTATGCCCATCCTGTCTGCAGACCACTGCCAGACATAGCTATGAACCTCTGGTTAATTTTACCCCCAGTTCAGTTTTATGATTTTGTGTGCTTGTTACCTGACTACTTTTCCTGCTTGCTGTTTATGTACCTTGTTGGCCGATCCGCATTTCACCTCTGCTTGTTTTCTGATTAAGTCCTGGCCGTCCCATTCTGTTCCTGTTCCTCAATTAATGTTTTGACCCTGCCTGACTACTATTCTCTGGAACTGCAGCCTTCCACAGGTATTAATCACCTTGGGCCCTGTGTAATTCCTAATCCCTGTATAGGGGTTAAAGGGTTTCAGGGTTCTAGGGGTCCTGCTTGGTGAGTGGCTTCCCTCTAGCCTATCATTTACAGCCCATCTGAGTGTGTGGATCAAGGAAGGCGTTACACCGTGCTCTCTGCAGAAGGCCATGTGGGCCAGGATAGTGCTTTAAAAATTGCTGGACAACCAGGTTCAACACGTGAACCACACAAGGCACGTGTGTCACATTGTCACAGCGAAGGGCCGCACCCATGTTTGCATCATTGTCGCACCCGGCCTTCCCTGGCTGCTGGTTGAGTGGAGACAACCATTGATGAAACTTGGTCTCCAGAGCTAACCGTCCACAACTTCTCAGCGGTGTGACTCACATTTCCCATACATTTCAAAGTAAACCTTTGACCGCCTGATGGCATTGAGCTCTGCTGCCAGCATAGTAAGGAGGTGTGTGGTAGTCCTTGTGCGCAGTTACAAGGAAGGGTGGCCTGACCACACAGGGTTTGCGCCAAGGTGGAGGACCCACACGAGGTTGAAGAGGCAGAAGCAGTGTATTAACTTCTACATACAGAAGAAGGATTGACACAACTCGTGGGGACGGCAAGACTTGTACAGCAGACCCTTCTCCATCTCTCCCCACAGTAACCCATTGCCCAGTCAGCGACATGTAACGCCCCTGTCCATGCTTACTGGGCCAATTATCTGTGGTGAAATGCACCCTGTCACACAGAGTTTCTCAAGGAATCAGTGATGTTTAGTGCGACATGCTGGTGTAGCGCGTGCACGCCTTTGTTGGAGAAGGAGTGGCGCCTGGGCATCGGCTCTTGGGGCACTGCGATGGGCATAAGGTCTCGAAAATCCTCAGTTAAAAAGGTTGGAAAGGCAGCATTTTGGTAGCCAACAGTTTCCAGATGCTGAAAGTCAACCTCTAAGCCATGTCATGCCCTTCTAAAAGCATGTAAAACACAGTAAGGGGACTCCAACCACAGTCTCCCTCGTTGCCACTAATTGGGCCACACACACCCCACTTGACTGGCATCAGTTGACCCCCCCTTTTGAAAAAGAAAAAGATGCTTGGCATGAAGCACTCTCAAAAATACGTGTGCCTTTCCCGTCCACTGGATGACCCAGGGGAAGAAAAGTCCTCTGAGAGCCATGACTTGTTCATCTTGGTTCTTTTAGAAACACAGCGAGGGGACTCCAACCACAGTCTCCCTCGTTGCCACTAATTGGGCCACACACACCCCACTTGACTGGCATCAGTTGACCCCCCCTTTTGAAAAAGAAAAAGATGCTTGGCATGAAGCACTCTCAAAAATACGCGTGCCTTTCCCGTCCACTGGATGACCCAGGGGAAGAAAAGTCCTCTGAGAGCCATGACTTGTTCATCTTGGTTCTTTTTTCAAAAGCGAGGGGACTCCAACCACAGTCTCCCTCGTTGCCACTAATTGGGCCACACACACCCCACTTGACTGGCATCAGTTGACCCCCCCTTTTGAAAAAGAAAAAGATGCTTGGCATGAAGCACTCTCAAAAATACGTGTGCCTTTCCCGTCCCCTGGATGACCCAGGGGAAGAAAAGTCCTCTGAGAGCCATGACTTGTTCATCTTGGTTCTTTTTTCAAAAGCGAGGGGACTCCAACCACAGTCTCCCTCGTTGCCACTAATTGGGCCACACACACCGCACTTGACTGACATCACTTGACCCCCCTTTTCAAAATTAAAAAGATGCTTTGCATGAAGCACTCTCAAAAATACACGTGCATTTCGCCTCCCCTGGCTGACCCAGGGGAAGAAAAGTCCTCTGAGAGTCATGTCCACATTGTCAGTGGACAGACACATGTGCTTATCTGCCAGCAGACCCCCAGCAGCACTGAAGACAGGTTCCGAGAGAACGCTGGCTGCAGGACACGACAAGATCCCCAAGGCGTACGTGGCGAGCTCAGGCAATTTATCAAGATTGGAAGCCTAAAATGAGCAGGGCTCAAGTTGCACAATAATGGAATCGATGTTTCCTTGCATATACTCATATATCTGTGTGTCCTCCTCTTTTTCCTTGTCCAGCTGTTTTGTTTTCACATGAGTATATGTCCTTGTCACTTTCCCATGTGTTTGTGTTGTGTTGTGAGTTGTTTGTCACCTTTTGGACACCTTTGAGGGTGTTTTCTAGGTGTTTTTCTGTGTTTGTGATTGCCTGCCATTGTTTCCTATGCAGTTCGAGTTCGGTTCGTCGAACGTTCGACGAGCCGAACTCGAACGGGAGCTCCGTTCGGCGAACCGACCTTGAGCCGAACCGGGACCGGTTCGCTCATCTCTAATGATAATGATCCCAAGCACATCACCAGGGCAACGAAGGAGTGGCTTCATAAAAAGCATATGAAGGTCCTTGAGTGGCCTACCCAGTCTCCAGATCTCAACAACCATTGAAAACCTTTGGAGGAAGTTGAAAGTCCATGTTGCACAGCGACAGGCCCAAAACATCACTGCTCTAGAGGAGATCTGCATGGAGGAATGGGCCAGAATGGGCCAACATACCACCAACAGTGTGTGCCAACCTTATGAAGACTTACAGAAAATGTTTGACCTCTGTCATCGCCAACAAAGGATATATAACAAAATATTGAGATGAACTTTTGCTATTGACCAAATACTTATTTTCCACTATAATTTGAAAACAAATTCTTGCAAAATCAGACGCGGTGATTTTCTGGATTTGTTTCTTATTCTGTCACTCATAGTTATGATGTCAATTACTTTTTCAGTGGGAAAACTTGCACAATTGGTGGCTGACTAAATACTTTTTTCCCCTTTTATATATACAGTATATATATATATATATATATATATATATATATATATATGTATATATATATATATATATACACAAACATATATATATATATATATATATATATATATATATATATATATAGATGAAAATGTCAAGCCAGCTCAACATACGTCAGTCTCCATGGAGTAATATACCGCAATTCTGTGGATATGCAGGGAGAGGGTTGGAGCTTACCACCAATATTGGAAACAGGAAAAAATTCTCCAGCACGATCACAAATCCACGGCCGTCTTTAAAATGCAGTTTTAATCATCTGAATTAAGATCTGTATTTTAAATACGGCCGTGGATTTGTGATTGTGCTGGAGAAGTGTTTCCTTTTTCCAATATATATATATATATATATATATATATATATATATATATACACGGTACATATATATATTTTTATATATATATATATATATATATATATACACACATACATACATGTATTTATACATACCGTGTATATATTTTATAGCATATATATGTGTACTATATTTATACTGTACATATATATGTATATATATATATACCCAGTATATATATATATACTGTATATATATATATATATATATATATATATATACAGATATATATAGATATATACACAGTATATATATATAGACAGATATACAGTGTGTCCACCCATATCCTATTCGCCGCCATTAACTTGAGAATGGCGGCAGCTATAGGCATAGAAGTGGTGTCTAGGTATAGTGAAGTAGCCATGCGCTACACAATGAAACCACCTATAGCGCCACCTGGTGGAAAACAACAGAGTAGTTAGCATTTTTATTTCGAAAACGGAACGAGATAGAAAAAAAGTGAATTACAAAGTTGTAGGGCATCATCAATTCAATACGAATCGTCACCTTGCATACAGAAATGCTATGATTAGAATGTGTAAAAATCACAAGGCTGCGGATGTGAAGTGATACCTCATGGAGACCTTCTTACAAGTCATTGGGTATGGTGGTTGCGTGGAGTGGCCTCCACGCTCACCTGACCCCATTGGACTTCTTTCTGTGAGGTCACATCAAACAACAGGTGTATGCGACCCCTCCACCAACATTGCAAGACCTACGACGATGTATTACAGATGCTTGTGCAAACATGTCACCTACCATATTGTACAACATGCAGCAAGATACAGTATGCTGTCCAGAGTCCAGATGTGCATTGCAGCTGACAGTGGCCACTCTGAGCATCAAAGTTAAATGAGCGCTATATGCGTGACCAACATTCAATGTTTTGGGGGGGGTCATGGGCTTCATATCATAGCATTTCTGTATGATCGCTGACGTCAAAGGCATGAGCCGCTTGCCTCTGATTGGTCAGCGCACTGCCTTTGAGTAGCGGCTGACAGCGGAAGTTCCTGCATTGTCGCAATGGTTACCGATACACATCCTGTACTGGCGAACTACAAGAACCATAAGGCCGGCGATCGAACGGAAGGTAAGGTGAGCATAATATGTGTGTGTGTGCGTGCATGTTTGTGTGTGTTTGTGTGTGTTTGTGCGTGTTTGTGTGTGTTTGTTCAGAGTTTGTGCGGTGGATGTACGTAACCGAAAGCGTGTGCGGTGAGTATTTTGCTCGTACAGCAAAGCTTGCTCGTAAACTGAGTTACAAATTTACAGCAAGCTTTCACGTTATGCGGAGTACTCGCTAACTGGGTTACTCGTTAACCGAGGTTCCACTGTAAATATATATATATATACACTGTATATACAGCACATATATATATATATATATATATATATATATATATACAGTATATATATATATATATATATATATATATATATATATATATATTATATAGACTACAGTTCAAAAGTTTAGGGTCACTTAGATATTTCCTTTTTTTTTTTAAAGAAAAGCACATTTTCTTTTCAATGAAGCTAACATTTAATTAAACAGAAATACACTCTATACATTGTTAATGTGGTAAATGACTATTCTAGCTGAAAACGTCTGGTTTTTAATGCAATATCTACATAGGTGCATAGAGGCCCATTTCCAACAACCATCAATCCAGTGTTCTAATGGTATATTGTGTTTTCTGTGTTAGAAGGATAATGGATGTTTAGAAATCCCTTGAAAACCCTTGTGAAAGTATGTTAGCACAGCTGAAAAAAGTTTTGCTGATTAGAGAAGCTATAAAACTGACCTTCCTTTGAGCTAGTTAATAATCTGGAGCATTACATTTGTTGGTTCCATTAAACTCTCAAAATGGCTAGAAAAAAAGAACTTTCATGTGAAACTTGACAGTCTATTCTTGTTCTTAGAAATGAAGGATATTTGATACGAGAAATTGCCAAGAAACTGAAGATTTCCTACAATGGTGTGTACTACTCCCTTCAGATGAGAACACAAACAGGCTCTAACCAGAGTAGAAAGAGAAGTGGAAGGCTCCGCTGCACAACTGAGCAACAAGACAAGTACATTAGAGTCTCTAGTTTTAGAAATCGATGCCTCACAGGTCCTCAACTGGCAGCTTCATTAAATAGTACAGTGTCAACGTCTACAGTGAAGCTGGCCTTCAGGGCAAAGTGCCAAAGAAAAAGCCATATCTGAGACTGGCTAATAAAAGGAAAAAATTAATATGGGAAAAAGAACACATACATTAGACAGAGGAAGATTGGAAAAAAGTGTTATGGACAGACAAATCGACATTTAAGGTGTTTAGATCACACAGAAGAACATTTCTGAGATGCAGAACTACTGAAAAGATGCTGGAAGAGTGCCTGACACCATCTGTCAAGCATGGTGGAAGTAATGTGATGGTCGGGGGTTGCTTTGATTCTGGTAAAGTGGGAGATTTGTACAAGGTAAAAGGCATTTTGAATAAGGAAGGCTATCACTCCATTTTGCAATGCCATGGCATACCCTGTGGACAGCGCTTGATTGGAGCCAATTTCATCATACAACAGGACAATGATCCAAAGCACACCTCCAAATTATGCATGAACTAGTTAGGGAAGAAGCAGGCAGCTGGTATTCTATCTGTAATGGAGTGGCCATCCCCGTCACCAGATCTCAACCCTATTGAGCTGTTGTGGGAGCAGTTAAACCGTATTGTATGTAAAAAGTGCCCATCAAGCCAATCCAACTCGTGGGGGGCTTCGGAAAGCATGTGGTGAAATATCTCCAGTATTACCTCCGCAAATTAACAGCTAGGATGCCAAACGCCTGCAAAGCTGGAATTGCTGCAAAGGAGCATTCTGTGAGGAAGCAAAGTTTGAAGGGAAAAAATTATTATTTCAAGCAAAAATTATTATTTCTAACTGAGTCAATGTCTGGACTATATTTTCTATTCATTATGCAACTCATTTGATAAGTAACAGTGTGATTTTTCATGGAAAAGACAAAGCTGTATGGGTGACCCCAAACTTAAACTTTTGAACTGTAGTGTATATCTATATACTGTATGTATATATATATATATATATATATATATATATATATATATATATATATATATATATACACATATATATATATATATATATATATATATATATATATATATATACACACACACCAAAGAATATATAGTATTTTATTTTTGTTTTATTTATTTATTTTTAAAATCTCAGTAAAATGACACAATTTAATATACAAAGCACAGCATTAATAGTGTCAGTTTTTGCTGTTACCAGTACCCCTGCCTCTCCCCTGGGTGGGGTCCATCCTGAAACCTGTGGTAGAGGTTACATTATTTCCTGTGAGAACTACTTGATGTCAATTAGCTGTCACTTCTTCAGAGATCAGAGATCACCTGCATGCATGCACAAAGTGACCGTCAGATGCCAGGTGAGCAGGGGATTCTATGGATTCTATGGATTTTTACAGGAAGTCTTATTCAGCTAATATTTTTTATGGCTATCCACTAAATATACAATGAGATGGAGCAGAATTTAGAAAAAAAAAAGACAAAAGATAGGATATAATAACTTAGATCAGTTGGGTATGCAGTTATAAAGTAGGTAGATTGAATGGATGGACCAACGGATGATAGATGATTGATAGATAGATAGATAGATAGATAAATATTTACATAAAATAAATGTACTTTATATGATAAAGAAGTGACGATGATTATGTATTATAATAAAAACTGTTGCAAGTTTGTGCATTATAAGAGTTCAGTTTATAGTTGCTAAAATAAGGATTATTTTTATTATTTTGATAAGAAATCTTGCCTTTTGATGATTGTTTCCAGACTTTTCATTTAAAGAAAATGGAAAATTTTTAACAAGGGACTTAGATGCACGTTTAAAGTTTATTATTTTTCTTGGAGAAGTTTTCCTTTACTTTTTACCTGGTCTCTTAAAGGATCTAGGCCAGTGTTTCTCAGTTCTAATTCTCAAGTACCCCGAATAGGTCATGATTTTAGAATGATTTGTAGAGAGAGCCCCTGTGGAAGGAGAATACCGCTGAGAATTCTTATGGACTTGAACATATTTTCATCAGTTGTGTAATACTAAGCAAATCCTGTGAAAAATGACCTTTTATAGGTACTGGAGTTAAGTAACATTGGATTAGTACTCTCCCATAAAAAGGTGATACATCTCTGCATCCCAGACATGCAGGCAAGTCTGTCTGGCTGGAGTGGTTAGTCACTGACCCAGGTCTGCCACCAGGAATTTCAGAGTCCCAAACTAGGAAAATTTTCGGGCCACCTTGAGACTCCGCCCAGGCTCCACCCCAGCTCTGTCTCCACCCCTCAAATCTGCCACAGTCTCACCGCCACTCTAGGAAAAACTGTACTTCTATACTACATCCGCGCCAATCACACAGTATGTGGCAGGGCTGGCTGTGGAGGCAAGGAGAGCCTCCTTGACAGCTGTTTCACAGCGTTGCTTTATCAACGAAAAAAAATTGATCAAAAAATTGATAAAGCAACGCTGCGAAACAGCTGTCGAGGAGGCTCTCCTTGCCTCCACAGCCAGCCCTGCCACATACTACCAGGTATTGTAATCTGTCTTGCCATTCACAGGTTGACCCTCTCTGTTTCCGCAGACCCCCAGGCTGGGATGAACTAACGTGCATATTGATGCTGAAATATAAATGATTGTCTTCATCCTTGCCGGGGAGTCTGTGCAACGCCTGAGTTAACCCCTTATTGCTACTGTGGTGAGTCCCAAGGGGGAATTACACCATTACACTTTGTCCTTAAACTAAATTTTTAAACAATTATTCATGGTGGAAAACTTTTCCCTCTCCCCATTTTGGGTTATCACCCTGCTGCAATTTCATAATACCACATTGTGACGGAATGTGGTGGCATTATAGATTCCTAGCCCTGCTATATTAATTTGGCTGGCTCTGTGAGGCAAGTGTTTGCTCCTACACAAACTACCTCTCACTTCCCATATATATTGCCAGATCTATCCTAAATTATGAGATTTTGTATCAAATAATATTAAGTAATTTTATTCAAATAAAATGTATTTTTCTAAACGCAATTATTGCCTTATCTCCTTTTTTCCTCCGGTTGTATATCCTTGCAACACTTATTTAAGAAAGAAGTAGTGGGCACTATAGGGTAATAAATATAAATAAAGGGAGGGGTGCTAACAAAAAGTATGCAAAACAATGAATTCTAACATGAGAGCAAAAAAGCTGCATAGTAAAAAAATGTGGACACCCAGCTAAACAAGGGTCAAAAACATGATTGACAAAAGAAAAAGGATGGTTGAAATAGGGGAATAGACATAATAATCCTGTACTTATCCCCAGTGAAGTATCAGGGCACTGATAATGGAATGCACAAAAAGTATATAAACAAGGCAGTGTCAGCAGATAAATAATATAATCTCAAAATACACAATACCTTGTTGGTGAGCCTCATCTTAAAGTTAATGTGGCATTAAGACAATAGAGGGTATAAAAAATAAATAATAAGACTTACGGAGTAAATACAACACAGGCAATGAGTTTAAGCAATGCAAAAATATAATACACTCAGAAACTGCAGGACTTTTTTCTATACTCTCTATTAACTTACCGCAACATTACCTTAAGGCCGGGGCCACACGGGGGACTAGTGCGATCCTCGCATGACACTCGGCTCATGCTGGCAGCACAGCGGGAGCCGAGTGTCATGCGAGTGTCACTGCGACTGAGGTCCGATCATGCGATTGGACCTCAGCTGCGGGGGTCGAGCCGGCACTGAGGAGGGTAGGGCCAGCACTGAGGAGGGATGGCCCGACGCTGCAGAGAGGACGGAGGAATTTATCTCTCTCTTTTCTCCGTAGCCGGCTATTGCTATTCTCGCCCTGCACGCCCCACACATTGGGGATAAGTAAAGGATTATTATGTCCATTCCCCTATTTTATCCATTATTTTTCTCTTGTCAATCAAGTTTTCAACCTATATTTTTTGTCATCCTTATATGATTTGTATCAATAAAATCCAAATTTATATATAAGTATATATGTCCCCCTCTTGGTATATATCCTTATTCTGGATCCCTCTTGATATACTGTATTTGTAATCCTCGTGGTATACATGTCCCAACCCTGGTCTTCTCCTGGTACATATGACCTCCTCCTGGTATATTATGACCCCTTCCTGGTATATACAGTCATATGAAAAAGTTTGGGCACCCCTATTAATGTTAACCATTTTTCTTTATAAACAATTTGCGTTTTTGCAACAGCTATTTCAGTTTCATATATCTAATAACTGATGGACTGAGTAATATTTCTGGATTGAAATGAGGTTTATTGTACTAACAGAAAATGTGCAATCCGCATTTAAACAAAATTTGACCAGTGCAAAAGTATGGGTACCTCAACATAAAAGTGACATTAATATTTTGTAGATCCTCCTTTTGCAAAAATAACAGCCTCTAGTCGCTTCTTGTAGCTTTAAATGAGTTCCTGGATCCTAGATGAAGGTATATTTGACAATTCCTGTTTGCAAAACAATTCCAGTTCAGTTAAGTTTGATGGTCGCCAAGCATGGACAGCCGCTTCAAATCATCCCACAGATGTTTAATGATATTCAGGTCTGGGAACTGGGATGGCCATTCCAGAACATTGTAATTGTTCCTCTGCATGAATGCCTGAGTAGATTTGGAGCGGTGTTTTGGATCATTGTCTTACTGAAATATTCATCCCCTGCGTAACTTCAACTTCGTCACTGATTCTTGCACATTATTGTCAAGAATCTGCTGATACTGAGTTGAATCCATGCGACCCTCAACTTTAACAAGTTTCCCAGTGCTGGCATTGGCCACACAGCTCCAAAGCATGATGGAACCTCCACCAAATTTTACTGTGGGTAGCAAGTGCTTTTCTTGGAATGCCGTGTTTTTTTGCCTCCATGCATAACGCCTTTTTGTATGACCAAACGACTCAATCTTTGTTTCATCAGTCCACAGGACCTTCTTCCAAAATGTAACTGATTTGTCCCAATGTGCTTTTGCATACCTCAGGCGACTCTGTTTGGGGCGTGCTTGCAGAAACGGCTTCTTTTGCATCACTCTCCCATACAGCTTCTCCTTGTGCAAAGTGCGCTGTATTGTTGACCGATGCACATTGACACCATCTGCAGCAAGATGATGCTGCAGGTCTTTGGAGGTGGTCTGTGGATTGTCCTTGACTGTTCTCACCATTCTTCTTCTCTGCCTTTCTGATATTTTTCTTGGCCTGACACTTCTGGGCTTAACAAGAACTGTACCTGTGTTCTTCCATTTCCTTACTATGTTCCTCACAGTGGAAACTGACAGTTTAAATCTCTGAAACAACTTTTTGTATCCTTCCCCTGAACAACTATGTTGAATAATCTTTGTTTTCAGATCATTTGAGAGTTGTTTTGAGTAGCCCATGATGCCACTCTTCATAGGAGATTCAAATAGGAGAACAACTTGCAAGTGGCCACCTTAAATACCTTTTCTCATGATTGGATACACCTGCCTATGAAGTTCAAAGCTCAATGAGGTTACAAAACCAATTTAGTGCTTTAGTAAGTCAGTAAAAAGTATTTAGGAGTGTTCAAATCAAGAAATTGATAAGGGTGCCCATACTTTTGCACCGGTCAAATTTTGATTAAATGCGGATTGCACATTTTCTGTTAGTACAATAAACCTCATTTCAATCCAGAAATATTACTGAGTCTATCAGTTATTAGATATATGAAACTGAAATAGCTGTTGCAAAATCCCAAATTGTTATAAAGAAAAAAGTTTAACATTAATAGGGGTGCCCAAACTTTTTCATATAACTGTATGTCCCCATCCTGGGTTGCTTCTGGTATATATGTCCCCATTCTGGTTTGTCACCTTCTTGGAATATATGTCCTTCTCCTGGTATATATATCCCCTTCCTGGGCCCCTCCTGGTACATATGCCCCTATCCTGGTGGTTTATTTGTCTCTTTTCCTGGTATATATGTCCACCTCCTGGTTTATATACCCCCTCCCTTTTTTAAATGTTACTCCCCTGGTATAGACGGCCCCCATCCTGGATCACTCCTGGTATTTATGTCCTCCTCCTTGTATATATGTCTCCGTTCTGTCTCTAATGCAAAAAAAGTACTCACGCTCCACGGCTCCCATGTCGGACGGCATCCTCTCTGTGCAGTAAAGCAATGTCAGCTGGATGTGTGCCCTTGGACACACGTCCAGCTGAAGCAGGGGCTGGGGTCGGCAGGCCCCTCCACTACTCTTTGTGGTGTAGGGGCCGCACTGGCTTTGTTAATGGTTGATAGTCAGGTAGAAGTATGGCTAGTATTTGAATGTGGGTAAAATAAGGTATGTTGTTTGTTCTATATAGAGCAGTTACATCAAACACAAATACACAAAGGGACAAAAGTAAGAACCTGAACAAAGTTGAGAGCTAACCTAGTTGCAGGCCTCATATAGTCCTCCATACAAAATATTTGGCCCCACATAGCCCTCAATATAGAATAATGGGCCCCACATAACCTTCCATACCAAATAATGGGCCCCACATAGTCCTGCATACAAAATAATGGGCTCCACATAGTCCACCATACAGAATAATAGGCCCCCAATACAGTCCTCTATACATGGGCCCCACAAAGTCCACTATTTAGTTTATGCACCCCACATAGTCCTCCATATAGTATTATGGGCCCCATATAGTACTCAATATAGTATTATGGGCCACATATAGTCTTGCATATAGTGTTATCAACCCCACATAGTCCTCCATATAGTGTTATGGGCCCCACATAGTCCTGCATACAAAATAATGGGCTCCACATAGTCCACCATACAGAATAATAGGCCCCCAATACAGTCCTCTATACATGGGCCCCACAAAGTCCACTATTTAGTTTATGCACCCCACATAGTCCTCCATATAGTATTATGGGCCCCATATAGTACTCAATATAGTATTATGGGCCACATATAGTCTTGCATATAGTGTTATGAACCCCACTTAGTCCTCCATATAGTGTTATGGGCCCCACATAGTCCTGCATACAAAATAATGGGCTCAACATAGTCCACCATACAGAATAATAGGCCCCCAATACAGTCCTCTATACATGGGCCCCACAAAGTCCACTATTTAGTTTATGCACCCCACATAGTCCTCCATATAGTATTATGGGCCCCATATAGTACTCAATATAGTATTATGGGCCACATATAGTCTTGCATATAGTGTTATGAACCCCATATAGTCCTCCATATAGTGTTATGGGCCCCACATAGTCTTCCATATAGTATTATGGGCCTCATACTAAATATTAAATAAATAAATACATAAAAAAATAAATACTTCTTTTCTTTACCCCTCTGCTTGTCAACGAGTGCTCTAAAGCTCGTCACTGCACAGCACAGCTTGCATAAAATAATGACTGACATCTTCCCACCTGCTTTGCCGAGATAGAAGTCAGAAGCAGAATGATGAGGGCAGAAGCAGACGACTTTCCTCTTCCATCATAAAATAAAATCAGCCTGGGGTCAGATTTGGCCCATGAGCCAAAGTTTGACATATGTGATATAGACTCATAATGCCAATCAGTGCAGTACTTTGCTTGCATAGTTGCACTGTGCAGACATAACGGACTACTATGCCTCTATGCATTGAAATGTCACCTCCTATAGTGCCATACTGTGGCCACAAGGCCATACATTGCCTTTTGCTCTTAAAAAGTTGTTATAGTCTGCATGTATTCAGTCTCCCAACAGACAGCAGTCACCATTTGCCACCTTCATTCCATCAAAACAGTTATGATGGAGTGATATGATGCCCTCTGCTACCTCACAGTCATTACTAGCCTTATTATAGAAATGTCCTACCAGTTGTTCTTTGGGACTTGACAGGACAAGTGAAGTTATAATATTGTACTTGGACTGTTCAGTTGGATCACTTGGAAGGCTTGTGCATAGTGTACACATCTAGTACATAAAATTCAATTAGTAAATGATTTTAACAATACAAATGAGTATTGCATAGAGAAGCGGCCCCCAACCTTTCTAACCTAGTGAGCCAAATTCAGCTCTGAGAAATAGTCAGCGAAACGTGTCCTATGCAAAGAAATCATAAAAGATAAGTAAGTTCCACAATAAAAGAAACAACTGGAAATGGCTCCAGATATCAATAGAAAAGATCAGCATTTGCTGCAGATATGCTTCAAATAATGTGGAAAATTAACAAAATTGCAATTGGTAAGGTGTGCTGCAAAATATAGATAGTGCCTGAGCACTCCAGTCAGCCAGTCCAATGGTGGCCAAGGCAGTGAGCAGGCAGTCAGTGAGGATAAGGGACAAGAATCAGGAACAAGGAGCTGGGGAACTACCGCATAGGAGGAGAAGAAAGCGACCGGGCAGAGAAGCTAGATGTCACCAGTTAGGAGGAAAATAAGGCAACTGCCATGCTGCCAAAGCATCTACATAGTTCCTCGTCCACCTTCAGTGCCTCAGAAATATTTCGCCTTTCTGCTATAGCTGCTGTGTGCTACAAGTCTGGGGTCCGTGAACCCAAGCTTTATGCGAGCTACGTGTTGGGGATCCCTGTAAGAAAAAGACTCAATAACATTCCGTTTACATGACATTGCAGGAAATATAAAATGTGTTTAACAATTAATCAGATGGTCAGTGTTAGATTATTTTTAAGAGCATTGTATAGTGCGTCTTTATTTACATAAGGTAGAAAATAGACCTCGATTCAACATTTCAGCCCCGATTCATCCTAACAATGATGTCAGAATTCTGGTGTAAATTGCTTTAAAAAGTTCCCAAATCATTGTTCAACACGTAGTTGTTAGTGATCAGCGAGCATTACCATGTTGGGTACTCTGTATTCGTAACGAGTAGTCGGACACTCGGACAGGCTCGACTTGTATACAGGATATAACGCACGTCAGTGAGAAATTTAAGCATTTTTCTAGATCTTCTGGAAAAATGCTCGAGTTCCCCCTTTACTTCCATTATACTCCATACACAATCGGTACATGCTCATCACTAGCAGTGTTAGGGTGAACTCTTAATCAGAGATCACTTGTTGCCTACTGCCTGGCCTAATGGGTGTGGATCGAGTGCATGCTTGAAAAATGAGATCAGACACACAGTCGGATATTCATCTTTACTCGACAAAAGTAGGCCTGGGCTCTGCCTGATTTATTCAAGGGCATGCCTTTATATAACCTAGGAAAGGGGCATGGTCGGCTCTACAGTGAACATACTTGGATGTGTCCATTGGTCAGTGGGTTGAACAATGTGTTAGACCATGAGCTGATTGGTGGGCGTCATTGTAGGCAGGTCTATGACATCATTGGATGGATCCCTGGTGATGGTGATGGGAGGGACGTCATCTGGTGGATCCATGCTGATTGTAGGGTCTGTGATGTCATCGGGGGCCATCTTGGGTTCCTCTGAAGACTGACTGGCTTATGTATAGAGAATTGATTTAATTGCACACAATGCTCTATGTCCAGAGGTTAAGTATTTCATCTTATGGCTCTCCTCAACAGCAGTTGTGCAAAAATTTAGCAACTTTTGGCCCTTTTGGCAATTCAAGGTGAAGTATGGCGTACCTAACATCACAAACCCAGACTTGATTGTTAATTTCCAAACTGGCGAGGGCCATATCATCATTTTCACTACTACTTATTCTCTTTTACATTCTTTTACATTCAAGGTAGCTTTTACTGGTATTGGCTGTATGCTTTTGACTGTTGTCCTGTTGCAAAATAAATTTGGATCCAATCAGAAATGTCACTGAATGCATTGCGTGATATAAACGTATTTGCTAGTATTTCTCAGCACTGTGGACACTAATAATCTTGACCAAATACTCAACTCCATTTGTTGATATACAGCTCCAAACATGCTTTACTGTTGACTCCGCTGGCTGCAGACACTCAATATTGTACCACTCTCTAGCTTTTTCGGCAAACAAACTGTTTTCTGTTACAAATATTACAAACTTTGACTCATCAATCCAGAGGACCTACTGCCATTTTTTTTTTGCACTCCAGTTCCTAAGTTATCATGCATAGTTGAGTCACTTGACATTTTTCTATGTAAAAGATATGGGTTTTGGCCACAATTCTTCAGTGAAGACCATTTTTGGCCAGACTTCTACGCAATTAGATAGGTGAAGCTGACTTCTACTGGTTGCTGCCAGTTTTAAGCTGATGGCATTCATAAACATCTTATGATTTTGAAGGGCTAGAAAGTATAATGTGTCTTTCATCCGCAGAGTTAACTTTCCTTAACCGATCACTGCATCTAAGGTCCTCAACAATTCCCATATCTTGGTGTCCTTACACCTGAGAAATACAGGCAAAGACTTATCTATCATGTCATACCATCAAAGAGGCACCTGATTGAGCGGGATTATTGGGTGATTGCCTTGTAGCAACAGATACATCACTATTAGCGGTAAGCTGGCATTTTTTTTCTTTTTTTGCATTATTCTGGCCACTGACCCGAAACATACAGCCAATGTAATTAAGAACTATCTTCAGTATCAAAACAAACAAGGATCCAGTAATTGATGATATTGCCTCCATGGAACCCTGATTTCAACATTATCGAATATGTCTGGGTTTACATGAAACGCAGAAGGATTTGTACAAGTCTACATCCACAGATCCATGGTGTTTTCCCAAGATTCTTGTGAAAACCTCCTACTAAGTTCCTTTAAACAGGGTGCAAGTGTACATAAGAGAACTGATGCTCGGATGTTGTATTGATGGCAAAAAGTGATCACACCAACTACTGATTTGATTTAGATTTCTCATTTGCTCATTAATAAATCATTGTTACTTCTATCTTTGTAATAATTTTTAATCTGCAGCTTTTATTACACTCGTGCCTAAAACGTTTACACATTACTGTACATACTGTAAAAAAAAAGTTATCCAAAAATGCTATTTATCAGTGCTTAAATGTATGTTATTGTGATAGACCAACAAAAAGTATCAGTATTTGTGAAGTGTAAATGGACTGATACATGGTTTTCTAAACATTTTAAAAATACGAATCTGTAAATTGTGACTTGCATTTGTATTCAAGCCCCATAGTCTGATACCCCTAAATAAAACCCTGAGTGACCAATTGCCTCAGAAGTCACATAATTAGTATATAGAGTCCACATGTGTGTAATTTGTTTCTCAAATCGACCAAATCGGAATGCTTGGGTACTCGTCTCCAGTAATGAGAATAATGGAAGTCAATGGGAAACTCTAGCATTTTTCCTGAAGACCCTCCCAGGAGGTCTGGAGGGGCAGAAAAGTCACTGAAATGGATGGAAGTAGCGCTGAAATGGAATGGGAACAGCATGAGAAAGAGGCCTGGACACTTCTCTGACTCCTAGGTCATTGCTAGGAATGATGTTGTCAGAGTATCACTCCACTTGTATGGACTAAAAATAAAACATTCCAAACCGAAGATGACATGGATGTCCATTAAAACAATTTAGGAAACATTCTTTCCTGTATAATGACTTGTATAAAAGGCAATTTTAAATAGAAAGAAAAACCGCCTTCTCCACCCCTTAGGATATGTTCAAAAGAAAAACCGCCTTCTCCACCCCTGAGGATATGCTTATACGTAGTGTTTTTGCTGCGATTTTGTACTCTTGTTACTTTCAATGTTGAAAAAATGCTGCAAGAACAATAGAAAGCGTTGACAAGCTTTTTCTTTAAAACATCCAGCATTTTTCCATTGCTGTCAGGAAAAAAGGAATTGTTTCCTTGAGAGTATGTGACATCAACTTGCAAGAGAGAAAGGCACTCACCAGATGTATGCTGTATAGAAAACAAGTTTATTCAAGCTTGGAGGTTACATGTGCAGGGCGGGTGGGTGGGGAGGGGGAGCTGTGCACGTCCAACGACGGCTGTTTCGCACTTACAAAGTGCACTTTGTAAGTGCGAAATGGCTGTCGTCGGACGTGCACAGCTCCCCCTCCCCACCCACCCACCCTGCACATGTAAATTCCAAGCTTGAATGAACTCGTTTTCTACACAGCATACATATGGTGAGTGCCATTCTCTCTTGCAAGTTGATGTCACATCGTCTCCATATAAATGTGCACCCCAGCGCTGTACTGATCCATGCCGTTATGTATTGGACTTGATTGATATATATATTCACGTTGCGGAGTAGGTTTCCTCCTTACACATTGAAGTTTCCTTGAGAGTTCTCACATTTTTTCCCATTTGTAAGTAGCAGGACTCCTAGACTAGTGAAGCCTAGGCACTAAGTGCAATGCCTTTCAAAAAATGAAAGGAGGGACTGCAATACACCCTGGAATACAAGTAGAGGATGGCCTCAAAAAATATTTTTTCCCCTTTTGGAAGGAGTGGGACTCCTAGAATGGTAAAATGTGTGCATTATGTGCCAAAAATTATAAGAAGGCCATCCAATTATTATTATTATTATTATTATTTATTATTGTAGCGTCATTTATTCCATGGTGCTTTACATGTGAAAAGGGGTATACGTACATAATAAGGACAAGTATAATAATCATAAACAAAACAAGGCACAGACAGGTACAGGAGGAAAGAGGACCCTGCTCGCGAGGGCTCACAATCTACAAGGAATGGGTGAGCATACAGTAGGTGAGGGTGGAGTGTTCTGATTCAGCAACCGAGGAGGAACAGAAAAAAGACAAAAACTTAGAAACCCAAAAAATAACCAGAGTGGCTGGAACCTTAACGGACTGCAGACCTAATACTGACACACAACTAGAAGTAGCCGTGGGATGTGCCAGGTCGCCTCGACACAGCCGAAGAACTAAATATTCTTACAGAGAGAAATATTAGAAAAGTTAATCTGCCTCGGAGCAGTCCCCAAAGATATAGATAGCCCGCCACATGTAAAGACTACAGTGATATAGCAAAACACCATACATACCTAGAGAATAGATTCAGCAAAGATGAGGCCCAAACTATCTGTATAGAAAAGGATAGAAAAGAGCACTGACTGCAGCTGTAAAAACCCAAGTAAATACCAGCACGCCTGATATGGAAAAATACTGAGCCTACACAGGCTCTCCCCCACTATATCAGTACTCTGGTGTTACTAGGATCCAAGAAAAACACTGATATAGAAGAGGGACTGAATTCAGTACCAAGCATGGCAAAACACAATACATAGCAGAACATGGAGCGAGGTACACAGATACTCCCAGCAGGGAATGATCCAACTCCACCAAGAACGCCACACAGGCAAAATAACAAGAAAGTGAAAACCATAAGCAGAAGTACAAAGACAAACTTATCTGAGAGGAGTTCTGGTAGACACAGAGAAAAGGGCTGGTTTCAGAATGTCCTTAGCACACAGGAGATACATTGAGCACCAGCAAGGAACAGGAGAAAACTACTCAGTTATATAGGCCCAATCCGAATGGCCTGATTGCCAATCCTCCTCAGCTGTCTGTTTCCCATTCAGCAAGTCAACTGCGCTACCAGCACTGACCACAAGAGGGAGCCCCAAACTGGAATCTAATTCAAATGTATTCACAACAGTGGAGATGGTCATTCGGCGCTATGGTGGACTGAGGGTTACCACAGGTTGTAGGCTTGTCAGAAGAGGTGGGTCTTCAGGTTCCTTTTAAAGCTTTTCAAGGTAGGAGTCTGATATGTTGTGGCAGAACATTCCAGTATGGAGTATGGGGGATGAACGGAGAAATCTTGGATGTGATTGTAGGAAGAGGAGATGTGAGGGAAGTAGATAAGGAGATCTTATAAGGATCAGAGTTTACATGCAGATAAGTACCTGGAGACTAGGTCACAGATGGATGGAGGACATAGGTTGTGGATGGGTTTGTATGTCATGGTTAAGTAAAATATATCTTTGTACCGTGTTAGCCAGTAGAGATAAAAAAATTATTTAAAAGAACTGAGAGTCCTTAGTGGTTGATACCTTTTAATGGCTAACTGAAAACATGGTAATAATTGCAAGCTTTCGAGACTACTCAGGTCTCTTCATCAGGCATGGTTCAGGCATCAGGCATCAGATTTTGTGTTATACCATGCCTGATGAAGAGACCTGAGTAGTCTCGAAAGCTTGCAATTATTACCATTTTTTCAGTTAGCCATTAAAAGGTATCAACCACTGAGGACTCTCAGTTCTTTTAAACAATTTTTTTATGTCATGGTTAGGGTTTTGATCTGGACTCGTTGGGCAATGGGAAGCCAGTAAAGGGACTGGCAGAGAGTAGAGGTTGGGCAGTATGGGGGGACAGGTGGATTAGTCAAGCAGCATAGTTTAGAATATATTTTAGGGGTGCGAGACTGTTAGAAGGGAGGCCACAGAGCAGGGGGTTGCAATAGTCTAGGCGGGAGATAATATGGGTGTGCACTAGTGTTGTTGCAGCTTCTTGGGAAAGGAATGTGCAAATCCTGGAAATATTTTTGAGTTGGAGGTGGCAGGTGGTGAAGAGGGCTTGGATGTGTGGCTTTAAAGAGAGTGCAGAGTCTAGTGTTACCCCCAGGCAGTGAGCATGTGGGACTGGGGAAAGTGAGCAGCCATTGACTTTGATGGATAGGTCAGTTGGGGGGTTACTGAGGAGCAGGAAAGATAATGAATACTGTTTTGCCCATGTTCAGTTTTAGATATCGAGCATAGAAAAAGGATGAAATAGCACACAGACATTGTGGGATTCTGGTTGGTAAGTAGGTGAGAATCATCACTGTAGAGGTGATACTGAAAGCTATGGGACTCTATGAGCTTGCCCAGGCTGAAGGTGTAGATAGGAAACAGCAGTGGTCCAAGAACTGAACCTTGAGGGACACTGACAGTTAGGGGGAGAGATGAGGAAGTGGTATGAGATTGGGAGTCGCTAAAAGTTCGGTTGGTTGGGTATGAGGAGATTCAAGATAGGGCCAAGTCTGTGATGACCAGAGATGAGAGACTCTATAGTAGAAGGGAATGGTCCACTGTGTCGAAGGCAGAGGACAAGTCCAGGAGGAAGAAGACAGAGTAGTGTTGTTTACCTTTGACGTTTAGTAGGCCATTGGTGACTTTAGTTAGAGCCATTTCAGTGGAATGATACACCCTGGAACACACGTAGCGTAGGGCCTCAGAAAACACTTACATTTAGAAGGAGTGGGACTTCTTCCACTAACAACAAGGAGTCCACTACAAGTAGCACAACAAGGACGTTCATACACCCGACTCCAATTTTGCTCCAGCTAAGGTGTGCAGCAGTGTCTCTTGTGCCGACTCAGGGCTAAAAACTTCAAACAGATTGAAGCAGGGTTGTCCAAACTTTTTTTTTAATTTCCTTGGAGACCTATACCAATGAATATTTTATGAACCATGTGGAGAAAACCTCTCCAACCCATTCATGAGTAAAGAACACCACAAGTTCTTTGTCCATTTATTCACGCAAGTGGTGCATTTGTGCCTTTCTCATACTGTATGCATCTTTATTTTTGACATGAAGTTGAGGTAAATCTGAGGCTCGATGGCCGCAGTCACTATTCCTTCCGTGATTACGCTGATTCCATGGGTTTTAAGTGTCACCGGGGGCATAATAACTAATAGGCACTTCCGCCTGTCAAATGAAAATGCTAACAGGCTGTTCTCAGAATGAATAAGGCTTTCTCAGCTCCACCGGATGATATTAGCCGAACATAAAGGCAATTCAAATGTTTTTCTATTTCTAGTCTATTCCCATGCACCCTTTTGCAATAAAAAAGAGTATACAACATGGTTTATTATATTTCTTGTCCTCCTCCATTTTATCAACAGGGTTATCAGGCGGCCCTTACTCCTAATTTTACTCGCCACAGACTTGAGCCAAATCATTCTCACAGGCCACATTCACAGCTCCCTCAATGCTTAAGTTGATAACGTGGGTTTTCAGTGGCCCCGGGGGCATAATAATTGATAGACGAATCTGCCTGTCAACTGAAAATGCTGACAGGCTGACTGTTCTCAAAATGAACAAGGCTTGGATTAGCCCGCTTCTCAAACCCAGCGGATGACAGCAGTGGAACATAAAACCAATTCAAATCTTTTTTTTTCTGGTATATTCCCATGCACCCCTTCAAACCCCAAAAAAGGTATATGGTTCATATTTTTTTATTTTTCTTGTCCTCCTCCACCATATCAACAGACTCAATTTTTAGAGGGCCAGCAGTCGGCCCTCACTAAATGTTTAGAGGGCAAGCAGCCAGTCCTCACTCATAATTTTTAGAAGGCCAGCAGCCGGCCATCACTCAAAATTTTTAGAGGGCCAGCAGGTGGCCCTCTTTACATTTATAGAGAGCCAACAGGTGGCCCTCACTCATAATTTTTAGAGGGCCAGAAGGTGGCCCTCACTCACTTTTTAGAGGGCCATCAGCCGGCCATCACTAATAATTTCTAGAGGGCCTTGGTGGTGTGGTGAGAGGTAGAAGGCAGTCAACTGATCCCAAGAGCACCCATATGTGGCAAGTTTTGCTATCTGTGCTATACCAAGCTCAACAAGGGCCTGACCACTAATAGTCTGACAACCACCAACTTGCTCAGACACATGTCATCAAAGCACTTGACTAAGTGGGCCAATTGCCTGGGTCAACTATCAGTCCACAGCCTCTTCTCCTGTGCTATGTACTTGCCAATTTCCTGTCTAGGATCCAGGTGCAGTTGCACACTCGCAGGCACCATCAGCAATGTTCACCAAGGATGTTAATAGCCAGCCACCCACCCATTCATTGGCCCAATCCATAAACAGGCACATTTCCAGACTGCTTGACATGAAAATGTTGCTGTTTAGGCTTGTGAACACTGAGGCTTTCTGCAACCTCATAGCGGAAGTCATCCCTCAGTACTTGTACCTCAGCTGCAACTATTTTTCCAGGTGTGCTATCCATGCCTTACACTGGCATGTGTCCCATAACATCACCCGTGCCCTGACCAACGCAGGTAGATTGCTGTGCCAGTATACCTATAGAAAGGTTATAAAGCAATATACGCTGACTATATGCCTCTATTCCAAAACAATCCTTCCTTCAGCAGCTATCCCTACACTGAATGCAGCTTAGAGCGGTATTATTAGAAAAATAGAATACATTTTTTACACAGCAGCATGGTCTGTAAGGCAACAATCCCTGCCGATATGCCTCTAATACACTATTCCTTCTTCAGCAGCTAGCCCTACACTAAATGTAGCTAATAGCTGTATGATTAGAGAATAGAATAGCTTTTTTTATGTAGCAGCATCAAGGTCTGTAAGACTAGAATCCTTGCCTACATGCCTCTAATACACTATACTTCCCAAGCAGTTTGTCCTATGCTATATGCAGCTAATAGCAGTGTTATTAGAGAATAGAATATATTTTTACATTGCAGCAGCAAGGTCTGGAAGGCTAGAATCCATGCCTACAATCTTCTAATACACAATCCTTTCTCCAGCAGCTTGCGCTACACTAAAATTCAGATAAGAGCGATATTATTATAGAATAAAATAGAATTTTTACATAACAGCAGTAACAAGGTGTATAAGGCTAGAATCCCTACCTACATGCCTCTAATACACAATCCCTTCTCCAGTAGCTTGCCCTACACTAAATGCAGCTAAGAGCAGTGTTATTATAGACCGTGAAAAGGACTATTGGTTTAATATTGCATCAGCAGGTACTGGCATGCTATAACACACTGTCCCTTCTCCAGCAGAAACTCTTTCTACACTATTTCTTGATACACTGTAATGAGCATGGTGGTCAATCATAGTAATGCCAGTAACCAATATGGCTACAGCATTACAGTGATTGGCAGGCAATCAATGCATGTATAGTGGCTGAAAAAAAGATGCAAAACATTCAGGACAGGTTACTCGACCATGGTGCCCAAGTACCAGGATACTTAGTTGACTATCGAGAGTCTCAAGCACGCTGATGCTCAATAAAGTACCAAGCAGTGTTGAGCATGCTCCCGCATAAAAAAACATTAGGAATCTAACATTACAATAAAAAACAGGAAACATGCCACACAGGTCAGGGATAAAGATATGGAGAACAGTAAAGCATGGTTAGGTTATAAAAAATTAGCCCAAGCTCTGAGCATCTCACAGAGCATTGGTCAATCCATCACCCAAAATGGACGGAGCTTAGCATAACTGCAAACCTACCATGTCATAGTCCTCCCCCTAAACAGACATCCCAAGCAAGGAGAGCACAATATAGAGAAGCAGCCAAGAGGCCCATGGTGACTCTGGAGGAGCTGCAGAGATCCACAACTCAGGTGGGAGAATCTGTCCACAGGACAACAATTAGTCATATACTCCACATTTCTGGCCTTTATGGAAGAATGGCAAGAAAAACATTTTTAAAAGCAAGCCATAAGTAGACCCGTTTTAATTTTGCAAAAAGCCATGTAGGGGACACAGCTAGCATGTGGATGAAAGTGCTCTGCTTAGATGAGACCAAAATAGATATTTTTGTGTTAAAAATGCTATGTGTGGTGGAAAACTAAAACTGCACATCACCCTGAAAACACTATCCCCACCATCGAAAATGCTGGTGGCAGCATCATGCTATGAGGATGCTTATCTTTAGCAGGGACAGGGAAGCTGGTCAAGGTTAAGAGGAAGATGGATGGAGCTAAATAAAGGTCAATCCTGGCGGAAAACCCGATAAAGGAGCAAAAGACTTGAGACTTGGGCACAGGTTCACCTTCCATCAGGACAATGACCCTAGACATGCTGCCAGAGGTACAGTGGAATGGTTTAGATCAAAACATATTCCTGTGTTTGACTCAGTCAAAATTTAGACTTAAATCTTATTGAGAATCTGTGACAAAATGTGAAAATTGCAGTTCACAGCCGCTCTCCATCCAATCTCACTGAGCTAGAGCTAAGATGCAAAAAATAATGGGCAAAAATTTCAGTCTCTAGATGTGCAAAGCTGGCATAGACATATCCCAAAAGACTTGCAGCAGTAATTGCAGCTAAAGGTGGTCCTACAAAGTATTGACTCTAGCTGAATACAAATGCGTGTCACAATTTTCAGATTTATGTTTCCAAATAATTACAAAACCATGTATCTTTTTCTTAACACTTTACAAACACTTGCTACTTAGTGTTAGTAAATCACATAAAACCCCAATAAAATATATTTAGGTTTGTGAGTGTAACATGAAAAATGTGGAAAGGTTCACGAGATATGAATATTTTTTTCAAGTATTTCAAAATAAGAAATAGATGTCAGGAAACCAAGAGTTTGAATGCATCTATTTACCATAGTCCAGCTATAGCCTACACTTCCAAGTCATTTCAATGTGTGGCCACTTTTAGCATACACTTCTATGTGAAGAGCTCTTGTCTACTGCTTAAAGTCTGATTCAAAGTAGGATCTCCCAGGACATGAAGACACAAATAATGGTATATGTAGAGTCAGCCTATCCACAGTATCAGTTCTAGCTTACAACACTTGTCCTATTATGTACCACTTCCAGTTTTCCCTTCTATCAAGCTCTCTGGTTTCCTTAAAAAGAAGCAATGCCACTTTTTGCAAGGTGAGCATTATTAGCATCTGTCCATTGCCTGAGAATACTACCTTCATTACAATTATTTCCAGGTGGTAATATAGTGGCCTATACTGCAACCCATTAGTGCATTAATGTAAATGGTCTCTGGAGTATTAAATGCCAAAAGATACTTGAAATCATTCATCTGAATTAACCTGTGATTTGTAATTTATTGATTTCTGTGGTCTATTTCAATAATTGTATAATTTTTGCTTCAATCAGAGTAATTTCCACTGCCGAAGCCAGAAGTGGGCAAGTGCATAATTGCAAGTATGTGATTAAGATACATGTGATTGTCGCGGGCGGAGGAGGGGACGCTGCGCTCACCCACTGCTCGGGTCCGGCTGCTGCTGCTCGGTGGTGGCTTGAGCGGTGGGCCGGATCCCGGGGACTCGAGCGGCGTTCCTCTCCCGTGAGTGAAAGGGGGGTTGGTGTGTGGTTTGGGGATATTGTCCGTGACGCCACCCACAGTTGTGGTGAAGTTGTGACACCACCGCTGCTCTGGACGGGGATCCCGGGAGCGATGACAGGGAGCAGCTTGGATGTTGGTTCTCCCCTCCGTGGCTAGGGGGTTGGTTGTCCCGGGGCCCCGGTGAGGGTTCTAGGGATGGCAGGCGGGTTACGGGGCCTGGTGAGGTGCAGGGTCGCGGGGGCAGTGCTGTGCCGCACGGCACGGATGTACTCACTCAGCTAGTAATTCACATGGAGTCTCTGGTCAAACAAACGGCTGGATGGACGGGTCCCACAGGCGGCTGCGGTGTTTCTCCTCCTGGTAGGTTGATGGTGACTGCCTTTCCCTGCACCTGTGTTGTGTTTATGGTTCCAATGGCTTCCCACCGGTAACCCGCTCCCCAGCTTGGATGGATGCTGAGGGAGCCCCTTTTGCCCGCAGGCTCTGGCCCTGGGAACTGTAGCCTTGGCGGTGACTGTGTTTCCCTTTACGGTGTGAGCTGTTGCCTTCAATCGGGTCTTGACTGCTGGGAAACCCCGGAGGTTCCCTTCGCTAACGGATTTGACCGGTTTTACGGCGACTCCTAGCCTGGTCGGGGTTCGTAGGCCCTGCCGAATGGTGCTGGCTTCCCTTCACTCCCCGGTTCGGTACCAGCGGGCCACCGCCCGTCCCCGGTCTTTACGGTTCACTCCAATCAGCCTCTCCTGTAGACGGTCACCACCGTCTGCCAACCTTGCTGTATGTGCCCGGGCCACACACCCGGACACAGTCAGTCTCCTCTCCTACCACTTCACTCTCCAAAACTAAACTGACTCCTTTTCCCGCCTCCAGGACAGTGAACTCCTCGGTGGGTGGGACCAACCGCCTGGCCCACCCCCTGGTGTGGACATCAGCCCCTGGAGGAAGGCAACAAGGATTTGTGTTTGACTTAGGTGTGCCTAGCCGGGGTGTGGGGTGTGTTGGTGTAGTACCTGTGACGACCTGGCTTGTCCAGGGCGCCACATGATCATGTGCCTCTAGATGTAGGCAGCCTTGCTCAATACAAGTGAATTGAGTGGGGATGAACATGTCTAGTTGGAATATGGCCTCAAGTTTGAAGATTTGCGGTCACATGACTGCCCACTCCTGGCACCGAAGAGTCTTAACAGTGCGTAACTGCACATACTATGAGTATTCAGAAGTCTGCAGTCACATAGAGTGACTGTAGACTTGAGCCCCAAGCCTGAACAACCCTATTAATGGCCTATCTTATTGATATAAATATCCTTATAGTAGAAAATCCCTCTAATGGTAGTGCTGTTATGAAGGTTTACATGGAAAACTGTTTGACCTCTAAAATTCATGTATTTTGATGTGGAGATATGCTGTTGCATGCTGCCCAACAATTAGCAAGTATTGTGCATATGTCCTGTTGATTAAAATATAGGATACAGTCATGGCTGAAAGTGTTGGCACCTTTGAAATTGTTCCAGAAAATGAATTATTTCTTGTAGAAAATTATTCCAATTGCAAGTTTTGTTATGCAAATGTTTATTTCCTTTGTGTGTATTGAAACAACACAAAAAAAACAGAGAAAAAATGGCAAATTAGACAAAATTTCACACAAAACCCAAAAAATGGTCTGGACAAAATTGTTAACATCTTTCCAAACTTGTAGGTAAACAACTTTGTTTTAAGCATGTGATGCTTGTTCAAACTCACCCGTGACAAGTAACAAATATGGGCAATATGAAAATTATACCCAAAACCAGATAAAAAGGGAAGAAGATGAATCTTGAATTGTGTATCTGTGAGTGCCAAACTAAGATTAGAAAACAGAAAGAGGAGGAGAAGAGAACTGTCTTAGGACTTAAGAACCATAATTGTTGAAAAATATCTTCAATCTCAAGGTTACAGGTTCATCTCCAGAGATCTCAATATTCTTTTGTCTTCAGTGCGCACCATAATCAAGAAGTTAACAATCCATGACACTGTAGCTATTCTCCCTGGATGTGGACGGCAGAGAAAAATTGATAAAAGATTGCAACGCAGGATAGCCCGGATGGTGGATAAGCAGCCTCAATCAAGTTCCAAAGAAATTCAAGCTATCCTGCAGGCTTAGGGTGCATCAGTGTTTGTGTGATATCCAACCACATTTGAATGAAATGAAATGCTATGGCAGGAGACCCAGGAGGACATCACTGCTGACACCGAGACATAAACTAGGCTGCAGTTTGGCAAAATGTATGCCAGTAAGCCAAAAGCCTTCTGGGAAACCATCTTGGGAACAGATGAAACCAAGATAGAGCTTTTTTGGTAAAGCACATCATTCTACTGTTTACTAATAATGAATTGTGGCCTGCAAAGAAAAGAACAAACCAGTCACATATGGTGGAGGTTCAAAAATGTTTTGAGGTTGTTTTGCTGCCTCTGGTATTGGGTACATTGACTGTGTGCAAGGCATGATGAAATCTGATGATTACCAAAGGATTTTGGGGGTCGCAATGTAGTGCCCAGTGTCATAAAGCTGGGTTTGCATCCTAGGTCTCCGGAAGGACAATGACCCCAAACATACCTTAAGAAGCACCAAGAAATGGATGGAAACAAAGTGCTGGAGAGTTCTGAATTGTACAGCAATAACTCTGGATCTAAGTTCCATTGAACATCTGTGGAAATATCTTAAAATTCCTGTAGGGAGAAGACACGATTCAAATATGAGAGACCTGAAGCAGTTTGCATAAGAAGAGTCCAAAATTACTGTTCAGAGGTGTAAGAAGCTTGTAGATGGTGTGAGGCAGTGACAGGGGTAATATTTGAAGACCGCTATGTGTCCCCCAGAATGTGTCTGGAAACCCTCTGAGTTTGCTATAGCTATTACTGGGAGTATAGCACAAAGGGTAACAGGGAGACAGATCCCTCCTCCCAGTCCAGGTTTTGTAGCAATCCTCATGTCCGGCATTTTCATTTAAACTCATGCAGAGGACAGCAGGGTGTGTCTCAGTTGAGAGCCAGGCTTGGTGAAGCTAACACATGCCGTGTGAGCTAGGCTGGCTCTGTGTGGAGTGAACACAGGCCAAGAGTGTGAGCCTTGGAGAACCTTACACAGATCCCTGCGGTTAACGGGGTCCTAAGGTAACAAGACTTTTTGATGCCAAGAATTTGTCTATATGCACCGGCTGTGATCCGGAAGAGACTTTGACAGTGGGAAATTGGATCTATTTATGCTGCAACAATAAATAGACTGTTGGTGTGAACACGCTGCTGCCTCACTGCCTCACGTTTTTGCCCAAGCAACGCTGCTACCTCACAATGGTTATAGGAAGCGATTGATTGCAGTATTTATTCCAAAGGGTGTGCAATCATATATTAAATTGAGGGTGTTAAGAATTTTTTCCAGATCATTTTTGGAGTTTTTTATGAAATTATGTCCAATTTGTCTTTTTTTCTTTTTTTTTTTATATTGTTCCAGTACACACAAACAAAATAAACATGTGTATAACAAAATGTGTAAGTGCAATAATTTTCTGAGAGGGAAATACTTCTGGAACAATTTCAAGGTTGCCAACACGTTCAGCCATGGCGTACGTGCACAAACCTTGTGGGTGTTGGACAGTTGCCCAGCTTTGATAAAACATTTTTCAACTCCCGCACCACTCCGATCAGCAGCAGGCGAGGCTTTTAAGGAACACTGCCTTCATGATGGGCTTGAAAATTACATTTTGATAGGTCATCAGTAAGAAGCATCGAGTATGTAGAGGGTAGTGCGCGAACATTGAACCATTCTGTGAAGAGCACTAATGAGTATCTGATGTTTTTGTCATGGCAAAAGGAACTTAAAGAAAAACTGTACAAAGGATTTACTCATATGAGGTATAAGAAGTGCTTTATCAGGCTTATAATACTGTTTTTAATCATTTACTATGTTGTATCTAAATGCTACATGTAAGTCATTAAGGACGGGTCACACTAGCGTATAGCATTTGATGCAAGACCATCGGATGCTATTGGGTCGACCATCAGGGTTTTCGGTAGGGGGTATTCTGGTGCCGGGACTACGGATACTTTACTCTCGATGGGGTTATCACAGGTGGTCAGTCCCGGATTCGTGCCCTGGGCGCTCACTCTGCGGCTGTGGAATGGGGTACAGGGATGATTTTGGGATATACGTGACGCCATCTGTGGTGTCTGGTAAGCGGGATACACCAGTGCTGCCCGCGGCCGACCTCTGAGGCGATGGTGACGGCAGCTTAAGATCTCTCAGCTCCCCACAGGTGGAGCTATTTTACCTCAGGGCGGCGGGTCGCTGACCAAGAGGGAAGCGACCGAGCGGTGATGGCTGCCTTCTTCTCTGATGTCGCAGGATCCTGTTGCATGGCGGAAAGACGACACACTGAGTCCACATCAGCTTACACAAGTCCTTTTTACTGCCATCTGGTTTGTTTTGCACAGTACACAGCAGAAACAGTTCGGTTACCAGAAGGCCAATGGTCACAAATTTCGGAGGAGATTTAATGACAGAGTTTTTCTCTGAGGTAACCTTTCTATGTCTCTTTCTTGGTCTCTGCTCTGAGGGCTCTGTGACTCCCTCTTTAACCCACTCGTTAGTCTCGTCACTGGTTTTCCCAGGGGTCTGATGCTGAACGATTTCTTTATCTATCCCGCAACAGCGTCGTGAACTCGGCTTGGGGTTGGTTAGTAGTCAGACTCTTGATGGGTACCGGGACTCCTCTTATTTAAGATCCCAGGTTAATGGTCAATGGTTTGGGGATAAACCTGACAAACCTCCTCGGTCCCGTTATACCGGTGTCGACCTGAACTCTTCAGCCGGCTCTCGCCAGACCTAAAGCGTCCCCTTTCTGTCTGGGTTACCCCTTTTCCAGTGTATTTCTTTTTTTTTGGTGTACCCTCGCTCTATGTTATTTCTAGCCCTTCTTTCAGTCATCAATTTACTCTTGTCTCTTCTTGTACTCCTTACTGACTGACTGTTAACTCCCTAACTATCACCCAGTCGTCCTGGCAACCACGTCGTGTCTCACGCTCAGCTAGGCTCCACCCCCCTATGGACCTACTATATAAACAGTCCCAGGAATATGAAGGTAGGGGCTGCTGAGTCAATGTTATTCAATCTAATATAAGACTCTGCATTTCCTCTCTCTTTCACCTGTGACCAAAGGGGACTGCACCTTGATGTTAAGGTGCTGTATTCCCCTGTAGCGCCTAACCACAGGGGCGCCACACTATATGTTCATGACAGTCAGCTCAGGCTCTGCTGTGAGTGTGAGCCGAGTGTGATTCTGCTGTGCGCCGATTCTCTCAATTGGTGCACAGGTGAGGAGAAGCTGGAGAAGTCATTGGAGTGCAGTCCAAAGTTTCACACGCACCCAAAAGACTTGTATGGGTGTGCATGATCCGAGTTTTTTCCTCAATCAAAAACTAGCACATCTGACCTGCATCAATGACTAACATTGAGTGCTATGTGAGATTTTCTCCCATTGCACACCTCCATATTATACAACAGTGTGAGTGAGCCCTAAAAGCAATGATAAATCCTTCCTGTCCATAGTTTGGTAGTAAAGAGGAGAATAAGTTCCTCTTCCCCTTCTCCATGTGCCACCTAGACACCCCAGGATGTCAGTCACAATGTTGTTGACATGATCCAAGCACTCTGTGGCAATGATTGACATCATTCCTTGAATAGTCCACTACCTGAAAACAGGAAGAGTATGGAAGATTTAATATGATTCTTAAACACTCAAAAGTAACATTTAGTTATACCATAGGTATCATTAACACAGTATTAGAAGGCTGATAAAGTGCTTCTAATAGCTGCTGACAAGTTCCCTTTAAAGGGGTTGTCCACAAGTCACACAACCCCTTCTCAATCCCTATGTTCCCGCAAGTAAAATAATAACTCTTAAACTCACTTACGATGCCAGCATCATTCCAGCGGTATCCGCACTGGTTCTCCCAGTGCTCCCCTCCTTTAGACAAATAAGACATCCGGGGGGAGGTCAGAGCTATGGTAACTGTGTCACTTCCTCTGGATGTTAATTCTGTTCATGAGAGAGTAGAGTGAAGTCAGCGTAGATTGCCCACAAGGATTGGGAGGGCTAGTGCTGACTCCAGTGGGACATTAGCGGCACCAGAAGTGAGTATAAGTGTTATTATTTTATTGTGGGGAAACACAGGACAATGCACCAATTTGTTTTTGCACTAGTTTTCCAAAACGGAGCAGTGAAAACTATATACTAAGTAATATCAGCTTTGCAAAAATAAAATCTAATCAGAGCTCAACTAAGAGAGATATACAATAATACGTACAAATAATACAATATTACAAACGACCTAAAATAATGCAGTTTGGTATTTTGTGATGGGGGTAGTCACATTAGCAGGGCTGTGACTGCTTGCAGGGGTAACAGTTCAGTTTTATCCCCATAGTTCCCATGACCAATGAGATCACGTGGGCCTATTTATCTTTGTACACCTATAAAGTCTAGCCACAGGATGGACATTATAGGAGATCATTAGGTTTACTATATACAATAGTACAATGGATTCAAGTCCCATAGGAGAAGTAAAAAAGTAAGTAAAGTATAATTTAAAAAAAAAAAAAGTTTTAAAAATATATTATAAAAATGATGAGTTTAAATCACCCTGTTTTCTCAATCTAAAAATAAAAAAAGAATAAGCATATTTAGTATTAGCTGCAATGGTAAAAGTCTGATCCATCAAAAATATAGAGATAAATGCCAAAAAATAAAAACTCAAAAATTAACATTAATTCATCACACTTTCCCCCAAAAAATGCAATCATAACATTCCCCAAAATGAAACTAGTAATATCTAGAGATCACCACACAAAAAAGAAGTTACCATACATATGTGGCGCCCCTGACCTGGTCAGGCACCACTGAGTACTGCACCCATGCTGGGGACAGTACAATACAGGTAATCCAGAAGGCTGACCGAGGTGTGACTACACAGGCGCATAGTGATCAGGTCTCACACATTTACCTTTGAGAGGACCCCTGGGGATCCCAGGAGGGGGCGAAGCCTCCACCTCCACCCGAGGGGTGGAGGGGGCGAAGCCTCCATCTCCACTCAAGGGGTGTGGTAGAGAGCCTGGTTGCTAGGTGGCGTAGGCAGGCACAAAAGGGAAAAGAGGAAGGAGGAGGAGAAGAGCAGTCTGAAGCAGAGTGTGGAGGAGTGAGGAGCATGGAAGTGGAGCTCAGACAGGAGCAGCAGTGCAGGTCCCACGAGTGAGCCGGTTTAGTGTGCAGCTCAGGGAAAGCAGACGTGAGAAGCAGACCCTGGAGCTGTGGCAGTCTAACAGCGTCCGCGCAGTGACTACCGACGGGGGAGAACGGTCACCTGGGAGTGCTGCCCGAAATCCACACACAGCTAAAGATAGAGCAACGGAGTGGAAAGTAAGGAGACTGTCAGGGAGATACCAGGCCCAACGGGTAGCAGGTCCCAGTGCAGGGATAGATCCACCTTTCCCTTGCCAAACCTGCATGAGGGGGCACTTTACACCCCCAAGACAACACTACAGAGTCCGCAGCCACGTAGCCACAGTTAGGGCCCATAGTTCACAGGAGGCAAGCAGCTGGAGTGATCTGGTCCAGGCTACAAGCAAACGGGCCAAAAAGAAGGGGAGAGAGGCACCAGCAACTTCCCTGGGCGACCCCAGCAGGGCTTCAAGCAGGGGTTACCCCAAAACGGAAAGGGCTAAGGAAGGCGAGTCGGTAGCCACCCTCATCAGTCAGCCTGAAGGACACCTGGTTCCAGCCTGGTTCATCCCAGCTACGCCCGGGTTACTCACCCTGCCACCATCAGTGAGTAAAATCCCTGAAAGACATCCTGCTTGTGCGTGTGAGTCATTCTGCGACTTGTAGTTCCACACACCTACACGGGACCCTGGGGCATGCCTCACTCTCAGGAGGCTATTACAACTGACTGCACCTACTATCAGCCCCAGGCACCCCTAACCTGCAGTGGCGGTCCCCACTGACCGCAATTCTGAGAGTGGCGTCACGACAATCCTAGATAGAAGATTTCCTACCTGTGACAGGATCCAGCTGCGTGGAGTCCCTGAAGGTAATGCACCGACACAATACTTGCGGGGCTTCACATCTGGCGTCACGAACAGGATAAGGACTAGACCTGTTCAGACAGGTGACCATGTGCCTGGGCGGTCCGCTTGGAAAATTGGAAGCGCCGCCATATTGCCACCATGAAAAGCGCGCTGAAAAACAACAGCAGCCCGCGCTGGGAGAAGTTACCGCCCACGAAGAGGTGTGGCTACCCAGAGATCCCCTGGAGAGTCCTGACCTCACAAGTGATGAGAGCGGAGGCGTTCAGAGACGTCGGGACAGAAAGGGAGCCAGAAGCCTGCTGTTAAAAGAAGGAGACGCAGAGGAAATGGCGTCTGGATGCAGAGACCCAGAGCCAGGCTCCGCTGCCTGGTGGTATCAAGAGCTTGCCCAGTTCTGAGACCAACTGGAGGCCAGGGTTATACGGCAGATCAGCGAGGGACGCACGGAGCTTCTGGAGATGGCTGCAGCGGTTCAGGCCTACGAGAGAAGAACCGCACGACGAGTGCCAGACCGAGCGGCGACGACTCAGACCCCGATGATGCTACCGATGGGTGAGTCCTGTGTTGCCACTGCCAGCGCGAGTGCCCCGACCCCTGTTTCCACGCCCGCGGTCCCTGATGAGATGCCCGGCGCGGCGACGCTGAACCAGGCCGCAGCCACGCCAGGTGCGGCCCGCCAAGCCCAGGCCGCCGCAGCGATGCCCTGCCCGGCCGGCAAAGATCCGGCTGCCACCGCAACCCTCCTCCACGCCGCAGGTGCGACGCTGACCCAGGCCGCCGCCATGCTAGGCCCGGCCCGCCAAGACCCCACCGCAGCAGCGACGCTCGTCCGCGCCGCAAGTGAGGTGCTGAACCAGGCCGCAGCCACGTCAGGTGCGGCCCGCCAAGCCCAGATCGCTGCAGCGACGCCCAGTCCAGCCTGCACAGATCCCATCGCAGCTGCGACGCCAATTCAGGCCGCCGCAGCGATGCCCTGCCCGGCCCGCCAAGAACCGGCCGCAGTAGCGATGCCCGCTAAGACTCCAGCTGCGACCCTGATTGAGACTGCGACAGCGACGCTGATCCAGGCCGCCGCCATGTCAGGCGCGGCCCGTCAAGACCAGGCCGCCGCCATGCAGGGCGCGGCCCGCCAAGACAAGACTGTACCACTGTTTACCCCGGCCTGCAAGGCCAGAGCAGACACCGCTCCCCAGTCTAAGGAAGTCCCTGCTAGGAAGTCCCTGCTGGGGGAGGACCCCGAATACTGGAAGCTGAAGGCTGATCTAGAGGCCCAGTTCCCACAGGAGATGGTGGACCGGTATCTGCTCCCTCCGCATGCTCCCAGGAAGACTCCTGCAACATTCATGCCAAAGGGTCCCCCGCCCTGGCCTGCTGATGAAACTCCATCCCTAGCGCTGCCACAAGAGGAGTGCCCAGAAGAACTAAGGGGGAGGGGAGGCCAGGAAGCTGAGAAGCTGACCCCAGAGCCATCAGCAGTGGATGCAGCACCAGTCCAAGAGCCAGAGATGCTGCCGTACTCCCGCTGGGATGAAGAGGGCCCGACATCCTCCGCTGAGGAAGATTTGCCCAGATACCACACCTGGGAGCCTGCAAGCAGTGAAGTAGCAGCCCAGCAGAATCCAGCCCGCAAGACACGGCGCCGCAGCAGGACAAGTGATCCACCTGCACAGCAATCTCCAGATAGGAAGGATGAAGTAACAGCCAGAGACTTGGAAGAGAAACGGTCTTTAAGAAGAGCCAAATCACAGGTCAGAGGCCCACTTTGTCGAGGAGTTGTGGAAGACTTCAGCTTGAAGAGTGGATATGGTTTCATAGTTGCACCTGGCATGAAAGAAGGCATCTTTGTGAATAGAAGGGATGTTAGAGCCCATTTGCCCAGAGGACATCCAGGAAGGAACCTACGGACAGGAGATTCAGTGGAATTCACCATGCACCAAGGAGAACGCGGATGGTATGCACTAGATGTTACACCATGTCCCAGAAGTCCCTACAGTAATCCTGCAAAAGAAACAGATACAGAAGAAGAGGAAAGAAAAGATGAAGAACCCATTGATGAGACCACTACAGATGATGACAGAGATGGAGAAAGCAACAGGTGCCGCAGCCCTACAGGCCCAAGCCCTGGTGGAATGGAGTAGAGACAAGTAAGAAGTACAGCAAGTTAAAGTTTTGAAAAGTTTGCAACGTTAATGTTCAAGAAATGTGCCCACATGAACTAGTGTGAGAAACCCATGAACCTTAAGGCTATGAACTGGCTATAGCCACAAACTCTCGCAGTGTAAATAGTTACCCCAGAGGTACCACCACCAGAGCCAGCCTGTTTAGGGGCTTGGCTCGCCTGCAACCAGGGAGCACGCCTGTTTATGGGGCCTGGCTCACCTGCAACCAGGGAGCACGCCTGTTTATGGGGCCTGGCTCTCCACCACAAAGAGGGTACCTGGTCAGCACCAACTGTGGAGGCCGCCTCTACATCCTGCCAGAAGAGGCTGAAGGCGCGGATCCACCAGGCCAGGTATACCCTGAAACCACCAGACCATGAAAGCCGCCTCTACATCCTGCCAGAAGTGGCTGAAGGCGCGGCCAACGTGAGAGGGTTTAGGGTGGGTTAACGGACTTGTGGGTGGAGGGTGGTGATGTATGGTACCTGGTGGTTTTAAAATGTTTTTACTGTGTTATGCATTTTAAAATGTTGTCTTGCAGCCCGAGGACGTGCTGGTGATAACTAAGGGGGAATGTGGCGCCCCTGACCTGGTCAGGCACCACTGAGTACTGCACCCATGCTGGGGACAGTACAATACAGGTAATCCAGAAGGCTGACCGAGGTGTGACTACACAGGCGCATAGTGATCAGGTCTCACACATTTACCTTTGAGAGGACCCCTGGGGATCCCAGGAGGGGGCGAAGCCTCCACCTCCACCCGAGGGGTGGAGGGGGCGAAGCCTCCATCTCCACTCAAGGGGTGTGGTAGAGAGCCTGGTTGCTAGGTGGCGTAGGCAGGCACAAAAGGGAAAAGAGGAAGGAGGAGGAGAAGAGCAGTCTGAAGCAGAGTGTGGAGGAGTGAGGAGCATGGAAGTGGAGCTCAGACAGGAGCAGCAGTGCAGGTCCCACGAGTGAGCCGGTTTAGTGTGCAGCTCAGGGAAAGCAGACGTGAGAAGCAGACCCTGGAGCTGTGGCAGTCTAACAGCGTCCGCGCAGTGACTACCGACGGGGGAGAACGGTCACCTGGGAGTGCTGCCCGAAATCCACACACAGCTAAAGATAGAGCAACGGAGTGGAAAGTAAGGAGACTGTCAGGGAGATACCAGGCCCAACGGGTAGCAGGTCCCAGTGCAGGGATAGATCCACCTTTCCCTTGCCAAACCTGCATGAGGGGGCACTTTACACCCCCAAGACAACACTACAGAGTCCGCAGCCACGTAGCCACAGTTAGGGCCCATAGTTCACAGGAGGCAAGCAGCTGGAGTGATCTGGTCCAGGCTACAAGCAAACGGGCCAAAAAGAAGGGGAGAGAGGCACCAGCAACTTCCCTGGGCGACCCCAGCAGGGCTTCAAGCAGGGGTTACCCCAAAACGGAAAGGGCTAAGGAAGGCGAGTCGGTAGCCACCCTCATCAGTCAGCCTGAAGGACACCTGGTTCCAGCCTGGTTCATCCCAGCTACGCCCGGGTTACTCACCCTGCCACCATCAGTGAGTAAAATCCCTGAAAGACATCCTGCTTGTGCGTGTGAGTCATTCTGCGACTTGTAGTTCCACACACCTACACGGGACCCTGGGGCATGCCTCACTCTCAGGAGGCTATTACAACTGACTGCACCTACTATCAGCCCCAGGCACCCCTAACCTGCAGTGGCGGTCCCCACTGACCGCAATTCTGAGAGTGGCGTCACGACAATCCTAGATAGAAGATTTCCTACCTGTGACAGGATCCAGCTGCGTGGAGTCCCTGAAGGTAATGCACCGACACAATACTTGCGGGGCTTCACACATACACCTGCATAAACAGCACAATAAATGCCCTATAAGGCCTCTTTCAAACGTCAGTGATTCCGGTAAGTATGTGACAGTTTTTATACGTACCAGAATCACGGACATACGCAGACCCACTAATGAATGAGTCTACGCACACATCAGTGATTTTTCACTGACCGTACCTCCGTGCGGCGTACACGCGTGTCTGTGTTTCTGCACGGAGAGGTGTCCGGTTTTTTTCTAGCATCACTGATGTCCCACGGACCACACTATGGTGTGATCCGTGAAACACGTACCAGAAGAACACATACATTGAAAATAAAAAGCTGTTCATACCCACCTTCTCCAGCGATGCTGTCTCCTGCCGCTGCTATCTCCTGCTTCCAGCGTCGCTAATTATTATCATGCATATGCCCTTATGCACTGCACAGCCAACCCGGAAGTAGCTGCGCGGGGTCAGCGCTGAGAAACATAGCGGCCGGACATAGGAGAGCAGGAGACTTCATCAGCACGGACAGCAGGACAAGTGAGTTTACCTACATGTGCTATCACGGATCACGGATAGCACATGGAGAACACACGTGTGCCATGAATCACTGCACATGGAGGGACATATGCATTTTTAACACGTCAGTGAAAAACATCTGTATTTTTCACTGATGTGTGAAACAGGCCTAAAGAAAACCCCAAAAATAATGATAAAATTGCATTGTTTTCAACATTTCAACCCACCTTGAATTTTTTGCCCATTTTTCAGTACATTGTATGGAACAATAAATGGTGTCATTTAAAAACTACACTTCATTCTACAAAAAGGTAGTCCTCTTATAGTGACTGTCTTTTCTTTCTTGTGATGGGTGGGGGGTCATGTAGGCTGGAGCCACATCAATTATAATGTAGCAATGGCACATTCTAGGGAAATATCATACTGTCATACCAACTATAATCCACAACGTCTAATCCAGCACAATAAGAATCTCAGTATATAAAAGCACTATAAGAAGTAGTAGTAACACCAATAATGCATGATCAGCCGTTCCATTGCTTGGACGTAATCTTTGCCATGCTCAGTCAAACTTCACACACACCCTTCCTGTGAGTCTGTCTGTGCAACGCCTAAAACCACAAAATAGAGAACTTCAGTGCCATGTGTAGATTGAAGCTTCAAAGACATGTTTTTCTGTAAAGCATAACATGTATCTTGCTACACCAATGGCAATTGTAAAGATGGATATGCATTTATATTTCTATGAATTGTACATCATATTTCCTACCAATAGATTTTCTGATGCTATATCAATATACTAAATAATATCTCACATATAGCTAGATAAGTGGCACTCAAGAATGGTGTTACTTCTTTATTATCAGTCCTTTATAGATGAACAAAGTGCAAAAATGTGAGGACTAAGGGGGGCTTTACACATTGCGACATCGCTTCTGAAATATCGTCGGGGTCACGTCGTTAGTGACGCACATCCGGCGCCGGTAACGACCTCACAACGTGTAAATCCTAGATGCGCCGATAAACGATCGCAAAAGCGTCGAAAATTGGTGATCGGTGTAGCGTCGGTCATTTTCATAATGTCGGGTCGACCGCAGGTACGATGTTGTTTGTCGCTCCTGCAGCAGCACACATCGCTGTGTGTAAACCCGCATGAGCAACAAACGTCTCCTTACCTGCGTCCCGACGGCAATGCGGAAGGGAGAAGGTGGGTGGGATGTTATGTCCCGCTCATCTCCGCCCCTCCGCTTCTATTGGCTGGCCGATAGGTGACGTCGCTATGACACCGAATGCACCTCCCCCTTGAAGAAGGGATTGTTCAGCAGTCACAGCGACAACACCTTCCCTCACAGGGTTACACACAGCCGACCTGAAACCCTAGTCAACCCCCCCAGGGAAGGACAGGCACACCAGTGGGCGGGACAAGGCGGATGAAGAACGCCCACCTAGGGGTCTGGAGAGCCCGGGGCGGGAAAAGCAGTAGTTCAAGTTTAGAGCTCAAGTTGAGTGGAGTGGAGGAGGTGTAGCTCAAGTGCAGAGAGCAGAGGCGCCGGGGTTGGAGCCTTGGTGGATTGGCTAGGTGGCAGATGGTGGTTTGTGTCTAGCAGGAGACGGGAAGATGGCAGCCGGAGATCCGAGGTGGACCGGGGCAGGGTTGGAGCCCGCTGGTACCGACACCGGGGAACCGACCCGGAAATCGTGCACAGAGGGGGTACTTGGACCCTGAAGCCAGGACCGGAACCAACGGCCTAGCTAATTAACCAATTGAGGGCAGGATTATAGGTCCTGTCCCAACCAAAGTCCCAAAAGCAGACAACCACGCACAGAGAGGGATAGGGCATCCACCAGGGCCCGGTAGATCCCACAGGTCAGCGTCAGCGGGCACGGCTCCCAACAATAGTACCGGGAGCGGACTTCCGCGTTCCACACCGAGAAGTCCACCACATCACAACACAGTGCAGAGGAGAGTGACACAGACCACCAGCCCGGGTGGGTGACCAGAGTACACCCAGCAGCGGCGGCCGGCCTCCAGCACCTTGGTTAACCACTGGACTTGTCTGATTTCTTTAACCGTGAGTAAGCTGAAACTCCCTGGTCTGACCAGGCGCGCCGTCCCCTGCCATCACCGTCCCCTGCACCAAGTCACCGGGTCCCGGGGCAACCATCCCTACCCACGGAGGGGTTAACAACCAGCTGCCATCCCATCGCTCCGGGTGTCCCCCAGCAGCAGAGGTGGTGCCATACTTCACCACACACCGTGGGTGGCGTCACAGACTGACTACAGCAAATCCCGTACAAATAGGTCCCCCTTTGATTTGGAGTGTCCACGTGACCCCCGGGTCCGGAGAATCACTCGAGCCACACTGCGGGTCCGGATCCGAGCAGCCCAGCTTATACTGACATGGGGGCGGCACACCCCAAAAACTGGCATCACGGTACTGCGTATGGTCTGCGTACGTTGTTTTTTTTTTTCTCACATAGCATCTGTATGACATGTGAGCGTCATGCGAGTGCTATGTGAGTGTTTATGCAAGCAGCGTCAGACTGGCTACCGGAAGAATCTCCAGTAATACCAGTCCTGGCCATGATTACCTGTACTAAACTCCGGAGGTGTCACCTGAGCTCCAGAGTTCATCCCGGTCTGTGTTGAACTGAACCGCAATCACCGGGGAATCAATCACTCGGCGCTCGCTGTTCAGTCCAGGCTGCACTCCAGAGCTCTCACTCAGTGCATCTAACCGCGGCCAGTACTGGTATTACTTGAGATTCCTCTGGTAGCCAGTCCGACGCTGTATGTGTGAAGCCCCGGGCACGCTGTGTCGGTGCATTACCTTCAGGGACTCCACGGGCTGTCTGGATCTTGTCACCGGTAGGAAGTCTTCTATTTGTCGTGACGCCACTCTCAGTATTGCGGTCAGTGGGGACCGCCACTGCAGGTTAAGGGATGCCTGGGGCTGATGGTGAGTGCAGTCAGTTGGATTAGCCTCCTGAGAGTGAGGCAAGCCCCAGGGCCCTGTGTAGGTGTGTAGAACCACAAGGCGCAGAATAACTCCACACAAGCAGAATGTCTTTCAGGGGTTTTACTCACTTCAGATGGTAGGGTGAGTAACCCGGGCGTAGCTGGGATGAACCAGGCTGGAACCAGGTATCCTTCAGGCTGACTGTTGATGGTGACTACCGACTCGCCTTCCTTAGCCCTTGGTGGTTTGGGGTAACCCCGACTTTTAGTCCCTATGGGGGTCACCCAGGGAAGTTGCTGAAGCCTCTCTCCCCTTCGGTTGCCGTTTGCTTGTCGCCTGGACCAGATCACTCCAGCTGCTTGCCTCCTGTGAACTATGGGCCCTAACTGTGGCTACGTGGCTGCGGCTTTTGGGTGTTGTGGTGTGGGCTTTGAGGGCCCCACACCGGCAGGTTTAGCAGGGAAAGGTGGATCTATCCCCGCTCCGGGATCTGCCGCCCGTTTGGGCCTGGTACTCCCTAGCAGTCTCCTTACTTCCCACTCCGTGCTCTCTCTCTAGCTGAAGATGGGTTTCGGGTAGCACTCCTAGGTGACCGTTCTCCCCCGTCGGTAGCCACTGCGCGGACGCTGTCAGACTGCAACAGCCCCAGGGGTCTGCTCCTCTCTGAGCTCCCTGGACTCTGCACTGAACCGGCTCACTGCTCCTCCTCTCCTGTTCTTGCCTACGCCACCTAGCAACCAGGCTCTCTTACCACACCCCTTGATTGGAGATGGAGGCTTTTGGCCCCCTCCACTATTCCAGTGGAGGTGAAGGCTTTGCCCCCTCCTGGGATCCCCAGGGGTCCTCTCAAAGGTACATGTGTGAGACCTGATCACTATGCGCCTGTGTAGTCACACCTCGGTCAGCCTTCTGGATTACCTGTATTGTACTGTCCCCAGCATGGGTGCAGTACTCAGTGGTGCCTGACCAGGTCAGGGGCGCCACATTCCCCCTTAGTTATCACCAGCACGTCCTCGGGCTGCAAGACAACATTTTAAAATGCATAAAACATTAAAACATGTAAAACATTTTTAAAACCACCAGGTACCATACATCACCACCCTCCACCCACAAGTCCGTTAACCCACCCAAACCCTTTCAGGAGGCAGGTCACCGGTCCTTTTGGTAACCAGATCTGGGCCATCTACTTCCCCAGACCTTTCCTCCAATCTTCCTCTCCCGTCGGCCGCGCCTTCAGCCACTTCTGGCAGGATGTAGAGGCGGCTTTCATGGGCTGGTGGTCTTCAGGGCATACCTGGCCTGGTGGAGCCGCGCCTTCAGCCCCTTCTGGCAGGATGTAGAGGCGGCCTCCACAGTTGGTGCTGACCAGATACCCTCTTTGTGGTGGAGAGCCAGGCCCCATAAACAGGCATGCTCTCTGGTTGCAGGTGAGCCAAGGCCCCATAATGGACGTGCTCCCTGGTTGCAGACGAGCCAAGCCCCTAAACAGGCTGACTCTGGTGGTGGTGCCTCTGGTGTAACTATTTACACTGCGAGAGTTTGTGGCTATAGCCAGTTCATAGCCTTAAGGTTCATTTCTCACATTAGTTTATGTGGGCACATCGCTTAAACTTGAAAACGTTGCAAAACTTCAAACTGGTCAAAACAGTAACTTGGTGTACTTTACTTTATGCAGACTCCTCCTTACCAGGGCTTGGGCCTGTAGGGCTGCGGCACCTTTTGCTTCCTTGACCTCTTTCTTCGTCTGTGGTAGTCTCATCAGTGGGTTCTTTGTCTGTTCTTTCTCTATCTCTGTCTGTTTCTTTTTCTTTAGGACATGGTGTTACATCGAGTGCATACCAGCCTCTTTCTCCTTGATGCATTGTAAATTGCACTGTGTCTCCCATCCTTAGGTTCCTTCCAGGATGTCCTCTGGGCAAATGAGCTCTAACGTCTCTTCTGTTGACAAAAATGCCTTCTTTCATACCAGGTGCAACTATAAAGCCGTATCCTGATTTTAGGCTGAAATCTTCCACTACTCCTCTACAAAGGGGTCCTCTGACCTGGGCTTTGGCTCTTCTCAGGAACCGTTTCTCCTGTAGGTCTCTGGCCGTTACTTCATCCTTCTGCTCTGGGGACTGCGGTGCAGGGAAAGACTGGGTTCTGCTACGGCGCCGTGTCTTGCGGGCTGGATTCTGCGGAGTACAGCTTACAAGCTCCCAGGTGAGGCTTTTGGGCAGATCTTCTTCAGCAGAGGGTGTCAGGTCTTCTTCATCCCAGCGGGAATATGGCAACATCTCTGGCTCTGGGCATGGGTCCACTGCTGGTGGCTCCTGAGTCAGCTCCTCAGCTTCCTGGCCTCCCCTCCCCCTTAGTTCTTCTGAGCACTCCTTTGGTGGCAGTGCTGGGGATGGACTTTCTTCAGCAGGCCCGGGCGGGGGACTCTTTGGCGTGGTTGCTGCAGGGGTTGCCGGAATCCTCTTGGGGGTGTGCGGAGGAAGCAAATACTGGTCCACCAACTCTTGTGGGAATTGAGCCTCCAGGTCGGCCTTCAACTTCCAGTATTCGGGGTCCTCCCCCAGCGTGGGCTTCCTAGCAGGGACCTCCTTGGACTGGGGAGCGGTGTCTGCTCTGGCCTTGCAGGCCGGGGTAAATAGAGGTACATTCTTGTCTTGGCGGGCCGCGCCTGACATGGCGGCGGCCTGGTCTTGGCGGGCCGCGCCCTGCATGGCTGCGGCCTGGTCTTGGCGGGCCGCGCCTGGCATGGCGGCGGCCTGGTCTTGGCGGGCCGCGCCCTGCATGGCGGCAGCCTGGATCGGCGTCGCTGTCGCGATGGGATCGGTGCAGGCTGGGCTGGGCGTCGCTGCAGCGATCGGAGCTTGGCGGGCCGCACCTGGCGTGGCTGCGGCCTGGTTCAGCACCTCACTTGCGGCGCGGACGAGCGTTGCTGCTGCGGTGGGGTCTCGGCGGGCCGGGCCTAGCATGGCGGCGGCCTGGGTCAGCGTCACACCCGCGGCATGGATGAGGGTCGCGGTGGCAGCCGGTTCTTTGCGGGCCGAGCAGGGCATCGCTGCGGCGGCCTGGGCTTGGCGGGCCGCACCTGGAGTGGCTGCGGCCTGGCTCAGCGTCGCCGTGCCGGGCGCCTCTTCAGGGACCGCGGGCGTGGCAGCAGGGGTCGGGGCATCCGGGCTGGCAGGGGCAACACTGGACTCACCCATCGGTAGCAGCATCGGGGTCTGAGTCGTCACCGCCCGGTCTGGCACTCGGCGCGCGGCTCTCTCTTCATAGGCCTGAACCGCCGCGGTCATTCCCAGGAACTCCGCACGTCCCTCTCTGATCTGCCTTCCGACCCTGGCTTCCAGTTGATCGCAGAACTCGGCAAGCTCCCGACACCACCAGGCAGCGGAGCCTGGCTCTGGGTCTCTGTGTTCAGACGCCATTTCCTCTAACAACAAGCTGCTGGCCCCTTTTCCGTTCCGACGTCTCTGGACGCTTCCGCTCTCTTCACAAGCGAGGTCAGAACTCTGCAGGGGATCTCTGGGTAGCCACACCTCTTCGTGGGCGGTAACTTCTCCCAGCGCGGGCTGCTGTTGTTTTTCGGCGCGCTTTTCATGGTGGCAATATGGCGGCGCTTCCAATTTTTCAAGCGGACCGCCCAGGCACATGGTCACCTGTCTGAACAGGTCTAGTCCTTATCCTGTTCGTGACGCCAGATGTGAAGCCCCGGGCACGCTGTGTCGGTGCATTACCTTCAGGGACTCCACGGGCTGTCTGGATCTTGTCACCGGTAGGAAGTCTTCTATTTGTCGTGACGCCACTCTCAGTATTGCGGTCAGTGGGGACCGCCACTGCAGGTTAAGGGATGCCTGGGGCTGATGGTGAGTGCAGTCAGTTGGATTAGCCTCCTGAGAGTGAGGCAAGCCCCAGGGCCCTGTGTAGGTGTGTAGAACCACAAGGCGCAGAATAACTCCACACAAGCAGAATGTCTTTCAGGGGTTTTACTCACTTCAGATGGTAGGGTGAGTAACCCGGGCGTAGCTGGGATGAACCAGGCTGGAACCAGGTATCCTTCAGGCTGACTGTTGATGGTGACTACCGACTCGCCTTCCTTAGCCCTTGGTGGTTTGGGGTAACCCCGACTTTTAGTCCCTATGGGGGTCACCCAGGGAAGTTGCTGAAGCCTCTCTCCCCTTCGGTTGCCGTTTGCTTGTCGCCTGGACCAGATCACTCCAGCTGCTTGCCTCCTGTGAACTATGGGCCCTAACTGTGGCTACGTGGCTGCGGCTTTTGGGTGTTGTGGTGTGGGCTTTGAGGGCCCCACACCGGCAGGTTTAGCAGGGAAAGGTGGATCTATCCCCGCTCCGGGATCTGCCGCCCGTTTGGGCCTGGTACTCCCTAGCAGTCTCCTTACTTCCCACTCCGTGCTCTCTCTCTAGCTGAAGATGGGTTTCGGGTAGCACTCCTAGGTGACCGTTCTCCCCCGTCGGTAGCCACTGCGCGGACGCTGTCAGACTGCAACAGCCCCAGGGGTCTGCTCCTCTCTGAGCTCCCTGGACTCTGCACTGAACCGGCTCACTGCTCCTCCTCTCCTGTTCTTGCCTACGCCACCTAGCAACCAGGCTCTCTTACCACACCCCTTGATTGGAGATGGAGGCTTTTGGCCCCCTCCACTATTCCAGTGGAGGTGAAGGCTTTGCCCCCTCCTGGGATCCCCAGGGGTCCTCTCAAAGGTACATGTGTGAGACCTGATCACTATGCGCCTGTGTAGTCACACCTCGGTCAGCCTTCTGGATTACCTGTATTGTACTGTCCCCAGCATGGGTGCAGTACTCAGTGGTGCCTGACCAGGTCAGGGGCGCCACATATGCAAGTGTCAAGGATCCGTGTGACATGCGTATGCCATCTGTATGACATGTGTATGCCACCCGTATTCTGATTTTTTTTCTCGCTCCCATAGGAATGCATGGGGTGCGAGAGCTGAGACGTGTCGTATAAAATTAAGCTAGTGGACATTGCCTCAGAGCTTAACATTGGTGCGAGTGCGATACTATTTTTTATCGTATCGCACTAGCACAGGAAAATCGCAAGTGGACAAGAGCACTAATGGCCAGCCACACTTCCCATGTGTACAGAACAAACAGTAATAGATCCTTCTGTGTCATTATTCTCCACAGCTCATGCCCTGTTTAAAGAGGATCATTTGCTACAGAGAATGATGATTTTTAAGCAATCTTAGGCTATGTGCGCACACTGCAGCTTTGTGGTCACCACAAAGATACATATTTTTGGTCCCAAAAAGCGCACCCTCAACATGCATTTCTTGCTGTGTTTTAGTGCATTTTTAAGTCAAATCTATTGACTGCGAGGGCTCAAAAATGCTGGCAAAAACGCAGAAAGAATTGACATGCTGCATTTCTGTAGTCACCACAAAGACGCAGCCAAAAAAACTGCAACGTGCGGACAGAAAAACTAAAATCTCATAGACTTGAAGGGTCGGTTGGGGGATCTGCCGAGGCCAAGGGTGGTAGTCGTGTCCCCGACCGACGCATTTCATGAATCAGGGGTTTTATATATGATGGAGGTGGTGGGGTGCATTCTCTTAGGGGCTTTGTCTGCTTTACGTTTGTGGTAGGCTCTCCTCCAAATAACAGTCAGACACTGGTTTTCATCCAACACTTCAACTTTACTATATATAATCGTTTCGTATGAACCTTCTTTTCCATAGGAGAGGTACCACTTCTTCACAGGACAGGACACACATTTCCATATCAATTCTCCCAACAGGCTGTCACAGAGACTCACCAGCTTCCTGGAGCACCAACACTTCCCGCTACGGGTTTGAGCATTCTGGCTGTACTGAGCCCCATTCAGGAGTTCCAAGCAACTGTAGTCACGGTGGTTGTCCCTAAGACCAAGCCCCATGCTTTGCTTCCGTGATTGTCACACCCTCCCACTTGGCCACAGGAGCGCTCTATTCTTGCCCCAAGAACTGCTCTTTTTTTCAGCCTCCTTCTTCTTCCACTACTCTCTCCCTACTCCCCATCCTTTTTCTAGATCCCTTCTTTTTTTTACTAATGTGGGCCTGGCTATCTCGCTTGCCCTAGCAGCTTTATCACTATACCTTTCTATCTGGAACCCCTGGACAAACTTGGGGAGCTCAGCGCCATCTAGAGGTAGCTGGTGGGACTGTGACATAACCCACAATATTCATATAAATGTCTCTACAACTGGCAACATGACACATATTCAATTTTACATCCCCAATACAAGAACACAGGTCTTCTAGCAGGTCGGTAGGGTTCAGGTCACCCCCCTACAGACTTTGCTGGGAAAAGAAATGCATGCAGTTTTGGGACTAAATCTGCACCCAAAAGACGCGCAAAAATGCAGCGTGCGCACAAGGCTTTAGAATTAATTTCACCAGATGCATAGCTCCCAATTGTTCTGGATTAAGGGGGATTCTCCCACTATTTATTGATTTATTATTCTTGTCCCTGCTGCTTTTAGCGCTGGGCATAAATTAAAGTTTCCTCCATTTTTCCAGGACAAGAACTTGCAAATTCATGAACTCCTTACCTGTAGGCAGCAGCTCTACCATTGAGCATTGAGCCACTGCCTGCACTCGGAAATGTTGGAGGATTTGGAAATCTTGACCTGCATTGCAGGCAGGGAACCTAGAAGCAGATTATTCGTGTGTGTGTGTGTGTGTGTGTGTGTGTGCGTGTGCGCGTGCGCGTGCGTGCGCGTGCGTGTGTGTGTGTGCGCGTGCGTGTGTATATATATATACATGCATATCAGGAACGGCTCACCTGATGGGGTTGTGCACTGTGAATAATATAGTAAACACCAACTTCAGTTCAAATCACTCTGTCCTTGGCCGATACCGGGACTTAGGATACATGGGTAAAAAATCAGGAGCAATCAATAGGCTCTGTCGTATTTTTGTTTTTTCCTTTATTAATTTGCTACTACGTGGATGTTTTTATCCTTAAAACGTATAGTAAATTAATAACGAAGAAAAGAAAAATCCAATTGCTTCTGATTTTTTATCGAAAAATTTTTCTTTTAACTTTTTTTTTTAAATTCTCATGGCTCTCTAGGACTCAAACCAACAACTCTAAACTTTTATACTGAAAACCCTAGCAGTTGAGCCACAGACTCAGCTGATACCTCAGGGAGAATTTCCTATAATTAAAGCTGCAGTGCAGCGTTTGTCTCCACAGGCAGAGTACACTAGACAGAAATCTATTCTACAGAGCACTGTATCTCTCTGTATTGGTATTCCAGAAAGAAAATAAGAGAGATTATTTTTTCTTCTAATAAAATTACTAAAAATAATAAAAATAGAACACTGTCATTTTGAATGTGCTTTTCTAAATAAAAATAAACATCACAAATCAGCAAATAACAGAGATAGGGGTACTTTACATGCTGCGACATTGCTAACGATTTATCGTCGGGGTCACGGTATTTGTGACGCACATCCGGCATCGTTAGCGACATCGCAGCGTGTAACACGTACGAGCGAACTTCAACGATCGCAAAAGTGGTAAAAATTGTTGATGTTGGAGAGGTCGTCCAAACACCAAATACCGTTGTCTGGTCAGTAGCGATGTTGTTCGTCGTTCCTGCGACAGCACACATCGCTATGTGTAACACCGCAGGAGCGACGAACATCTCCTTACCTCCGACCACCGGCAATGAGGAAGGAAGGAGGTGGGCGGCATGTTCCAGCCACTCATCTCCGCCCCTCCTCTGCTATTGCACAGCTGCCGTGTGACGTCGCTGTGACGCCGAACGAACCACCCCCTCAGAAAGGAGGCGGTTCACACGCAACAGCGACGTCGCTAGGCAGGTAAGTCCGTGTGACGGGTGTTAGCAATGTTGTGCGCCACGGGTAGCGATTTGCCCGTGACGCACAACCGACAGGGGCGGGTACGCTCGTTAGCGATATTGGTAACGATATCGCAGCGTGTAAAGTACCCCATATTTGGTGTCCCTGTAATAGTAATGACCCAACAAAAACACAGCGATCAGATTATTTATGGAGATTGGTAAATGGCATAAAAACATGGTGCTATTATTTTCTCTATTTAACCTATAAAAAATGTAATAAAAATGTAACTCTGAGGCCGTGTTCACACGTAGCATAAATGCAGCATTTTTTCTCAAGGTGTCCGCTATGTTTTTTATGCATCTTCCTTAATATTTGATCCATGTCTGTTGCAGATGTGAATCTTGGATTTTAATGTATTTTAATACTACGGAAAGCTTTGATTCTGCGTTTGAAAATGTAACAGCATTTTTTTAGATTGAATTTTTTCAGGCTCCACAAAGAGGTGGGTGGAGATTTCATGAAATTACATCCACTCTACTTGGACATTTAGTCCGTGTTCACATGTAGCTGGGGTTTTTTGCTGCTTTTTTTGCACAGAAATTCTGCTGTGTTTAACTGTCCAAGCAAAGTGGATGTGATTTCATGAAAAGACGCCGCTGAACTCTGCAGTTTTGGTGCTTCTTTTTCTCTAGAGGCTTCTATGTGGAGCTTAAAAAACTGCAGTTACTTTTTTAAGAGCAGACTCAAAGCTTTTCTGTACTATAAAAACCCTTAAAAACATGGTTTCACAGCTGCACCAAAATCTAATGGGAAAAAGGCATAAAAAAATCAAGCAAAAATGCAATAATCAGAGATGAGTATTATTGTGTAGTTTGGTGCAGACACTTGCAGAAAAATAAGAAAAACACAGTATTTATCCAATGTGTGAACACAGCCTTAGGCCTCATTCACACTTCAATGATTCTGGTATATGTATTTGCTAGTTTTTATATGTACTAGAATCACGGACACACGCAGATCCATTATAATAAATGGGTCTGCGCACACTGACCATGTCTCCGTGCGGCGTAGATGACGCGCCCAAGGGTTCGGGGGTTACTCGTCGCCAGGCCGCGGTGCTTTTCCTGGGACACCACCTGTGGTGTGCGGCCAATATTAGCCACCGCTGCGGGACTTCTCTGCTGGGGCGGATGACAACGCAGCTCAGATGGTTCAGCTTTCCACAGGCAGAGCTATGCCCCAGGGAGGATGATGGGAGTAGTAGTCTCTCCGGTGTGGATAGCGCTGCGGCGCGATGGTGAGGGTGTCGGCAGTAGCGGGACGACACAGGCAGTACAGTTAAAGGACTTTTCCTCACTGGTCATGTGACGCCCCTGGACTATCAGGTCGTCACAGGGTATTGTATAATCTGCCCTCCCGTGCAATATCCAACTCCTTCTTGGTTATGGGTCCCCAACTACATGGTGTTGTCTACATCAGCTAATTAAAGTCCTAGGTACAATCTGCACCACACCCACCAGACACACCAGTGGACGGCCTGAGTGGAATAGGGTCGCCCACTTGGGGGGTTGGTTATGGGAGGTCAGGAGTGTCAGGAGTGTCAGTAGTAGTGAGGAGAAGTGTGTTGGAAGTGAAGGAGAGAGGAGGTCAGGAGCTGGGCTCCTAGGAAGCCATCTAGGTAGCAGACGGTGGTCTGGGCTTAGAGGAGCTGGACCCCCGGTGGCAGGGGATCATGGCAAGGGGCATGGAACTGTCGAGGATGACAGCCGGCGGCCTTGCACCATCACCGGGCTGGGATCAAGGCAAGATGGGGTACGTGGACCCTAGGTCAGGGAGTAACTTCAGGCAACCTGACAATTTACTCGACGAGAATGGAGCCTTCAAGATCGCTCTCCACTCGCTCCACCATCTGGGTACTAGCGCAACGAGGGGGATAGGACTTTCCACTCAAATGGTCCAGAGAATCCCAAGCGTGAGCCCTGAGAGCATGCTCCCACACTTAGCCATAGTGGGGAGCGGGACCCGGCAAGTGCCATACTACCGGGACCAACAGAGAAGTAAACTTAGTGCCAGGAGGAAGGTCACGGATCACCAGGCAGCACCATTGGGGACGGGCCCTTAACTAACTCCCCTCAGTGGCAGCGGTATCCAGAACTTTGGTTTATCCAGTTGTCGGTGTCAGCTTAATGGAATGAGTGATTATGAAAGTGACCCCTTCGCTCCCCACGGCACCCCCCAAACACCATCACCGAGTCCCAGGGCATCCCCCCTACCCGTGGAGGGTTCTAACACTTGGCTGCCCCATTCCATCACCCCGGGTACTCCCAACTGCAGCGGTGGTACTCCAAATTACCATGTACCACGGGTGGCGTCACGAACTTTAACACAATCCCCTGTAAATACTCCCTTCATTGGAGTGGCTGCACGACCCTCGGGTCCGGAGACCCCTCGAGCCACCGCGGATCTGGATCCGAGCAGCCCGGCTGCTGGCAGAGGTGACCCTGTTATGAAAGAAGGAGATCTGATAGAAGGGTTTGTAATGTGACACAGATAAAATCAGCTGCACAACCCTTACTGCCACACTGACTCATGCAAGAGGTCAGACCAGGAGATAGGCCTGTATCATTACATCTCACACACTTAGAAATCTGCTCGAACTGATGTACCTCCTGATTACCTGTGATTGTTTTCATAATTGTAATGTTTTTTTCTTGATTTTAAAAATCTTTTTTCAAAAATAAAAAGTTGATAAAAAAAAAAGAAATCTGCTCTAAGCTATGGGGGAATCAGTGTGTGTTCTTCTTCTCCTGAGTGTTGCTGCCTGTTTATGATTGATCAGCATCTTAGGCCATGTGCGCACGTTGCGTTTTTTTCTGCGTTTTGGCTGCGTTTACAACTGCACTGTCAGTGACAAAATGCATGTGTTGTGCTTCCCCAGCAAAGTCTATGATAATCCTGCAAAATCTGTGTGCACGATGCTTTTTGAAACGCAGCGTTTTGACTGTCAAAAATTTGACAAAATCTCTGCATTTAGAAAAGCAGCATGTCAATTCTTTTGTCCATTTTGGCAGCGTTCTACACCCATTGAAATCAATGAGTTGTAGAAAAACGCTGCCAAAATGTTAAGCAGTGCATTTGCACAGCATTTTTGTTGCGATCCGCATGTTTATTTGGCATAACAAAGGCAGTTCTTTCGGTCTCTCTTTCTCTGTTGTTCGGTCTGTCGGTCGGTCTCTCTCTCTCTATGTCTCTATCTCTCTCTCTGTCCATGTCGGTCTCTCCCTCCTACCCCCTCTCTCATACTCACCGATCCACGATCACCGGCGCGGCGCTGCACAGCGTTCACATTGTAGCGGCTTCTTCTCTTTTGAAAATGCCGGCCGCTCATTAATCCATCTCGTATTCACTGCTTCCCCCGCTCACCGGCGCCTATGATTGGTTGCAGTCAGACACGCCCCCACGCTGAGTGACAGCTGTCTCACTGCAACTAATCACAGCCGCCGGTGGGCGTGTCTATATCGAGCAGTTTAAAAAATAAATAAATAATTACAAAAAAACGACATGCGGTCCCCCCCATTTTGGATACCAGCCAGGGTAAAGCCACACAGCTGAAGGCTGGTATTCTCAGGATGGGGAGCTCCACGTTATGGGGAGCCCCCAGCCTAACAATATCAGCCAACAGCCGCCCGGAATGCCCGCATCCATTAGATGCGACAGTCCCGGGACTCTACCCAGCTCATCCCGAATTGCTCTGTTGCGGTGGCAATCAGGGTAATAAGGAGTTAATGGCCCATAGCTGCCACTAAGTCCTAGGTTAATCATGGCAGGCGTCTCCCCGAGATACCTTCCATGATTAACCTGTAAGTTAAAGAAAATAAAGACACACATCCAAAAAATCCTTTATTTGTAATGAAAGACAAAAAAACACCCTTTTCACCACTTTATTAACCCCTCAAAAACACCTCCAGGTCTGACGTAATCCACGCAAGGTGCCACGACGCTTTCAGCTCTGCTACATCGGAAGCTGACAGGAGCAGCAGTAGAACACCGGCACTCCTTTGAGCTCCATGCAGCAACTGAAGTGAGTTGAGCGATCAGCTGTGCTGTCATTGAGGTTACTCGTGGCCACCGCTCTCAGGTGGAGGAATGCAGCTGTAGCCGCGAGTAACCTGAGTGAAAGCACAGCTGATCGCGCGGCTCATTGCAGTCACTCAGGGAATTTGCGATCACAGGTGAGTACTTCACGTGTGACCGCAAATCAAGCCGCGGCACACGCACAGAGCCGCGAGATCACAATGAAGTCGAGTCAAGTTCATCCGAGTTCATTCTCATTGCGCGGCTCTGTCTCGCAGCCAGCCATGCTCTTTTTGACAGTGCGGTCCCATTCGTCTTTGCTGCAAGTCTATGGGGATGCTGCAGAGCTGAGTGGGACCGCACTGTCAAAAATGTGCGTTCTGGATGCTTTTTCCACTCTGTCTATGGCAGAGCAAGCATCGAGAACGCATGAATTCTACAGGAATGTGCACTAGTTGCGTTCTGCCGAATGCGTCTCAGAATGCAGCTTTTTCGGCTGCGTTCTGAGACGCACAGGCAGTGACTTACATGCTGCGGAATAGAATGCAGCGTGTACACATGGCCTTATAGGAAGAAGAAGTACACGTCCTAAGTGAAAAATCTGATGACACCCATTTGGAAGTAGAAAACATTAACTCAATAAGAGCTACATATTTTGATTGCTAATATCTCTGCTACAAAGATGCAGAATTAAAAATAAAACAAAAAACATTTTTTCTCTGAACCCACCCTGTTTAGTTCAACATGAAAAATTTGATGAAATCGCCAAATTAGGATAACGATGTCTACGGTAGTGCTGTTTCTATAGCTATGCTGTCCAGATGTACAACCAAGATTTTTTTCCTCGATTTTCAGATTTTTTTTTCACCATTTATAGAAAACAAAAACCATATATGTTTGGTATCTTCATGATTGGACTGACCTGGACCATTATACTGCCTGGAACGTTTGTTTGTAAAATAAAGACGTTAATTAAAAATAAAAAAAATTGCAGAATTTCACTATTTTGCCACACTTGTAAAAAAAATTTCCCGTTTACCATTACATCATATGATAAATTAGATGGTCTCATTCAAAGGTACTACTTGTTCCACAAAAAAAAAACAAGCCCTCACATGGCTATATCATATGGGAAAAAAAACTTTCTGGCTCAAAATGAGAAATCGCTCGGTGCTTAAGGGGTTCACAATGAAAATGTCAGATGGAGAAAATAAGACTATCCCAAATGGATCAGAGCTTTGTTTGTCAGTGCAGCAGAGTTTGACACATTGTAGACATTCCCCTGTAGTTTCTGTGCTACTTAATTCCTCTGCCTTTGGGCACAGTTCCACTACCGTATAACTTCCGATATGAGAGCATCAGAAGTGATATGCTGATGACTCTGTTGCGAGCGTCAGCCGAGGGTCATCTGTTAGGACCAGGTGGACGGGCAGACCCAGGAGGTGGATCCACTGGGCCGAACACCTCACCGAGGGCAAGGTGCCCGGTAGCCGGAGCACTAGCAGGACAGTCCGTTTAGAGGAGTGGAGTAAAGAAGTCCCTGGGACCACAGGGTCTCTGATGGTAGTCCGGGTGACGGAGCTCAGGTTCGGAGGCCGAGATGTCGTCAGGCAGAGTCCGGAACCAATGGAGCGAGAAGACGGGTCACCACAGGGATCGGAGATGGCAGGAACTGACGGGATGGCAGGCCGTCACCGTTCGGGGTTCGGGTATCGTCAGGACCGGTTGGCGAGGCAGGAGCGGCTCTGTCACGCTCCCCGGGTCCCCTGCGCTGCCCTCCGGCTCACCTGTCACGCTCCCCGACTCCCCTGCCTCGCTTCCCGGGTCCTCGGTCCGGTCACCGCCGCTCCCCGCTCTCCAGCATCCATTGCCGGCGCGTCCCCGGCGTCCTGGTCCCCGCTCCCGGCGCCCGTCGGCTTCTCAGCCCCAGCCCGGCCCTGCTGCTTCCTCCTCGCAGCTTCCTGCTCTGGCTTCTGGCACTCGGGCCGCGCGCATGCGCATTAGGGCGCGCGCGCGGTCATTGACCCTTTCTTAAAGGGCCAGCGTCCATTAACAGGAAATGATGCAAACATGTACAGGGTATAAAGGGGTTTAATGTCCAAGGGGGCGGGGCCTGATCTTCGTGTTTCTTAAGCTAGGAGTCAGGTCTCCTGGTGTCTCTGTGATATACTCACCTATCTCTCTTGTAGAGCCGTGCCTGCCTCGCCATCCGGTCCTGCCGAATCCCGAACCCCGAACGCTGTCCATCTGCCATCCTGACAGTCCGTACCATCTCGGATCCCTGCGGTGACCCGTCATCTCGCTCCAAAGGTTCCGGACCCCGCCTGACATCTTCTCGGCTTCCGAACCTGAGCTGCGTCACCCGGACTATCATCAGTGACTCCGTGGTCCCAGGGACTTCTCCGTTATACTCGTGTGCACGGACTGTTCTGCTGCCTATAGTGCTCCAGCTACCGGACCCCTTACCACCATCTAGGAGTTCGGCCCAGTGGATCCACCTCCTGGGTCTGCCCGTCCACCTGGCCCTGACAGTAAGATCAAGCCATGGATCCCGCTGCAGCACTAGCAGCCATACAGGAGGAACTCCAACGCCAGCGTGAAGTCCAGACCCGCATGCTGCAATTCATGTCTTCTGTGGACGCCCGCCTGAACACGCTACAAGCGGCAGTTACGTCTTCAACATCCCGGGCTTCCACTAGTCAATCCACGGCTCCAGCTCCCGTGGCGACTTCTTCAGATACTTCCAGACTTCGTTTGGCCTCACCACCCCGGTACGCCGGAGACCCCAAGACCTGCAGGGGATTCTTAAACCAATGCTCCCTTCATTTCACGCAGCTGCCGCATTTGTTTGCCTCCGACCAAGCCAAGGTCGCCTTCATCATGTCCCATCTAGAGGGTGAGGCACTGGCGTGGATGAACCCCTTGTGGGAGAAGGGGGATCCTGTGACCACGAACATCCAGGAGTTCCTGCAGGCATTCCGTGGCACCTTTGATGAGCCCGGACGCGCCTCCGCGTCTGCTTCGTCTCTTCTCCGGTTACGTCAGGGGACTCTGACGGTGGGTCAATACGCAATCCGGTTTCACACCTTGGCTTCGGAACTCGGGTGGAACAACGAGGCCCTAACCGCCGCCTTCTGGGAAGGACTCTCGGGGCGAATTAAAGATGAGCTGGCGGGTCGTGACGTACCGACCACCCTGGATGCCCTGATTGCCCTAGCGACTCGAGTGGACATTCGCTTCCAGGAGCGATCCAAGGAAGTGTCCCGTGAGAGACGTCCGGTACGGCATTCCTCTCCTCCGCAGAAGCCCTCCGTACTTCAGTCATCGACAGCTGGGGTCCCCGTCCACGAGCCCATGCAGATCGACCGAGTGCGGCAGTCTGAACAACGTCGAGCAGAGCGGCTCGCCAAGGGTCTCTGCTTTTACTGCGGAGAGGGCACACACCTGCTACGCTCCTGTCCAGAGAGGCCGGGAAACTCCAAAGCCTAGGGTTGGTAGGAGAGGCCACCCTAGGTGCTGGGACTCTCTCAGACCCGGTTACATGGACTGTGCAAGTGACAACGGGAGAGACGCGGTTCACGGCTGAGGCATACCTCGATTCCGGGGCAGCAGGCAATTTCATCCAGCAGGCCACGGTGGACAAGTACCAGGTGCCTGTTACTCCACTCGACAAGCCCCTAGTGATTGCCTCTGTGGATGGGAGACCCCTCTCTGACACCATCTCCTGGATCACCAGGCCGGTCGAACTGCATATCGGTGCCCTGCACACCGAGAACATCGCTCTCTACGTCCTCCCACACATGTCCCATCAAATCCTGCTGGGACTTCCCTGGTTGCGGACACACGAACCATCAGTCAGCTGGGGCACGGGCGAGATCACCCGATGGGGCTCTTCGTGCCAGGAGAAGTGTCTAAAGACCATACAACCCATCCGACGACCTCCGGTTCCAGAGAACCTACCAGGACTGCCCTCGGCCTATTGGTCCTTCGCAGACGTCTTTGATAAAAAGGAATCTGAGGTACTTCCGCCACATCGTCCTTACGATTGTGCCATCGACCTGCTCCCAGGAACAACACCACCTCGAGGACGGATATATCCATTGTCTCCAGCCGAAACAAGGGCCATGTCTACTTACATCACAGAGAGCCTGGCAAGGGGATTCATTCGGAGATCCTCCTCTCCTGCTGGAGCAGGCTTCTTCTTCGTCAAGAAGAAAGAGGGCGACTTACGCCCATGCATAGACTACCGGGGATTGAATCAAATCACCGTAAAAAACAAGTACCCTCTGCCGCTCATCCCCGAATTGTTTGACCGGCTTAGAGGAGCTCGTGTGTTCACCAAGCTGGATCTTCAGGGTGCTTACAATCTGGTACGCATCCGCTCTGGGGACGAATGGAAGACCGCGTTCAATACTCGCGATGGGCACTATGAATACTGCGTGATGCCCTTCGGCCTGTGTAACGCCCCAGCCGTCTTTCAAGAGCTGGTGAACGACGTTTTCCGGGACCTTCTCTACGTCTGTGTGGTAGTGTATCTGGATGACATCCTTGTCTTCTCTCCGGACCTCCAGACCCACAGAGAGAACGTACAGCTGGTTCTACAGAGACTGAGAGAGAATCGTCTGTACGCCAAGTACGAGAAGTGTGTCTTTGAGCAGTCTTCTCTCCCCTTCCTGGGGTACATCATCTCTGATACCGGACTGCAGATGGATCCAAAGAAGGTCTCCTCCATTCTCAACTGGCCTCCTCCTTCTCGACTGAAGGCAATCCAACGCTTCCTGGGATTCGCCAACTACTACCGCCAGTTCATCTCTCACTTCTCTGCTCTGACTGCTCCTCTCTCCGCTTTGACCAAGAAGGAGGCTAATCCAAAGGACTGGTCCCCTGCGGCTGACGCCGCGTTTGGGTCTCTGAAGCGGGCATTTGCCTCCTCTCCTGTACTCCACCGTCCGGAGTTAAACCGCCAGTTCACCTTGGAGGTGGATGCCTCCTCCTCGGGAGCCGGAGCAGTGCTCATGCAGAAGTCCTCCTCCGGGAAGATGGTGACTTGCGGATTCTTCTCCAAGAGCTTCTCAGCGCCTGAACGCAACTACACCATCGGTGACCGAGAGCTTTTGGCAGTCAAACTGGCTCTGGAGGAATGGCGCTACCTTCTGGAAGGAGCAGTGTACCCCGTGATTATTTACATGGACCACAAGAACCTGGAATACCTGCGGTCCGCTCAGCGACTGAACCCACGGCAAGCCAGGTGGTCCTTATTCTTTGCCAGGTTTGATTTCCAGCTCCATTTCCGACCCGCGGACAAGAATGTACACGCTGATGCCTTGTCCAGGTCTTTCATACCCATGGAACAGGAGGAGGAGACTACCCAACCCATCATCTGTCCTAGCAAAATCATTCCGGTGGCCTCTGTCACCCTGGCCCAGATACCGCCCGGGAAGACCTATGTCTCTGAGACTGACAGGCAAAAAGTGTTACACTGGGGTCATGCCTCGAAAACAGCCGGTCATGCTGGTCAGAAGAGAACATGGGGTGCGATTGTACGTCATTACTGGTGGCCATCCCTTCGCACGGACGTTGCTGCTTTTGTCTCTGCCTGCTCCTCTTGTGCCAGGAACAAGACGCCCAAACACCTGCCATATGGCCGTCTTCTGCCTCTGCCGATACCCTCAGTTCCGTGGCAACACATAGCGATGGACTTTATTACGGACTTGCCATTGTCCTCTGGACACACAGTCATATGGGTCGTGGTGGATCGGTTCTCTAAAATGGCTCATTTCGTCCCTATGGCTGGACTGCCCTCTGCTCAGGAACTCGCGGACGCCTATATACATCACATCTTCCGCTTGCATGGCTTTCCATCACACATCGTGTCCGACAGAGGAACTCAGTTCACCTCCCGCTTCTGGAGGGCTCTCTGCAAACATCTGGGAGTGACTCTGGACTTTTCTTCTGCCTACCATCCTCAGTCTAATGGCCAAGTGGAGAGGGTCAATCAAATCTTGACCTCCTTCTTACGTCACTATGTCAACGCCCATCACGACGACTGGTCCACGCTTCTTCCTTGGGCTGAATTCTCCCATAACCACCACGTCAGTGAGTCGTCCTCCAGCTCTCCCTTCCATGTCGTTTACGGACTTCAGCCTTCCGTCCCATTGCCTGTATCCCCTTCTTCGGATGTCCCTGCTGCTGATACTGTAGCCCGTGACTTTGCAACCATTTGGGACTCTGTCAAGGCGTCCCTTGGGCGTGCTTCCCTGCGGATGAAGAGACACGCAGACAAGAGACGTCTGGACCCTCCGTGTTTCTCTCCTGGAGATCTAGTCTGGCTTGCTTCCAAGTACGTCCGATTGAAGATACCATCCTACAAGCTGGGTCCTCGCTACATCGGGCCGTTTAAAGTCCTCAACAAGATCAATGAGGTCTCCTACAAGCTACAGCTCCCGGCCACGATGAGGATACCCAACTCATTCCACGTCTCCCTGCTCAAGCCGGTTGTCCTTGGTCCCTTCTCCGCTGCTGCCAGTTCGTCTCCTCCTCCTATTGCCGATGACGACATCTATGCGGTAAGGGATATCGTGGCCATGAAGACCGTATGGGGTCGACAGTTCTTCCTGGTGGACTGGGCAGGGTATGGTCCTGAGGATAGGTCCTGGGAGCCCCGGGAGAATGTGGGTACTCCGCTGATCCGTGCCTTCCTGTCCCGGTTCCGGAGAGGGGGGTGTGGGGGGGGGGGTACTGTCACGCTCCCCGGGTCCCCTGCGCTGCCCTCCGGCTCACCTGTCACGCTCCCCGGCTCCCCTGCCTCGCTTCCTGGGTCCTTGGTCCGGTCACCGCCGCTCCCCGCTCTCCAGCATCCATTGCCGGCGCGTCCCCGGCGTCCTGGTCCCCGCTCCCGGCGCCTGTCGGCTTCTCAGCCCCAGCCCGGCCCTGCTGCTTCCTCCTCGCAGCTTCCTGCTCTGGCTTCTGGCACTCGGGCCGCGCGCATGCGCATTAGGGCGCGCGCGCGGTCATTGACCCTTTCTTAAAGGGCCAGCGTCCATTAACAGGAAATGATGCAAACAGGTACAGGGTATAAAGGGGTTTAATGTCTAAGGGGGTGGGGCCTGATCTTCGTGTTTCTTAAGCTAGGAGTCAGGTCTCCTGGTGTCTCTGTGATATACTCACCTATCTCTCTTGTAGAGCCGTGCCTGCCTCGCCATCCGGTCCTGCCGAATCCCGAACCCCGAACGCTGTCCATCTGCCATCCTGACAGTCCGTACCATCTCGGATCCCTGCGGTGACCCGTCATCTCGCTCCAAAGGTTCCGGACCCCGCCTGACATCTTCTCGGCTTCCGAACCTGAGCTGCGTCACCCGGACTACCATCAGTGACTCCGTGGTCCCAGGGACTTCTCCGTTATACTCGTGTGCACGGACTGTTCTGCTGCCTATAGTGCTCCAGCTACCGGACCCCTTACCACCATCTAGGAGTTCGGCCCAGTGGATCCACCTCCTGGGTCTGCCCGTCCACCTGGCCCTGACAGGCTCTAGGAGAGAGATAGGTGAGTATATCACAGACACAAGGAGACCTGACTCCTAGCTTAGAAAACACGAAGAACAGGCCCCGCCCACTTGGAAAGGATCCCCCTATATACCCAGTACCTGATCCTTCAATATCCTGTTGGAGGACACTGGCCCTTTAAGAAAGGGTCAATGACCGCGCGCGCGCCCTAATGCGCATGCGGGAGGCCCGGGTGCCAGAAGCCAGGGCAGGGAGCGGTGAACAGGAGGCAGGGGAGCCGGCCTGGAGCAGAGCTGCCGACGGGCGCCGGGAGCGGGGACCGAGCCGCCTGGGGACCGCAGGTGATGGAGGCTGGAGGCTGTGGAGCGGGGGACGCCTGACAGAGGAGCCAAGAAGCGAGGCAGGGAAGCCGGGGAGCGTGGCAGGTGAGCCGGGGAGCGAGGCAGGGGAGCCGGGAAGCAAGGCAGGGGACCCGGGGAGCGTGACAGCACCCCCCCACGCCCCCCTCCCCGCAACCGGGACAGGAAGGCACGAATCAGAGGAGTACCCACATTCTCCTAGGGTTCCCAGGACCTATCCTCAGGACCATACCCTGCCCAGTCCACCAGGAAGAACTGTCGGCCTCGTACGGTTTTCATGGCCACGATATCCCTTACCGCATAGATGTCATCATCAGCAATAGGAGGAGGAGCAGAACTGGCAGCAGCGGAGAAGGGACCAAGGACAACCGGCTTGAGCAGGGAGACGTGGAAGGAGTTGGGTATCCTCATCGTGGCCGGGAGCTGCAGCTTGTAGGAGACCTCATTTATTTTGCTGAGGACTTTGAACGGCCCGATGTAGCGAGGACCCAGCTTGTATGATGGTAGCTTCAATCGGACGTACTTGGAAGCAAGCCAGACCAGATCTCCTGGAGAAAAACACGGAGGATCCAGACGCCTCTTATCTGCGTGTCTCTTCATCCGCAGGGAAGCACGTCCAAGGGACGTCTTGACAGAGTCCCAAATTGTAGAAAAGTCACGGGCTACAGCATCAGCAGCAGGGACATCCGAGGAAGAGGATACAGGTAATGGGACGGAAGGCTGAAGGCCGTAAACGACATGGAAGGGAGAGCTGGAGGAGGACTCACTGACGTGGTGGTTATGGGAGAATTCAGCCCAAGGAAGAAGCGTGGACCAGTCGTCGTGATGGGCGTTAACATAGTGACGTAAGAAGGAGGTCAAGATCTGATTGACTCGTTCCACTTGGCCATTCGACTGAGGATGGTAGGCTGAAGAAAAGTCCAGAGTCACTCCCAGATGTTTGCAGAGAGCCCTCCAGAAGCGGGAGGTAAACTGAGTTCCTCTGTCGGACACAATGTGTGATGGAAAGCCATGCAACCGGAAGATGTGCTGTATGTAAGCGTCAGCGAGTTCCTGGGCAGAGGGCAGTCCAGCCATAGGGACGAAATGAGCCATTTTGGAGAACCGATCCACCACGACCCATATGACTGTGTGTCCGGAGGACAGGGGCAAGTCCGTAATAAAGTCCATCGCAATGTGTTGCCACGGAACGGAAGGTATAGGCAGAGGCAGAAGACGACCATATGGCAGGTGTTTGGGCGTCTTGTTCCTGGCACAATAGGAGCAGGCTGAGACAAAAGCAGCGACGTCCGTGCGAAGAGATGGCCACCAGTAGTGACGTACAATCGTGCTCCATGTTCTCTTCTGACCAGCATGGCCGGCTGTTTTCGAGGCATGGCCCCAGTGCAACACTTTTTGCCTGTCAGTCTCAGAGACATAGGTCTTCCCAGGCGGTATCTGGGCCAGGGTGACAGGGGCCACTGGAATGATCTTACTAGGGCAGATGATGGGCTGAGATGTCTCCTCCTCCTGCTCCATGGGCATGAATGACCTGGACAAGGCATCTGCTCGTACATTCTTGTCCGCGGGTCGAAAATGGAGCTGAAAATCGAACCTGGCAAAGAACAAGGACCACCTGGCTTGCCGTGGGTTCAGTCGCTGAACGGACCGCAGGTATTCCAGGTTCTTGTGGTCCGTGTAAATGATCACGGGGTACACTGCTCCCTCCAGAAGGTAGCGCCATTCCTCCAGAGCCAGTTTGACTGCCAATAGCTCTCGGTCACCGATGGTGTAGTTGCGTTCAGGCGCTGAGAAGCTCTTGGAGAAGAAACCGCAAGTAACCATCTTCCCGGAGGAGGACTTCTGCATGAGCAATGCTCCGACTCCCGAGGAGGAGGCATCCACCTCCAAGGTAAACTGTCGGTTTAATTCAGGACGGTGGAGCACAGGGGACAAAGCAAATGCCTGTTTCAGGGAGCCAAACGCGGCGTCGGCCGCAGGTGACCAGTCCTTTGGATTAGCCCCCTTCTTGGTCAAGGCGGAGAGAGGTGCAGTCAGAGCAGAGAAGTGAGGGATGAACTGACGATAATAGCTTGCGAATCCCAGAAAGCGTTGGATTGCCTTCAGTCCGGAAGGAGGGGGCCAGTTGAGAATGGAAGAGACCTTCTCCGGGTCCATCTGCAGACCGGTATCGGAGATTACGTAGCCCAAGAAGGGAAGAGAAGACTGCTCGAATACACACTTCTCGTACTTGGCGTACAGGCGATTCTCTCTCAGTCTTTGTAGTACCAGCTGCACGTTCTCTCTGTGGGTCTGGAGGTCCGGAGAGAAGACCAGGATATCGTCAAGATACACCACCACACAGACGTAGAGAAGGTCCCCAGAACACGTCGTTCACCAATTCCTGAAACACGGCTGGTGCGTTACAGAGGCCGAAGGGCATCACACAGTATTCATAGTGCCCATCGCGAGTATTGAATGCGGTCTTCCATTCGTCCCCAGAGCGGATGCGGACCAGGTTGTAGGCACCCCGAAGATCCAACTTGGTAAACACACGAGCTCCTCTAAGCCGATCAAACAATTCGGGGATGAGCGGCAGGGGGTATTTATTTTTCACGGTGATTTGGTTCAATCCCCGGTAGTCAATGCAGGGGCGTAGATCGCCCTCTTTCTTCTTAACGAAGAAGAAGCCTGCTCCCTCAGGAGAGGAGGACCTCCGAATGAATCCCCTTGCCAGGTTCTCCGTGATGTAGGCAGACATGGCCCTTGTTTCAGCAGGAGACAGCGGATATATTCGTCCTCAAGGTGGTGTAGTTCCCGGGAGTAGGTCGATGGCACAGTCATAAGGACGATGTGGTGGAAGTACCTCTGACTCCTTTTTATCAAAGACGTCCGCGAAGGACCAATAGGCCGAGGGCAGTCCCGGTAGGGACTCCGGAACCGGAGATCGTCGGATGGGCTGTATAGTCTTCAGACAATTCTCGTGGCAAGAGGAGCCCCATCGGGTGATTTCACCAGTACCTCAGCTGACAGATGGTTCGTGTGTCCGTAACCAGGGGAGTCCCAGCAGGATTTGATGGGACATGTGTGGGAGGACATAGAGAGCGATGTTCTCGGTGTGCAGGGCACCGATACGTAGTTCCACCGGCTTGGTGATCCAGGAGATGGTGTCAGAGAGGGGTCTCCCATCTACAGAGGCAATCACAAGGGGTTTGTCGAGTGGAGTAACAGGCACCTGGTACTTGTCCACCGTGGCCTGCTGGATGAAATTGCCTGCTGCCCCGGAATCGAGGTACGCCTCGGCCGTGAACCGCGTTTCTCCCGTTGTCACTTGAACAGTCCACGTAACCGGGTCTGAGAGAGTCCCAGCACCTAGGGTGGCCTCTCCTACCAACCCTAGGCTTTGGAGTTTCCCGGCCTCTCTGGACAGGAGCGTAGAAGGTGTGTGCCCTCTCCGCAGTAGAAGCAGAGGCCCTTGGCGAGCCATTCTGCTCGGCGTTGTTCGGATTGCCGCAAACGGTCAATCTGCATGGGCTCGTGGACAGAGACACCAGACGACGCTGACTGAAGTACGGCGGTCTTCTGCGGAGGAGAGGAATGCCGTATTGGACGTCTCTCACGGGACACCTCTTTGGATCGTTCCTGGAATCTGAGGTCCACGCGGGTGGCTAGTGCGATCAGGGCATCCAGGGTAGAAGGAACATCACGGCCTGCCAGCTCGTCCTTAATACGGCTGGAGAGTCCTTCCCAGAAGGCGGCGGTGAGGGCTTCATTGTTCCACCCCAATTCTGAGGACAAGGTGCGGAAGCGGATGGCATACTGCCCTACCGTCGTAGTCCCCTGACGTAGCCTGAGGAGTGATGAGGCGGATGCAGCGGCACGTCCAGGTTCGTCAAAGGTGTTTCTGAATGCCTGCAGGAAGTCCTGGATGTTGGTAGTCACAGGGTCCTCCTTTTCCCACAAGGGGTTCATCCAGGCCAGTGCCTCACCCTCTAGATGGGACATCACAAACGCCACCTTGGCTTGGTCAGAGGCAAACAAGTGCGGAAGCAGCTTGAAATGAAGGGAGCACTGGTTTAGGAATCCCCTGCAGGTCTTGGGATCTCCGGCGTACCGGGGTGGTGAGGCCAAACGAAATCTGGAAGCATCCGAGGAGGCTGCCACGGGAGCTGTGGCCGTGGATTGTACAGTGGAAACCTGAGATGCCAATGATGTGGCCGTTGCTTGTAGCGTGTTCAGGCGGGTATCCACAGAAGACATGAAGGTCAGCATGCGGGTCTGGGTCTCGCGCTGGCGTGTGAGTTCCTGCTGCAAGGCCGCTAGTGCTTCGGCGGGATCCATGGCCTGTTCTTACTGTTAGGACCAGGTGGACGGGCAGACCCAGGAGGTGGATCCACTGGGCTGAACACCTCACCGAGGGCAAGGTGCCCGGTAGCCGGAGCACTAGCAGGACAGTCCGTTTAGAGGAGTGGAGTAAAGAAGTCCCTGGGACCACAGGGTCTCTGATGGTAGTCCGGGTGACGGAGCTCAGGTTCGGAGGCCGAGATGTCGTCAGGCAGAGTCCGGAACCAATGGAGCGAGAAGACGGGTCACCACAGGGATCGGAGATGGCAGGAACTGACGGGATGGCAGGCTGTCACCGTTCGGGGTTCGGGTATCGTCAGGAACGGTTGGCGAGGCAGGAGCGGCTCTAGGAGAGAGATAGGTGAGTATATCACAGACACAAGGAGACCTGACTCCTAGCTTAGAAAACACGAAGAACAGGCCCCGCCCACTTGGAAAGGATCCCCCTATATACCCAGTACCTGATCCTTCAATATCCTGTTGGAGGACACTGGCCCTTTAGGAAAGGGTCAATGACCGCGCGCGCGCCCTAATGCGCATGCGGGAGGCCCGGGTGCCAGAAGCCAGGGCAGGGAGCGGTGAACAGGAGGCAGGGGAGCCGGCCTGGAGCAGAGCTGCCGACGGGCGCCGGGAGCGGGGACCGAGCCGCCTGGGGACCGCAGGTGATGGAGGCTGGAGGCTGTGGAGCGGGGGACGCCTGACAGAGGAGCCGGGAAGCGAGGCAGGGAAGCCGGGGAGCGTGGCAGGTGAGCCAGGGAGCGAGGCAGGGGAGCCAGGAAGCAAGGCAGGGGACCCGGGGAGCGTGACATCATCGACTGTGATCTGATCTTGTGATCATATCACAGGGATGAAGAAGAGGGAGGGAGCACTTTCTCCCCATCTCCTCCAGTGCCTGTCTCTACCTATATCGCACTACACTCGGATTACATGAGAGTGCAGTGCGATGTTTCACACACTCCCATAGACTTGTATGGGTACGTGTGAGCCGAGACTCGCTGCCAAACACAGCTTTTTGCGATTCATTCCGCTATGGTATGAGAAAGATGGACACTGCCGCATAGTTTTGCACTAGAGTGAGAGCAATCCAATGTTTTATCGGATTCCACTTGTCAGTAAAAAACGCAAATGGAACCGAACCCTTTGTCCCATAATCCCTCTTCCCCTACTTTCTGGTCAACTTAATGCTTGTACACCAACAATTGCAGAGTGTGTGTGTGTTTGTGTGTGTGTGTGTGTGTGTGAGTGTGTGTGTGTGAGTGTGTGTGTGTGTGTGTGTGTGTGTGTGTGTGTGTGTGTGTGTGTGTGTGTGTGTGTGTGTGTGTGTGTAGGGGGTGGGGAGGAGGGTGGAGATGCAGTGGTGTAGGCGACCAGGAGAAGGATTTAGTGAGGACTAGAGAGGAGTAGAGATGAGCGAACCGGTCCCGGTTCGGCTCGAGGTCGGCTCGCCGAACGGGGGTCCCGTTCGAGTTCGGTTCGTCGAACGTTCAACGAACCGAACTCGAACGTATAGGCTATAATGGGAGGCAATCACAAACATATAAAAATGCATTATAAATATACACAAACAGTTAATAAACATTGCCATAACACTTACCGGTCCTCGCGATCCCTTCTGCACTCTGTCTCCTGCCGCTATTCCATCCGATGATCGCTGAATGCTCCCGGTGACCTGCACTGCCAGCAGAGATGCAGGACCTATCGTGACGTCAAAATAGCCATGTGACCAGTCACGTGGCTATTATCTCATTGGCTACAGACTGGTCACATGACTATGACACGTCATGTAGGACCTGCGAGTGCATCTCTCCGGTACACGGTGCACATATGTGTATCGCCGTGTACCGGCGACATGCTCTAGCACACGGTCGACTCCCCGTTCCGTTAGGGACCGGCTGACACAGCCGGTCATTAACGGAGATCACCGTTGCCATAGCAACGCAGTTAGCGGTGACGTCACCGCTAACCGCGGCTCCAAGAGCACCGTTGCTATGGTAACGCGTCTGTCAGCGTTACCGCTGTTACCGCTGACAGCCAGCACTGATCACTCACGGAGTGAAGGCTGCACGCTGCTTCCCGATTGTAGTGAGGATTGTACTGAGGATGAGGTTCCCCAGCCCATGATGGGCTGGTGCACCTCATCCTCACTACAATCGTCACTACTACTACACTAGTGAGGATTGTAGTGAGGATGAGATGCCTCAGCCCATGATGGGCTGGGGAACCTCATCCTCACTACAATCGTCACTACTACTACACTAGAAAGAAAGAAGACAGAAGAGCAGGATCGTGGAGGGCTGACAGGGGGTAATAAAGATGGAGTCTCTAATGTGTCTGTGTATTTATTTCTATTAAAGTATTTTTTCTCTGTGTGGTGTTTTTTTTAACCCTTTATTGGAGATTCTTAATGGCCGGGTCAAACGTGCCTGACATTAAGAATCTCTGGCTTAATACTGGCTAGTAAAACAAAGCCAGTATTAACTCATGATTACCCAACAAGCCACCCGGCTCCAGGGCTGTTGGAAGAGTTGGATACAGCGCCAGATGATGGCGCTTCAATGAGAGCGCCATTTTCTGGGACGGCTGCGGACTGAAATCCGCAGCAGAGGTGCCCAGAAACCTCGGGCTAACCTGTGCTGCGGATTTCAATCCCCAGCTGCCTAGTTGTACCCGGCTGGACACAAAAATGGGGCGAAGCCCAAGTCATTTGTTTTTTAATTATTTCATGAAATAAGTGAAATAATTAAAAAAAACGGGCTTCCCTATATTTTTGGTTCCCAGCCGGGTACAAATAGGCAACTGGGGGTTGGAGGCAGCCCGTGGCTGCCTGCTGTACCTGGCTAGCATACAAAAATATGGCGAAGCCCACGTCATTTTTTTGGTGGGCAAAAAAATTCTGCATACAGTCCTGGATGGAGTATGCTGAGCCTTGTAGTTCTGCAGCTGCTGTCTGCTCTTCTCCATACAGATAGACAGCAGCTGCAGAACTACAAGGCTCAGCATACTCCATCCAGGACTGTATGCAGAAGTTTTTTGCCCCCTGAAAAAATTATGTGGGCTTTGCCATATTTTTGTATGCTAGCCAGGTACAGCAGGCAGGTACGGCTGCCCCCAACCCCCAGTTGCCTATTTGTACCCGGCTGGGAACCAAAAATAAAGGGAAGCCCTTTTTTTATTATTTCATGAATTTCATGAAATAATTAGAAAACAAATGACGTAGGCTTCGCCCCATTTTTGTGTCCAGCCAGGTACAACTAGGCAGCTGGGGATTGGAATCCGCAGCACAGGTTGGCCTGAGCTTTCTGGGCCCCACTGCTGCGAATTGCAGTCTGCAGCTGCCTCAGAAAATGGCATTTTCATAGAAGCGCCATATTCTGGCGCTGTATCCAACTCTTCCAGCACCTGCCTGCTATACCTGGCTAGCATACAAAAATATGGCGAAGCTCACGTCCTTTTTTTGTAGTTTTATGGCAAAAAAAATAAAAAATGCTTCCCTGGATTTTCCATTGCCAGTGAAGGTAACACCAAGCAGTGGGGGTTAGCAGCCAGTAGCTGCTTGGATTACCCTTAGCTAGCAATACAAAAAATGCAGCGGGAGCCCATATATATTTTTTTTAATTATTTATTTAAATAACTAAAAATAAAATGGGCTTCCCTGTATTTTGATTGCTGGACATCACAGTGCTGTAAAAATAAATCTTTAAAAAAATGACGTAGCGCTCCGCGGTATTTTTGATTCTCAGCGCAGATAAAGCAGACAGCTATGGGTTGCCACCCCCATCTGTCTGCCGTTACCTTGGTTGGCAATCAAAATACAGGGAAGCCCATTAATTTTTTCTATTTAAAAAATAGTTAAAAAAAAAATGACGTTGGGTCCCCCCATTTTTGATAGCCAGCTAGGGTAAAGCAGACGGCTGTAGCCTGAAAACCACAGCTGGCAGCTTTACCGTGGTTGGGGATCCAATGTGGAGGTCCCCTCAGGCTCTTTTTTATAATTATTGTATAAATATTAATAATTACACAATAAAAGTAGGGTCCCCCCCAAATTGGATCACCAGCCAAGGTAAAGCGGACAGCTGTGGTCTGGTATTCTCAGGGTGGGAAGGTCCATAGTTATTGGGCCTTCACAGCCTAAAAATAGCAGGCCGCAGGCACCCCAGACGTGGCGCATCCACTAGATGCGCCAATCCTGGCGCTTCACCCCAGCTCATCCCGTGCCCTGGTGCAGTGGCAAACGGGGTAATAAATCGGGTTGATACTAGCTGTAAAGTAACCTGAGATCAAGCCCAGCAGTTTGTGATGTCATGGCGTCTATTAGATACTCAACATCATAAACTGTCAGTACTATCAAAAAAAAAAAATCGACAAAAGAAATTTATTTGAAAAAACAGTCCCCAAAACATTTCCTCTTTCACCAATTTATTGTAAGAAAAAAAATAAAGGGGTCCCACGACGACTCTGGACCGTCTAGAATATGGGGGGGAGACACTCAGGGAACGTATCCCCCATTTTCTAGGAGTGCGGACCCTTCATGTGAGGAGTGTGGGTGCAATGAATCTGCACTCACTCTTCTCGGGTCCACAGCAGCAGAGTCCATGTCGTAATGGTTGCTACCAAAGCTGCAATGCCCTGCTCATGAGGTAAGGGCATGCCTAATCATGAGAACTACTGTAGAGGAAGCTCTGCTCACTGGTATATAGGTGCTCAGAGGTAATAATAGATAAAATTAGTGAGTAACCTCGGCACTCTAAATCTCCCAGACTAAGTCAGTAAGTCACAACGGATAGTAATGCAAAATCACTCTTTATTGGTCCGTATTAAGAAAAAAAAAAATTTCATAAGCATATATGTTTTTGTCCAAAACAAGTTACAAATGACGTTTCGGCCTGAGCCTTCGTCAGATTGGACTTATCTGCATGTAATCATGAAAAATGACAATAATCAGTATCACATAAGAGTGAGAGAACAATAACATAAACTCGAACAATGTAGAGGTACAATTGGGATGCAGCAAAAAAATTGCAACACAGCAAGAAATGAAACACATGATACAAATGTCATAATACAGTACAAGGACAATATAGTAATGACAAATATGGGGTCAGAGTAGACTTAGCTCTGGTACGAAAGAGATGTCAATCATAAAGTAACATGTGCAGTAGGTGTAGAGCTACAGTGTGCATGGCAGAGCTAATGGGTAGACCGACCATAGAAAAAGAATGGAGAAAAAGTGGAGAAAAAGTGGAGAAAAAATGGAGAAAAAAATGGAGAAAAAGTGGAGAAAAAGTGGAGAAAAAGTGGAGAAAAAGTGGAGAAAAAGTGGAGAAAAAGTGGAGAAAAAAATGGAGAAAAAGTGGAGAAAAAGTGGAGAATAAGTGGAGAAAAAGTGGAGAAAAAAATTCTCCACTTTTTCTTCATTTTTTTCTCCACTTTTTCTCCACTTTTTCTCCACTTTTTCTCCATTTTTTTCTCCACTTTTTCTTCACTTTTTCTCCACTTTTTCTCCACTTTTTCTCCATAAGTGGAGAAAAAGTGGAGAAAAAGTGGAGAAAAAGTGGAGAAAAAAATGGAGAAAAAGTGGAGAAAAAAATGGAAAAAAAGTGGAGAAAAAGTGGAGAAAAAGTGGAGAAAAAGTGGAGGAAAAAGTGGAGAAAAGTGGAGAAAAGTGGAGAAAAAGTGGAGAAAAAGTGGAGAAAAAAATGGAAAAAAGTGGAGAAAAAGTGGAGAAAAAGTGGAGAAAAAGTGGACAAAAAAATAGAAAAAAAGTGGAGAAAAAGTGGAGAAAAAGTGGAGAAAAAAATAGAAAAAAAGTGGAGAAAAAGTGGAGAAAAAGTGGAGAAAAAAATGGAGAAAAAGTGGAGAAAAAGTGGAGAAAAAGTGGAGAAAAAAATGGAGAATAAGTGGAGAAAAAGTGGAGAATAAGTGGAGAAAAAGTGGAGAAAAAAATGGAGAAAAAGTGGAGAAAAAGTGGAGAAAAAGTGGAGAAAAAAATGGAAAAAAAGTGGAGAAAAAGTGGAGAAAAAGTGGAGAAAAAATGGAGAAAAAGTGGAGAAAAAAATGGAAAAAAAGTGGAGAAAAAGTGGAGAAAAAGTGGAGAAAAAGTGGAGAAAAAAATGGAAAAAAAAGTGGAGAAAAAGTGGAGAAAAAGTGGAGAAAAAGTGGAGAAAAAAATGGAGAAAAAGTGGAAAAAAAGTGGAGAAAAAAATGGAGAAAAAGTGGCGAAAAAGTGGAGAAAAAGTGGAGAAAAAGTGGAGAATAAGTGGAGAATAAGTGGAGAAAAAGTGGAGAAAAAAATGGAGAAAAAGTGGAGAATAAGTGGAGAAAAAGTGGAGAAAAAAATTCTCCACTTTTTCTCCATTTTTTTCTCCACTTTTTCTCCACTTTTTCTCCACTTTTTCTCCATTTTTTTTCTCCACTTTTTCTCCACTTTTTCTCCACTTTTTCTCCATTTTTTTCTCCACTTTTTCTCCACTTTTTCTCCACTTTTTCTCCACTTTTTCTCCACTTTTTCTCCATTTTTTTCTCCACTTTTTCTCCACTTTTTCTCCACTTTTTCTCCATAAGTGGAGAAAAAGTGGAGAAAAAAATGGAGAAAGAGTGGAGAAAAAGTGGAGAAAAAAAATGGAAAAAAAGTGGAGAAAAAGTGGAGAAAAAGTGGAGAAAAAGTGGAGAATAAGTGGAGAAAAAGTGGAGAAAAAGTGGAGAAAAAAATGGAGAAAAAGTGGAGAAAAAATGTAGAAAAAGTGGAGAAAAAATGGAGAAAAAGTGGAGCACCCTTTGGTGCCTTTCATGTGGCACTAAGGGGTGCTTAGCTTTGTATTTAGCCAAAAAAATGAAAAAAAAATGACGTAGGGTTCCCCCTAGTTTTGTAGCCAGCTAGGGTAAAGCAGACGGCTGCAGCCTGCAGACCACAGCTGGCAACCTCACCTTGGCTGGTAATCCAAAACTGAGGGCACCCCACGCTGTTATTTTAAATTAAATAAATAATTAAAAAAAAAAACACGTAGGGGTCCCCCAAAATTGGATCACCAGCCAAGGTAAAGCAGACAGCTGGGGCCTGATATTCTCAGACTAGGGAGGTCCATGGTTATTGGACTCTCCCCAGCCTAAAAATAGCAGGCCGCAGCCGCCCCAGAAGTGGCGCATCCATTAGATGCGCCAATCCTGGTGCTTCGCCCCAGCTCATCCCGCGCCCTGGTGCGGTGGCAAACGGGGTAATATATGGGGTTAATACCAGATGTGTAATGTCACCTGGCATCAAGCCCTGGGGTTGGTGAGGTCAGGCGTCTATCAGATACCCGACATCACCAACCCAGTCAGTAATAAAAAAAAATAGACGACAAACACATTTTTATTTGAAAAAACAATCCCCAAAACATTCCCTCTTTAACCAATTTATTAGAATGAAAAACAAATCCAGGTCTGGTGTAATCCAAGGGGTTGCCATGACGATCCACACTGTCCCAGTCAATGAAGAGCAGGATGTTCCCCATTGGCTGGGAGAGCAGTGCAGTGACCTGAGCTAACATCAATGGGTCAGCCCAGGTCACTGCAGGGGGGTGACAAGTGCTGCTGTCAGCGAGGTACATTACCTGCGCTGATCTCCAGCACACTGACAGCCCCTGTCACTGAGTTCAATGACCGGCGCCTTCCCCTCAAGTATCGCGAGAGGTCCGTGACGTCACCGCTAGTCAGTCTCGGGACAAGCGGCGGCCATGGAGGACAGTGACAGCGCTGAGGTCGGGATGGCGGGACTTCATCACCGCAGGTAAGCCGAGCGGGGGGGGGGGGTTTGTGTGTGTGTGTGTGTGTATGTGTATGTATGTGTACATGCCGCGGGCAGGAGGGGGCGGAGCGAGCTGAGCGGGGAAGTATGGGCTTCCTGCACGTAACTAAGATAAACATCGGGTTACTAACCAAAGCGCTTTGGTTGGATACCCGATGTTTATCTTGGTTACCAGCTTCTGGCAGGCTGCCAGCGATGGCTCCTGCACACTGTAGCTGTAAAAAGCCCTGCTTTTTGCTGCTAGAACCGTTCTCGAACGTATCTAGAACTATCGAGCTTTTGCAAAAAGCTCGAGTTCTAGTTCGATCTCGAACAGCCCCAAAAATCACTCGAGCCCCGAACTGGAGAACCTCGAACCGCGCTCAACTCTAGAGAGGAGTGCCGAAGAACAGGGCAGCCTGTGAGGAGAAGGAATGCACTGTGGCAAGTCATGGATGAAAAGCAGTGCGTTATGTCATCTTTACAGATTGGTCTCCAGTTCATGAGTACTTTCATCAGTTAGAGAAATATCGCCATAGGAAATTCTTCTTTTCTTTTTAAATGTTCAGTTGACAAGCCCCAACCCTCCTTCTTCTGGAGTGAAATGGCCACTTAGGCAGCAGGCACCTACTCTTGTCCACAGTATGTCACGGACTTGAGGACATTACATTGGTCAGGGGGGCAGGAGGATGTGGTCTAAAAATGCTCTACCATTTGATGTATCAGCAAACAGACCTATCAATACAATATGTTTAGAGTGCCATTTTCTTCTTATAGATCCCCTTTAATAGCATTGTATCTACTGCATGGAATAAATGGCTCTATAATAATAAATAATAATAATTTTGATATATTTTTAACTAAATGCCCAATGCTACAGACTGATTTTTTTCAAATTATAGAATATGCTGTTGTGACTGTCAAAATATACTGTAGGCCTTCACAATGACACCAATATTTTATTTTTCAGACGTGTATATGTCATCATGAACCTGTCATATAACCAGTGCCTAGAGGTGGTGGCCAGACAAAATGTTAGCATTATCTTCTTACATTACAACCTGACTGGGCGTCTAATTGGTCGATCAAGTGAAAATGGCATGCATCTGAAGATAATCAGCATCCTCATCAGTCTGTTCATCATATTGGAGAACCTGACTGTGCTGATTGCGCTACTGAGGTGAGAAGCAATGAAGCTGCAGGGGAAGATGTTTCTAGCTCATTTTTATAGTTTAAAAATCACAAGAAAGTAATAGAAATGTCTTCATTTTACAAACCATTTATATGTTTGTGTAACCCTAGAAAGATAAGCAAGTTGATACCTTTATGGCCCCGAAAGCATTGTTCCAGCAGCAAGAAATCACGTTTTTAAGTTCTATATATAGCGTTAGGTTCAGAAATATTTGGACGGTGACACATGTTTTGGTATTTTAGCTGTTTACCAAAACATATTCAAGATGCAGTCAATAAGTAATATAGGCTTAAAGTGCAGACTCTCAGCTTTAAATTGAGGGGATTCACATCCTAGTCGGAGTACAGGTTTAGGAATTCCAGCTCTTTAGAGATGAGTGGACCCATATATGTTCGGGTGACGGGTTTGGCTGGACATTAGTTAATAGTTCGGTTCGGGACCTGGACTTGACCCGAACTTGACCCAGGACCCCAGAGAAGTCAATGTAGACCTAAACTCGTGTACTGTAAAATGTCTGTAAAAGAGTCATGTTAAGGGTGAGAGGACTGCAGAAGGAAGGAAAATGGGGGCAATTGACCTGCAAACAAATGTGGATATGGAATACATTTAAAAAAATTATGTCGGGTTTCCACAATTTTTAATAAACAGTATAGGTAAAGCAGATAACAGTTGGTTGGTATTATCAGGCTGGCAAGGCCCATGGTTATTTGGCCACTCCCAGCCTAAAAATAGCACTTCCCACACTTTTGCTATGTAATCTGAGAACAGCATGATATGGAGACAAAGATCATGCTTTCAGCGATGTGTCACTTATTGGGTTACTTGTAGTTTGTAACCAAGCCCACATCACTGCTTTCCACATATGTACGTGTACACAGAAATATTATAATCAGTGGTGTGGGATGGGTTATACAGAGCTCAGCATTCCGAGGACTGCTATATCTACAACAGAGATTTTCTCAAAACTACAACCAGCAGCCCAGTAAGGGATACATTGCTGGAATCAGGGGTTTTTTTCCTCTACATCATGCTGATTTCAGTTTACAAAAAAAATCTTCTGACAGATTCCCTTTAAAAGGGTTCTTTCATGAAGACAATCCATTCTGAAAATGATGTCTGTTTCTCCCACCACTCATTTATTATCACTGGGGGAAGCCATGACCAGTCACTGATTTTCCCTTCAGAAAAGATATTGGTATTTAACTTCATTATGTTTTGTTTTGTTTTTTAGGTTCCTTCGTTTGAGACGTTGGGTTCACTGCTGTTTGGCAAATATTGCAGTTAGTGATCTCCTGGCTGGCATTTCATACCTGCTAAATATATTACTTTCAGGTGACATTACTTTCAAGTTGAACCCACAACAATGGTTTCTAAGAGAGGGCCTTCTATTTACCACTCTCGCTGCCTCAACTTTCAGTCTGTTCATAACCGCAGTGGAGCGATATTGTACAATGGTGGCTCTAGTGTCAGAGAGCCGCTCTAGAAAAGTGGTACGAGCACAGGGCTTGATAATTTTATGTTGGGTGCTAGCTGCTACTGTTGGGTCCTTGCCTTTATTTGGGTGGAACTGCCTATGCCACATTCAATCCTGCTCCAGTCTTCTTCCCCTTTACTCAAGGCAATATATTTTATTTAGCCTTGGACTTCTGTCTATTAGCCTGATTGGGATTATTGGTTTTTACTGCACTATTTATTACTTAGTGTGTTGCAATGCTAGGGGGGCTGTAGTCACGAACCAAAGTCGGCGTGCCATACATTTACTTCAAACTGTTCTGATCATCCTTGGCTCATTTGTCATCTGCTGGACTCCCCTTTTTGTCTATCTCCTGGTGGACTCTTCATGCACTCCCCCTACTTGTCAATCTCCAGTAGGACTGGAATGGGTGCTTGCCTTAGCTGTTTTGAACTCCGCTTTAAACCCATTAATTTACTCTCTCAGGAGTTCAGAAGTACGTAAAGCAATGGTGGCATTTCTTTGCTGTTCTTGCGCTATGGCTGGAATTAACATATGTAACCAGCAAGTCGGAGATGTCACCTCTGGCTCATCAAATGAAAGTTCAATCAGAAGAAAAAGCAGTGTGCGCCTTTCACGAGCAAGTTTTAGGAGTCCTGTAACCAGCATTTCTAGTGTGCCCAGTCAGTAATAAAGCTTTGGGCTAATTTAAGTCAATGACATTTTATATAATTTAATATGCCTATTGTGTTTCTCTAATATTGGTCAACATTTCTAGCAAGCAAAATGAAAAGGGAAGATAACTTTGATTCTTTGTATTTTCTTCTGTTATATCATCAATATTTCATTTCATTAGCTAAGTTTAACTAAAATATGTTGTCAGATTAGCATGGTATAGGCATTAATATGCAGTATTACATGGCAGTCATGATAGGCTTTATGGATGTAATGAATTGTCCGTCTACCAGACAATGCTCCAAGGGTCAGAAAAAATAAGACTAAGGGTGCGTTCACACTGGTGTATAGCCAGCGTATAACTCGGACACGATCAGATAGCACTCGCTCCAATGTTATACTATGGAGCAGTGCCGATCAGTGATTTTTTTTCTCAGGCTGAATCGGCATGATAAAATATCAAAGCATGCTGTAATTGGCAGCGTGTCTTGGTTCACGTGCACACAGACAAGTCTATGGATGCATGTAAATCAGTAGACTGTACTTGGACGTCATTTGAGTGCAGTCCAATAAACGTCAAGACAATGGAAAAGATGGAGAGATTAAAAAGCTTCATTATAAAGAGAGTAAAAATTTATACAAATGAACATTTTATTGAGCCCATTAAAAAATACGTACAACACACAGGGGGGCACATATCATTCCATGATTAAGACCTTTATAGGTCGAAACGCGTAGGAATAGCGCTCCGTTTTGTACTACTTTATGTGTCCCCCCCCCGTGTGTTGTACGTATTTTTAATGGACTCTAAAATTTTAATTTTTATAAATTTTTGCTCTCTTTATACGCTGGATATCTTCCGTTTGGATTCTGTTCATTCCTGCCCAGGTCAGGGCGTTTCTGCGTCTTTGTGGTGGATCCAGCAGTGAAGCAAGCTGAGCTGAAAAACATTTTTTTTTTCTCAGATTAAAAAGCTTGCCCACTACTTTTACATTGATGGCCTATCCTTATGCGGGCTTTACACGAGACGATAGATTGTGCGATATGTCGTCGGGGTCACGGTTTTTGTGACGCACATCCGGCATAGCGCACGACGTCGTCTCGTGTGACACCTCTGAACGACGCAGTATCGCTCACAAATCGTGAGTCGTGTACTCGTCGTTAACTTTCATAATCTCGTTTATTTTCATGGGCGCAGGTTGTTCATCGTTTCCGTGGCATCACACGTTGCTCCGTGTGACACCACGGGAATGATGAACACAACGTACCTGCGTCCCACGGCACCCGCCGTCTTAATGGAAGGAAGGAGGTGGGCAGGATGTTTACATCCCACTCATCTCCGCCCCTCCGCTTCTATTGGCCGGCTGCCGTGTGACGTTGCTGTGACGCCGAACGTCTCTCCCACTCCAGGAAGTGGATGTTCGTCGCCCACAGCAAGGTCGTCCGTAGGGTAAGTGCGTGTGACGGGGGTTAAACGAGTTTGTGCGCCACGGGCAGCGATTTGCCCGTGACGCAAAAACGACGGGGGAGGGTACGATCGCTCGTGCTATCGCACAATCGGTCGTCCCGTGTAAAGCAGGCTTAAGGCTAGGTCATGAATGTCTGATCGGGCGAGGTTTGACCCCTGGCACCCTCACTGATCAGCTAATGTTAGTGCCAGTGGCAGGAGCAGGCGGCCGCAAATGCAAAGTTTTGGAGCTGCACCATCTTCTGATATCATCCACGGATGGGCACTACATATTTTCCCACTATTGATTTAATTGGGAGGCGATATGCAGTAACTGGCCGCAGCTGCTATCAGTTGATTGTGCAGCACCAGAGCTGAGCACTTCTGGGACCAAAAGCAACTGATTGGCAGTAACGCTCGCTGCCGGGGATGGTGCTGCAAGCAAAAATGGACCCACTGGACCTCAAGGAGATCCTAGACCTACCCTTTCGTGGGGTAAAGTCCAGCCCTGTGGCAGCTGACCCCCAGGGCAGAGGCAGACAAAAGAGCAAACAGCACAGGCAGGACGGACTGGCAGGGTCTCTAGCACCAACAGGGCAGGATGGACAGGCAGAGTCACTAGCAAAGAAGATGGCATGACCAAGATGAACACAATTAATAGTACCAACAAGGCAGGACAGACTGGTAGCAGGTACAGGCAGGATGGGACTGGAACCAGGTGCTGACAGGACAGTACAGACTGGGACCAGTTACAAGCAAGGACAAGCCTGGAACCAGGTGCCAACAGGGCAGGATGGGCTGGGACCAGGTATAGGAAGGAACAGGACTGAAACCAGGTGCCAACAGGCAGGATGGGCTGGGACCAGGTACAGGAAGGAACAGAACTGGAACCAGGTGCTAACAGGCAGTATGGGCTCGGACCAGATACAGGCAGGGACAGGACTGGAACCAGGTGCCGACAAGCAGGACAGGCTGGGACCAGGTACAGGCAGGGACAGGACTGGAATCAAGTGCAAACAGGCAGGACAAGCTGGGACCAGGTGCAGGCAGGAACAGGACTGAAATTAGGTGGCAATAGGGCAGGATGGGCTGGGACCAGGTACAGGTAGTTAAAGAACTGGAACTGGGTGCCAAGAGGGCAGGATGGTCTGAGACCAGATGCAGGCAGGAACAGGACTGGAACCAGGTGCCAATAGAGCAGGACGGGCTGGAACCAGGTACAGGTAGTGCAGGGCAAACAGGATAGGATGGGCGGGTGACCTGACAACTAACCAAAGAGAACTCAACTGACTAACAGAACTGAAGGTGTTGAACAGGCACCTCCCCTAATGGAAGTGTGCCTGAAACACAGAGTGCCTCTCAGTGATAGGGTGAAAGGCACTTCCTAGAAGTGGGAAGCTGGCCGTTTAACCCTAGAACGCGCAAGCAATTCAATCTACCATAGAAAACAAATGACCTAGCAGGCCTGCGAGGCCTCAGGTATGCGTTCTAGGGTTAAGAGAAGCACAACCTAGGAGAACTCCGGGAGCCCTGTGCCACATGCACAGGCCCTGGAAGGCGGAAGGAGGTACCCACATGGAGAAAAGCAGGGACTCTGGACAGTGTGTAAAGAGAGGGCCGTGGCGGTGAGTGACAGCGCGTCCCAGCAGGAGGGGACAATAAGGAGTGTAGGGATGCAGCGTTACATCAGCGGTGGTGCCGGGTGTCAGATCCCAGTCAATCAGACATTGATGTACTATCCAAAGGTAGTGGGCAACCTTCTTTAACCTCTCCATCTTCTCCGCATCTGTGCTTTGATTCTCGCATTTCAGAGAATCAGATCACAGTGACTGACACTCAGATCACAGCAAAGTTTGAGCTGAGTGTCGTTGGCATCTCATGTCTAATGCACTTACATCGAAAGCAGTTAATTTAGGATATGCCAGAATGCAGTTCATTTAGAATATGCCACCGATAAAAAAAAGGGTATACATCTTGGTCAATAGTATGTGATGATTACAATGTGTGCAATATATAGGTATCCTCATCAATGTGATCAAGAATTATAGTTACAGAGATCAGAAAACCCTCCAGAATACTAAAAAGAATCACCAATCCCTACAATCATGTAGCAAATATGTGAACTACAATGTTTAGTCACAAAAATGTAACTGTCATATAGTAACAATTGCAAATCACCTTCCTAATTTTAATTTGAATTTTGCATACGATGTTCAGGTGTTTAAAAATTTTAAATCCAGATGCCGTAGAATAGTTTAATGCTATGACAATTTTGTATACCAAAAGAATGGATACGGCGTCACAAACTTTTTCCAGCACTGAATGTTAGAAATGAAGATTCATAACTGACAATGATTCCGTTCCAGATTCCAAATCTAAACAATCATGATCATAGTAAAGGCATTGAAGAATTTTCAGTTTCTTAGACCACGATACTATCTGTTTGTACTTAGGTTGCAGCATACCTATAGATAACTTTAGAGTTTTCTAAAGACGTATTTTGGCATGCAGTTAGCAGACTAAAGGTGGCTTTACATGCTACGATATTGTTAGCAATTGCTAGCGATATCGTACGCAAAAGTACCCACCCCCGTCGTTCCTGCGATTGTGTGTGATCGCTGCCGTAGCGAACATTATCGCTACAGCAGCGTCACACATACTTACCTGGTCAGCGGCGTCGCTGTGACTGACGAACAATCCCTCCTTCAAGGGTGAGGGACGTTCAGCATCACAGCGACGTCACCGCGACGTCACTAAGCGGCCGGCCAATCAAAGCGGAGGGGTGGAGCTGAGTGTGATGTAAACATCACGCCCACCTCCTTCCTTCCGCATTGTGGCCAGTGGCAGGTAAGGAGACGTTCCTCGCTCCTGCGGTGTCACACATAGCGATGTGTGCTGCCGCAGGAGCGACGAACCACAACGAAAAACAACCCTTACCGATTTTTGAGTTTGGGACGACCTCTCCATGGTGAACGATTTTCACCATTTTTGAGGTCGCTTAAAGTCGCTGGTAAGTGTCACACGCTGCAATATCGTTAATGACGCCGGATGTGCGTCACTAACAACGTGACCCCGACGATAAAAAATTAACGATATCGTAGCGTGTAAATCCCCCTTTAGTGCATTAGTTGGGTGGTGGATCATGAGTCTTGTGAGTTTTTTCCGAAGGCATGCACGCGCAAAACAGTGAATATATCCACTGACAGAAGGCATGCACTGCTGGGGCCATCTAGTGGTAGAAGGACTTGTACATTTGCTTTGTGAAAACTGTACCTTTCCTATGACTTTTACTCATACTGACATTCTTAAATGAAGAGAGCTATACTGAAAGATTATATCGTAGTGATTTATTTCTTCAGAGTTGTATGTATTGTTCATATATGGACGAATATAAAGTATGTAATTGGTGTATAAAATTGTTGTTATGTATGTATATGATTTAAAATATGAAATAATGCCAAATAAATCTGCTTTTACATTTTTGTTCTCAGTTTCATGAATAAAAAAAGATTGAATAATAAAGTGTGTGATCCAGTTCAACAAAACAGGTTAAAAAAATCTAGGAAAAATATAGGTTTGCAATTAAAAAGCAGAAAGTAATAAAAGACGTGCACTAAAGCAGGACCTAAAACCTCTAACATTGATCCGTATGAAACCAGACACTAAACACTTCACTATATTTAGTGCTGCTACTGACTCCAATACTGGCTTTAAGAACCTGTGCAGCTACAATCCAGCTATATATCTACCTCTCCCCACCCCTCAAAAAGAAAAGCACAAAAATGATATTTGTTGGTAAAGCTCCAAAACAGTAAAGGCGAATATAAACGGAAAAACGATGGGCACAGATACTATGCAGAGCACAGAGACATTAGGCAGTCTCCACATACCACGTAATACATTCCAATCCTCTGGTAAAACATAAAGCACCACTTTAGTGTTTTTTTTTGTTTCTTCTTCAGCGCTGGCGTCGGGCTTTTAATCTAAGGTTCCTGGCCCCTGTCTTATACTTACCTTTCAGCATCTTCACTTTTTATTGACAGTCCTGTGGCGCCATCTTGTGACCGCAACTTCTGACTGATCAAAAGTCAGAAGTTATGTCACAAGTAGAGATGGGCGAACCTGCAGATGTTCACGTTAGGCGGGTACAGACAGATTTAAAAAAAAAAAATAAGATTCAGGACCAGACTTCAACCAGAACATCTGCCCAGATGCCGAACCTCATCTAAGCATATAGAGACAACATTGTGTTGTAAAATGGTGATGCATCTAAAGCTAGGAGGATCAGAGCAGAAGTGTTATATTTACCGAGTCTCCCACGTGGATGTAACACTACTTCTGGGTCCGCTCATTAACAGTCATACATATTCACTGCTTCCCCTGCATCTCCTGGCAAAAAAATGCATCAAAACGCGATGCAATTTTGATGCGATATTAATGTGGTTTTTTTGCTAGGAGATGCAGATTTGGTGCAGGAATTTGGTGTATAAATTTCAGCACCAAACCTGCATCTCTAGGCAAAAAAACCCACGCAAAAACGGTTTTGATGCTGTTTCGGTGCAGTGCAAAATGAGATGCAAATTTAGGGCATCAAATCTGCATCTTCTGGCAAAAAAACCCTCAAAACACATTAACCCCTTAACGACCGCAATGTGATTTTGATGCAATTCTTTGCCAGGAGATGCAGATTTGGTGCTGAAATTTGCATCTCTTGACAAAAAAAACTGCATCTTCTGGCAATAAAATGCATCAATATCGCATCAAAATCACATTGAGTTTATATGCGTTTTCTTGGTGTATAAATTTCAGATCCAAATCTGCATCTCCTGTCAATATATCGCATCAACACTGAATCACGTTTTGATGCATGCTTTTTGCCAGGTGACTCAATATTGGTTGAGGAATATGGTGTATAAATTTCCACACCATATCTCCATCTCTTGGTAAAAAAAACATGGTTTTCAGCAAGGAGATGCAGGTCTCATTGAACTGAATGAGTTCAACTGAGGTGAGGTCACTGAGTTCAATGAAGTCACCTGAGATCAGTTTACCTGAGATCACCGGTGGGGTACCATGGGAACCTCCAGTTGTGACCGCAGATAAACTGAGTGATGTAAGCGCTCACAGCTGTTTCTCAGTCAGTCTCTGCCTGAAGCCACAGTGTGCGGTCAAAATTATTCAAGTGAAGTAAAGTGCTGATGACAACTGCAGCGGCCCCTGCATCGGCCGCGATCACCAAGGGGTTTATATGCCTGAGGTCCGCACAAAGCAGGTAAGAGGACACCATGGGAATGGAGGTCAGGTGTGAGTAATTTTTTGTGAGACCCTCACTCGAGTATAAGCTGAGGGGGGCGTTTTCAGCATAAAAACTTGGCTGAAACACTCGGCTTTTCTTGTGTGTGTGTGGGTGTGTGTGTATATATGTATGTACACTGCTCAAAAAATTAAAGGGAACACTCAAATAACTGGATAAAATAGCAGGGTAATGAATAAAATATAACTTTTAATATTTTGTTTAAAATCAGGGGAAATAAACAACCAATTTACACATAGTGATGATCCGATACTGCAAGAATTGGTCAGAAACCAGAAGGTCAACTGACCTGTATCGGAAAGGACAAATCAAGCCCAATACAACAAAAAACACAGTAAGAGTGCAAAAAAAGGAAAAGAGCACTCTTGTGTAAAGCAAATAAATGGAATAATCTCACCGGTATCTCTAATGCTCGATTTCCTGGTGATAGAAGGATCTCAGAGGGGGAGCCACTTAATACATAGCTACCAATAACCCCTCAAATGACGACCCATTGATGGCGTACTCCAGTCTCCCTATGCGTTTCATCATACAGCACTCATCAGGGGAGCTTTCCTGGATTAGAGTCAAGAGTAACACACCTCTTGTGCAGAGGTAGACACCAGACCAGATTGAGAAAAATCAAATGTATAAATAGATTGAATTGCGCCTTCATATGCCAGCTTTTTGTGATGACTCGAATTTTGATTTGGATAAGGTGGTCTTTTGGACCAGATTCATTGATGATGTTTTTGTTATTTGGAGAGGTGATTCTGACAGTTTTACAAATTTTGTGAACCTTTTGAATGACAATTCTCTTGGACTTGGGTTTACATCTCAATGTAGCCAACAGGAATTGTCAACCTTAGATATCTTGGTGAATAAGAACAGTGATGGCACCCTATCTACAAAAACCTTCAGGAAACCGACAGCGACGAATGCACTTCTCAGATGGGATAGTAATCATCCCAAACCTTTGAAAAGTGGGATCCCTAAGGGCCAGTATTTGCGGATTAAACGCAATTCCTGGGATCTCATTGATTTCAATATTCAGGCTAGAGATCTGAGATGTCGGTTTAAGGACAGAGGCTACCCGGGCGGGGTCCTTAAAAAAGCCTTTAGGGAAGGCAACTCAAGAGATAAATCAAGCCTTCTTGTCCCATCCCAGCCCAAATCTGAACAACCATCTACTCGCTTTATCACAACCTTCTCTAACAGCTCCTCAGCTATAAGATCAATACTCAACAAACATTGGTCTGTGCTGCAGATGGATGATGACATCAGTGATACGATCGGCCCTCGACCCTTATGTACTTTTAGAAGAGGGAGATCGATTGGAGATCATCTGGTGCATAGCCATTTTGTCACCCCTCCCTCCACCACTTGGATTCCCTCTAGCCCTAAGGGCTGTTTTAGGTGCTCTATGTGTGTTGCTTTTCCATGCATCATGACTGGTAAAACCTTTTTCAGTTTCGTCATGGGACGATCATTCATAAATTGTCACTCTAAAGGTGTGATTTACCAAGCAAGATGTCAGTGTAATTTGGAATATATTGGTAAAACCATCAGAGAGTTGAGGAGAAGAGTAGGCGAACATCTCAGAGATATAGCTAACAAAAGGGATACACCTCTGGCGACACATATGAATTCCACACATAATGGTGATGTCTCTGGTCTCAGCTTCATGGTAATAGACCTCGTGAAGCGCCCCTTATGTGGAGGCAACTGGGACCAGAGGGTGTTGCAAAAAGAGAGTAAGTGGATCTTTACACTTAAGACACAGGCTCCATTGGGTCTCAATGAGATCCTTACCTATAGCTGTTTCCTTTAATTTAGGAACAGAATCAGAATAACTAGGGAGAGCCGTCGCGGAACGGGGGCATCGTAAACTTTAGGATGTGTTAACTCCGTTGCTAGGTAGGGGAGAGTTAGGGCTCAGTGTAGTATTATATCTTAGGGCCTCTATTTTACCCTCTCCTTCTCCTATTATGTAAGTAGATCCTTTCTTTAATAGTCTCCCTGATGTTACCATCCATCCATGCATTGATCCCCATCTTTTTCTCTCGGTCTTCCATTTGTTCTTGCCCCTTCCTGTCTCTTTTAATCCTGTCAAAAATACCCTCGAGCACCATTTATGATCCAATTCTGTTTTGGTTCATATCAGGCCAAAAATCTTTCTGGTATCAGCTGACATGATCCGCTTTGATACTATTGAATTTTTGTAATAGCCCTTTCTCCTTGTAGGTGTTAATTTGCTCGTTATGTGACCTGTTTCATACTTACAGCATGCTGCCTATGTTATTTTTTGTGCATCATTACTATGCTTTACCACTCTCATTATGACGTCCTGCTGGGTTGTTTATCCACGTGATTGTCTCATGTGGTGATGATGTTACGGCCCCCTTTGTTTGTGTAATCTTTATTGCGGTGGTTTATGAGTCAGGCGCGAATGAGCGGTACATCCCGTCTTCATGGTCGGGTGCGCATGCGCGTCAAGTTCCAATTCTATCTGACCTCGTCTGTGCACACATTGCTTCATAACCGGGCGTGCTTCATGTTTATGCACACCATTCTTACAGCATGTTGTCTGTGTTGTCTTTGTGTGCACTATCACTACGTGTTACCATCCCCGTCATGACGTCCTGCTGGGTTCTTTATCCACGTGATTGTCTCACGTGGTATTGATGTCACAGCCCCCTCCGCCTCTTTCATCTTCAGTGTGGTGGTTTATGAGTTGGGCACGCATGTGCAGTGTGTCCCGTCCTCTTGGTCTGGTGCGCATGCGCTTTGAGTCCCCATTCTATTTGACTTTATCTGTACACACACTGCCCTACAATTGGGCGAGCTTAATGTCTATGCACGCCACTTTTTGATACATGTTCTGGATTTTAATATATGTAATTTTGAGTATCTTACATGTCCGCTGCGGGCGCCTGCGCTGTTTATGCCCTTGTGTATAACTAGGTCACGTGACTCTTAACAGCCAATGAGATCACGATTGGTAATTCCTGCCTCTATTTATACATTTGATTTTCCTCAATCTGGTCTGGCGTCTACCACTGCACAAGAAGTGTGTTACTCTTGACTCTAATCCAGGAAAGCTCCCCTGATGAGTGCTGTATGACGAAATGCTTAGGGAGACTGGAGTACGCCATCAACGGGTCGTCATTTGAGGGGTTATTGGTAGCTATGTATTAAGTGGCTCCCCCTCTGAGATCCTTCTATCAACAGGAAATTATTCCTATTATTAGCATTAGAGATACCGGTGAGATTATTCCATTTATATGCTTTACACAAGAGTGCTCTTTTCCTTTTCTTGCACTCTTACTGTGTTTTTTGTTGTATTGAGCTTGTTTAGTCCTTTCCGATACAGGTCAGTTGACTTTCCGGTTTCTGACCAATTCTTGCAGTATCGGATCATCACTATGTGTAAATTGTCTGTTTATTTCCCCTGATTTTAAACAAAATATTAAAAGTTATATTTTATTGATTACCCTGCTATTTTATCCATTTCTCTCTATTGGGTAATTGCTCCTGCTATTGATATTGAACACTCAAATAACACATCCTAGATGTGAATGAATTAGATATTCTCATTGAATACTTTGTTCTGTACAAAGTTGAATGTGCTGACAACAAAATCACACAAAAATCATCAATGGAAATCAAATGTTTTACCCAATGGAGACCTGGGTTTGAAGACACACAAAATGAAAGTGGAAACAAATCAAAATGAAAATAAATCAAAACAAGACAAAACAAGACAAAATAAAAGTGGAAACAAGTCAAAATGAGGCTCAGTATTGTGTGTGGCCTCCACGTGCTTTATGACCTCCCTACAATGCCGGGGCATGCTCCTGATGAGGTTGTGGATGGTCTCCTTAGGGATCTGCTCCCAGAACTGGACTAAAGCATCCTCTAACTCCTGGACAGTCTGTGGTGCAACGTGACATTGGTGGATGGAGCAAGACATTATGTCCCAGATGTGCCCAATCGGATTCAGGTCTGGGGAACGAGCGGGCGAGTCCATAGCATCAATGCCTTCACCTTGCAGGAACTGCTGACCCAATGCAGCCACATGAGGTCTGGCCTTGTCCTGCATTAGGAGGAACCCAGGGCCAACCGCACCAGCATATGGTCTAACAAGGGGTCTGAGGATCTCATCTTGGTACCTAATAGTAGACAGGCTACCTCTGATGAGCACATGGAGGGCTGTGCAGCCCTCCAAAGAAATGCCACCCCACAATATTACCGACCCACTGCCAAAACAGTCATGCTGAAGGATGTTGCAGGCAGCAGATCGCTGTCCACGGTATATCCAGACTGTCACGTCAAGGAGTGAAGAACATGTAACAACTCTATCTGTTACCATTGTGGATGTGATGTGAGGTGATTGTGCTGTCACAGATGAGAGAACCAGGATCTCTCATGTTTTTTGCAATGCTGGAGTGATGAAAGGTCAGTGCTGGGCAGAATACTGACAGCCAATGAGTATGCAGAGTGCGGGGCTAGACAGTGAGGCTGAGCGTTTCTAGCTCTGACTGAAGTTCGGCAATCTAGCACAGGAAGATGTCAAGTTTGCTTGAGCAGCAGGTAAATAATGTTGGTGCAGAGAATAAAGTGATAATTCAAAAGAAACAAACGTTTGAAACAAAAAAAACGTAGGGGTGTTTTAGATGACAATACAGCACAGATTAGCTTAAAAAAATGTTGGAGTTTATGGCTGGATAACTTCTTTAAATGTTATTTGTATTTGGGGAATATTTAAAGACATACTTCAAATTAAATATAATACTTTAATGATGTGCATTAATAAGGAACAATTATTAAATAAATATTTTGTTAAATGTATGTATATGTATGCATACCTTCATACAGTGAAGAAAATAAGTATTTTATATACTGTCAATTTTGCAAGTTTTCCCACCTACAAAGAATGGAGAGGTCTATAATTTTTATCGTAGGTACACTTAAACAGTGACAGAGTCCCCTCCCCAAAAAAAATCTAGAAAATCACATTGTATGATTTTTAAATAATTAATTTGCATTTTTTTTCATGAAATAAGTATTTGACATAATAGAAAAACAGAACTTAATATTTGGTACAAAAACCTTTGTTTGCAGAGGTCAGACGTTTCCTGTAGTTCATGATCAAGCTCGCACACACTGCAGCATGGATTTTGACCCACTCTTCCATACAGATCTTCTCCACAGCTTTCAGATTTCAGGGCTGTCACTGGGCAACATCTCCCTCCAAAGATTTTCTATTGTTTTCAGATTTGGAGACTGGCTAGACCTGTCCTTAGTTGCCTTCAACGTTCTTAAAGAGGCAAGGAGGTTGTTGGCCAAAATCTAGCAACACATGACCTCATCCATCCTCCCTTCAATACGGTGCTCAATACGGTGCAGTTGGTCTGTCCTTTTTGCATAAAGGCATCCCGAAAGTATGATCTTTCCATCCACATGCTTCACTGTTAGGATGTTGTTCTTGAGGTTGTACTTATCCTACTTCCCCCTCCAAACATGACGAGTGGAGTTCTATTTTTAATCCATGATGGTGTGGTGTGTTACTAACTGTAATCTTTCAGACTGTGGTCCCAGCTCTCTTCAGTTCATTGACCAGGTCCTCCTGTGTAGTTCTGGGCTGATTCCTGACCTTTCTCAGTCATCCTTACCCCATGAGGCAATATCTTGCATGGAACCCCAGACTGAGTAAAGGCCACGTCACACTAAGCAACATCGCTAGCAACATCGTTGCTGAGGCACGACTTGCTAGCGATGTTGCTGTGTGTGACATCCAGCAACAACCTGGCCCCTGCTGTGAAGTCGCTGGTTGTTGCTGAATGTCCTGGACCATTTTTTAGTTGTTGCTCTCCTGCTGTGAAGCACACATCGCTGTGTGTGACAGCGAGAGAGCAACAACTGACTGTTCAGTGAGCAGGGAGCCGGCTTCTGTGGACGCTGGTAACCACGGTAAACATCGGGTAACCAAGAAGCCCTTTCCTTGGTTACCCGATATTTACCTTCGTTACCAGCCTCCTCCGCTCTCACTGTCAGTGCCGGCTCCCTGCTCCCTGCACACGTAGCCAGAGTACACATCGGGTAATTAACCCGATGTGTACTCTGGCTAGGAGTGCAGGGAGCCAGCGCTAAGCGGTGTGCGCTGGTAACCAAGGTTACCCGATATTTACCTTAGTTACCAAGCGCAGCATCGCTTCCAGGTGATCAAATATGTATTTCATGCAATAAAATGCAAATTAATTCTTTAAAAAACATGCAATGTGATTTTCTGTATTTTTGGGGGGATTTTGTCTGTTACATTTGAAGTGTACCTACAGTACATTAAAAATTACAGATCTCTCTATTCTTTGTAGGTGGAAAAACTAGCAAAATTGACACTGTATCAAATACCTTATTTTTTGGATCAAAAGACACAAAAGTTTGGGAGGAAAATGAGGGGTGAGTCTTATAATCCGAATGTAGCTTACCGGGAGGTAGAGAATCAGCACTGTGCTGGCTGTGGGGCACTGTGCCGGCTGCAGGGGCTGTGCTGGCTGCGGTGGGTGGAGCAGGGTGGTGTGTGCCCTGTGTGGAGCAGGTGAGATGCTCTGTTGGCAATACGGGCTTCAAATAATGGCGCCCGCAGTCGGCGCGTGCACAGATGGAGCTATCGGCTCAAGATCTCATCTGCGCACATGCCACCTCTGGATCATTGATCTCGCAGCAGCGGACTCAAGGAAAATGGTGCCCGAAGGTGGCGCATACACAGATGAGATTTTGGCTTGTCATTGAGCCGAGAGTTCAATCTGCGCACGTGCCGTCTCCGTGTGCTACTTCTTTGAAGCCTGCACTGCCAACAGAGCATCTGTGACTCCCTCCGCACTGACCTGCTCCACACAGCTAGCACGACGCCCGCAGCCAGCACAGCCTTCGCAGCCAGCACAGGTCCCACCACAGTGCCTGCAACAATGCCCTAGTCCAGCACCACCCATGTTTACTGTCACCCTGCTCCACCACCGTATAAGACGGACCCCATTTTTTGTGGGTTTTTTTACCTTTTTTATTTCTAAATTTGGGGTGCGTCTTATAAAACGAAAAATATGGTACTTATTTTCTGCACTATACATGAAATGAATGGTTTGGAAAAATCTGTAACAGTCTAACTGTAATGTGAGACAGTAATGGTGATATGTGGAGTGTATGTCTGAGGCCTCAAGAAAATGATACATTTCTTCATAACTAAATTCAATTACAGTGGAACCTCGCTTAACGAGTAACCCAGTTAGCGAGTATTTCGCCTAACGAGCAAGGCTTTCTGTAAATTTGTAACTCGGTTTACGAGAAAGCCTTGCTGTACGAGCAAAATACTCACCACACACACTTCGGTTCCGTACATCCACCGTGCTCTAACCCGCTCTTGCAGTCCACACAAACAAACAACAAGCATGCACAAACAAACACACACACACACACACACACACATATATGCTCACCTTACCTTCCGTTCCCTTGCCGGCTTCCTGGAACTTGCATGTATTGGGTAACCAAGGCGACCAATGCTGGACCTTCAGCTCCCAGCGCGCTGTCGTCAAAGGCAGGAACCGCTTGCCTCTGATTGGCCAGCGCGCTGCCTTTGAGTAGCGGCTGACAGAGGAAGGTCCTCCCTCCACAGGATGTGTATCCGGTAACCATCGCGACGAGGGAGGAACTTCCCCTGTCAGGCGCTACTCAAAGGCAGCGCGCTGGCCAATCAGAGGCAAGCGGCTCCTGCCTTTGACGTCAGCGCACTAAGTGCGGAAGGTCTGGCATTGGTCGCCTTGGTTACCCGATACACATCTTCTACGGGCGAACTGCAAGTTCCAGGAGACCGGCGAGGGAACGGAAGGTAAGGTGAGCATTATCTGTGTTTGTGCGTGTGTTTGTGCGTGTTTGTGAGTGTTTGTGTGTGTTTGTGTGTGTTTGTACGTATGTGGAATGACACAATAGTGCACCAGGATGGGACATTTAACAAGTTGTGGAACGAATTGTCTGCTTTGCAATGATTTCCTATGGGAAATCTTGCTTTGCTGAACGAGTAACTTGGTTAACAAGCACACTCCTAGAACGGATTGTTCTCGTTAACCAAGGTTCCACTGTATTATATAAAATGTTATAAATAACTTAAAATTATAGAAATATTAAGATAAATAATGAAATATTCTATATACAAAAATGTTATTTACATATATATTTCTTTACTAATAATGGTTATCATGACTAATTAGCTAACTATAAAGAAGTGCAACACACATCAAATGTTTACCCAGAAGACTCACATTCTAGACCAGGGGTGGGGAACATTTTATGTGGCCCCCGGGCAGATTCCCGGGGGCTGCAGTGCTGGGGCCGCCGGCCCTTTAAATGACCACATGCACTGTTTGAGCGAACCAATGGGCTCTCCCGCTGTCCAGTGTTAGCGTGATCAGCGGTGTGTGCCCGCCCCTCTGTCCTCTTGTGCTGTGTGTGTGCCTGCCCCTCTGCTCTCCGGAGCGATGTGCCCGCCCCTCATTCCTCTCGTGGAGTGTGCTCGCCCCTCTGCCCTCCGGAGCGATGTGCCCGCCCCTCTTTCCTCTCGTGGAGTGTGCTCGCCCCTCTGCCCTCCGGAGCGATGTGCCCGCCGCTCTTTCCTCTCATGGAGTGTGCCCGCCCCTCTGCCCTCCGGAGCGATGTGCCCACCCCTCTGTCCTCTCGTGCTGTGTGTGTGCCTGCCCCTCTGCTCTCCGGAGTGATCTGTCCGCCCCTCTTTCCTCTCGTGGAGTGTTTCCGCCCCTCTGCCCTCCGGAGCGATGTGCCCGCCCCTCTGTCCTCTCGTGCTGTGTGTGTGCCTGCCCCTCTGCTCTCCGGAGCGATGTGCCTGCCCCTCTTTCCTCTCATGGAGTGTGCCCGCCCCTCTGCCCTCCGGAGCGATCTGCCTGCCCCTCTTTCCTCTCATGGGGTGTGCCCGCCCCTCTGCCCTCCGGAGCGATCTGCCCGCCCCTCTGTCCTCCCGTGCGGTGTGCCCGCCCCTCTGCCCTCCGGCCTGCACTGTCTCAGGGGCTGTGTGTGCGCAGGTGCTGTGTGCAGAGCCCTGACATTACTGGGGGGCAGTGCTGTGTGCCCTCCCAATGCTGTGTATCACCCCCAGTGTTGTGTTCCCCCAGTGATGTCTGTGCCCCCCTCAGTGATGTCTTTGCCCCAGCTCCTCTTGTGATGTTTGTGCCCCCAGCACATCTTGTAATGTGTGTGCACCCAACCCCTCTTGTGTTGTGTATTCCCCCCAGCACCTCTTTCGTTGTGTATGCCCCCAAGCGTCTCCTGTTATGTGTATGCCCCCCAGCCCCTCTTGTGTTGTTTGCCGCAAGCGTCTCCTGTGACTTATACATCACATTGGAGATGCTGGGGGCATATACATCACAGGAGACACTGGGGACATACACAACACAGGAGGGGCTGTTGGCATTTACATCACAGGAGGGGCTGTGGGCATTTACATCACAGGAGGGGCTAGGAACATATATATGTCCCCAGCTCCTCATGTGATGTATGTGCCTCCAGTGTCTCCTGTCATGTGTATATACAGCAGTCACAGCGTTTCCTTTCTGTTGTGTATACGTCAGTCCCAGCGTTTTCAATGTGACGTATATGCCCCCAGCCCCTCCAGTGATGTATGTGCCTTCAGTGACTCCTGTAATGTATATAGAGCAGTCCCAGTGTCTCCTATGTGTTATGTGTGCCTCCAGCGTCTCCTGTGATGTATATACAGTGTCTCCTATGTGATGTATATGATTTACCAAATATTATTATGACAAAGAGTTGACTGCGCTTCAGACCGAGACAAACCTAGAAAAGCAGTTGTAAGAAGCAACATGATTAGTATCATCAAACATCACAGCCACACCAAAGAGAAGATGCTCGGGCCGCCACAGTAGGGGTGAGTTAATTAATTGTTTGACCAAATATAGCAGGGTCATTTTCACATTGATAATTTTGTGTGGCCCCCGAAGGTTGGTAGAAATTTGCAAATGGCCCCCGGCAGTAAAAAGGAACCCCTGTTCTAGACTAATTATTTCTAACGTATTTCCTTTTATAGAAATTTATATTATTTTCTTGTCATGGTTACACAGATAGGTAAACATCTCTGTAAACAAACAATATGATATAATAAAGGTAATATGGCAATTTATACATAAGACTTTACAAATAATTATTTTTAATTTGGTCTTGATATATGAATGATTTTATAAAATCATATTTCACAGCATCAAGGGGGAAATGTGTTTTTGATCCCAATTACATAATCACGTTTGATCAATACATATTCTTCACAAAATTTTTTAAAGAAGAAACATTAATAAGGTACAATGCTGTGTATATTGTGTAAAATAAAATGAAGTATAGTAATCATAAATCAATTTGTACACTACAGAAGAGTATTATATATAAAGTTACATAACTTAATTATTTTGATATTTTGATGGTAGGACAGATATGAAAATCATACGGAATATTTGAAAATTAAGGGTATGTGTTACTGAGAACATTACTCTGTCATCTACACAATAAAGGCCTTATTTTTATGCTTATTTTGATTATTTTTTATTCTAGATTTTTATGCTACTTTTTGATATCTCAATTGAGAAAACACATCAATATTTAATAGAGTAATGTCTGATATAAGAACATTATTTTAAAATGTTTCAATTTCTCTGACTAAAAGCATTTCATTCACAGGAGGGGCTGTGGGCATTTACATCACAGGAGGGGCTAGGAACATATATATGTCCCCAGCTCCTCATGTGATGTATGTGCCTCCAGTGTCTCCTGTGATGTGTATATACAGCAGTTCCAGCGTTTCCTTTCAGTTGTGTATACGTCAGTCCCAGCGTTTTCAATGTGATGTATATGCCCCCAGCCCCTCCAGTGATGTATGTGCCTTCAGTGACTCCTGTAATGTATATAGAGCAGTCCCAGTGTCTCCTATGTGTTATATGTGCCTCCAGCGTCTCCTGTGATGTATATACAGCGTCTCCTATGTGATGTATATGATTTACCAAATATTATTATGACAAAGAGTTGACTGCGCTTCAGACCGAGACAAACCTAGAAAAGCAGTTGTGAGAAGCAACATGATTAGTATCATCAAACATCACAGCCACACCAAAGAGAAGATGCTCAGGCCGCCACAGTAGGGGTGAGTTAATTAATTGTTTGACCAAATATAGCAGGGTCATTTTCACATTGATAATTTTGTGTGGCCCCCGAAGGTTGGTAGAAATTTGCAAATGGCCCCCGGCAGTAAAAAGGTTCCCAACCCATGTTCTAGACTAATTATTTCTAACGTATTTCCTTTTATAGAAATTTATATTATTTTCTTGTCATGGTTACACAGATAGGTAAACATCTCTGTAAACAAACAATATGATATAATAAAGGTAATATGGCAATTTATACAAAAGACTTTACAAATAATTATTTTTAATTTGGTCTTGATATACGAATGATTTTATAAAATCATATTTCACGGCATCAAGGGGGAAATGTGTTTTTGATCCCAATTACATAATCACGTTTGATCAATACATATTCTTCACAAAATTTTTTAAAGAAGAAACATTAATAAGGTACAATGCTGTGTATATTGTGTAAAATAAAATGAAGTATAGTAATCATAAATCATTTTGTACACTACAGAAGAGTATTATATATAAAGTTACATAACTTAATTATTTTGATATTTCGATGGTAGGACAGATATGAAAATCATACGGAATATTTGAAAATTAAGGGTATGTGTTACTGAGAACATTACTCTGTCATCTACACAATAAAGGCCTTATTTTTATGCTTATTTTGATTATTTTTTATTTTTATTCTAGATTTTTATGCTACTTTTTGATATCTCAATTGAGAAAACACATCAATATTCAATAGAGTAATGTCTGATATAAGAACATTATTTTAAAATGTTTCAATTTCTCTGACTAAAAGCATTTCATTCACTTACATATTCATTCATTCTAGTTTATGGTTCTACATTTTTTATATTTAGGTAAGGAAAGCAAAGGATAGTATCGGCCTCTTAACATATAATAACAAGTTAATTATAGATGACAAAGTAAAGGCTGAGATATTATACAAGCACTTCTCATCCATGTTCACCAAGGAGCAGACTGTTCCAGGGATCATTCAACAAGTCAAAAATCAAAGTTCACCACCCGATATAATTAATTTAACACAAGAAAAAGTACGCCTGTGTCTGAGTAAATTAAATATTGACATATCCCCCAGGTCAGAGGGCATTCATCCACAAATATTGAGGGAATTGACCTCAGTAATTGACAGACCGCTGTATCTCATCTTCTTAGGGTACCTTCACACTTTAGCGATGCAGCAGCGATCCGACCAGCGATCTGACCTGGTCAGGATCGCTGCTGCATCGCTACATGGTCGCTGGTGAGCTGTCAAACAGGCAGATCTCACCAGCGACCAGTGACCAGCCCCCAGCCAGCAGCGACGTGCAAGCGACGCTGCGCTTGCACGGAGCCGGCGTCTGGAAGCTGCGGACACTGGTAACTAAGGTAAACATCGGGTATGGTTACCCGATGTTTACCTTAGTTACCAGCTCACACCGCTTAACTTAGCGTGTGCAGGGGGCAGGAGCCGGCACTGGCAGCGTGAGAGCTGCGGAGGCTGGTAACGAAGGTAAATATCGGGTAACCACCTTGGTTATCCGATGTTTACCCTGGTTACAGCTTACCGCAGGCTGTCAGACGCCGGCTCCTGCTCCCTGCACATTCAGGATTGTTGCTCTCTCGCTGTCACACACAGCGATGTGTGCTAATCAGCGGGAGAGCAACAATAAAAAAACGAACCAGGGCTGTGTGTAACGAGCAGCGATCTCACAGCAGGGGCCAGATCCCTGCTCAGTGTCACACACAGCGAGATCGCTAATGAGGTCACAAAAACCGTGTCTCAGCAGCGATCTCAGTAGCGATCTCGCTGTGTGTGAAGTACCCCTTAGACTCTCTTGTAACAGGGTTGGTGCCTCGGGATTGAAGGATTGCTGATGTGGTACCGATATTTAAGAAAGGTAAGAGGGTGGATCTAGGCAACTACCATCCAGTAAGTCTGACATCAGTAGTGTGCAAAGTTTTTGAAGGCATTTTAAGGGATGACATGCAAAAATATATTGCAGAAAATAATATAATGTCTGACAGACAGCATGGATTCATGAAAGATAAGTCGTGTCTAACCAACATGTTGGGGTTCTATGAGGAGGTAAGAGCAAATCTAGATAATGGCAATACAGCTGATGTGATTTATTTAGACTTTGCAAAGGAATTTGGTACTGTACCACATAATAGCCTTATACTGAAGCTTCAGAAGCAGGGACTAGGGGAAACTATATGCAAATGGGTAAGGAATTGGCTAAAAGATAGGAAACAAAGAGTAGTCATAAATGGTACATTCTCTAAATGGGCTATAGTCAGCAGTGGGGTGCCGCAGGGATCTGTGCTAGGACCAATTCTTTTTAATCTCTTTGTTAATGACCTTGTGGATGGGATTGATAGTAAAGTGTCAGTCTTTGCTGATGACACCAAACTATGTAGGATATTAAAAACTGACCTTGATAGTACAATATTACAAAACGATCTGGATAAGATGTCAGAATGGGCAGATACTTGGCAAATGAGATTTAATGTTGATAAATGTAAAGTAATCCACCTAAAATGGAGTACCGTATTTTTCGGACTATAAGACACACCGGCCATAAGACGCACCCTGGTTTTAGAAGAGGAAAATAAAATTTTAAGCAAAAACTGTGGTCATGACACACTGTTATGGGGCGAGGATATGTTGCTGACACTGTTATGGGGGTAATGTCCCCAAATTCTCTAACTCACATACCCCATCCTGGTAATGATCCTCCTGCCTTGTATATACAGTATATGTCCCTCATCCTGGTATAGCCCCCATCCTGCTATATACCGTCATCCTGGCATATGGCCGCATCCTGCTATATACTGGCATATGGCTGCATCCTGCTATATACCCCATCCTGGCATATGGCCCCATCCTGCTATATAACCCATATTGGCATATGGCCCCATCCTGCTATATACCTCCATCCTGCTATATACCCCCATTCTGCTCATATACCCCCATCCTGCTCATATACCCCCATCCTGCTCATAATATACCCCCATCCTGCTCATAATATACCCCCATCCTGCTCATAATATACCCCCATATTGCTCATAATATACATCAATCCTGCTCATATACTTCCATACTGCTATATACCCCCATCCTGCTATACCCCCCATCCTGCTCATATACCCCAATCCTGCTCATATACTCCCATACTGCTCATAATATACCCCCATCCTGCTCATAATATACCCCCATCTTGCTATATACCCCTATCCTGCTATACACCTCCATCCTGGTATACGGCCCGCATCCTGTGGCATATAAAAAAAAATAAACATTCATACTCACCTTACCTCACTCTCTGCAGCATCGCTCCTCCTCCGTCTGTGTCAACAGCAGCGCTGGAGTGTGAAGCCAGCCACGATCCCTGCAGCACCGCGATGTCCTCCTCTCTGTGCCGGGCGTGGCTGCATGTGGACATGTGCGCACAGCGATGACGTCATCGCTGTGTGCACCGCTAGTCTCCACACAGCCGCCGCCGACACAGAGAGGAGGACATCGAATTGCTGCAGGGATCGTGGCCGGTGAGTTATACTGATTCACTGCACCCTGCGCTGTTGATGATGCGCGGGGGGCAGTGAATACAGCCGCACATGATCACTCCAGGCTGTAGTTGCCAGCTGTGATCATGCGGGCAGGCTGTTTAACATGCACTTATTCACTGCCCATCACCCCGCTCACCTGTCAGCGCCGGCTTCAGCGCTAAGAGATGATGGGCGGGATCATGGGCGTGCATATTAAATCAGCGGGCATACCTCCCAACTTTTGAAGAAAGCAAGCAGGGACAAAGCATTGCGGCGCGCGCAGTGCTTCGCGGCAATTTTGGCCATGCCCCTAGCCACACCCCTAGCCACACCCATTTGTCAGTAAGGGTCATTTAGCAGATGCCCCGGACTGTTCATTTATAGTCATAGCAGCCAGAATTTTCTTATATTTATATGTGTTACTATATGACATGTTGGTTATTTGTGCCTATAAGGCTGTGTTTACACGTTGCATAAATTCTGTTTCTTTTTGTTTCTGCTGCTGTCTGCACCAAACTGCACATTAACAATCTTCTCTGGTTATTCCATTTTTGCTGCATTTTTTTGTATGCCTTCTCTCAATTATTTAATGCATTTTTGGTTCAGATGTGAATCTGCGTTTTTAAGTGTTTTTATTGTACAGAAAAGCTTTTTCCTGCGTTTTTTTAAACTCCACATAGAAACATCTGGAGAAAAAAAAGCATCAAAACCGCAGAGTTCAGTGACGTTGTCTCGTGGAATCACATCCATTTTGCTTGGACAATTAAACACAGCAGAATAAATGTGCAAAAAACAGCAGAAAAAAATGCAGCATTTACATGTGAACACGGACTAAATTTCCAAGCAAAGTGGATGAGACGTTATGAAATCTCTGCCCCTTTTGCATCTAAAGACACCGCTGAACTGTGCGGATTTGGTGTTTTTTTCTTTATAAGCTTCAGGATTCACATCAGCAACAAACATCTATCAAATAAGGGGATCAATGCATAAAAAATACCACAAACACGCAATAATCAGAGAAGATTGTTATTGGACTCGTGGTGCGGACACCTGCAGAAAAAACGCAGCATTTACGCTACGTGTGAAAACGGCCTTAACAATACATTTTTATTACATTGTTTACGGATTTTAATAAAGAAAAAAAATAAATTGCGCCCTTTTTTTACGCCATTTACCGATCCCCATCAATAATCTGATCGCTGTGTTGTTCGAGTCATTACAATTATAGGGACACCAAATATGTCTATGGTATTTGCTGATTTGTGATGTTTATTATTTTATTAAAAGAATGTAATAAAATTACATTATTTTATTTTTTTATTATTTTTAGTAATTTTATTAGAAGAAAAAAAAATCTCTTTTCCTCTCCCTCTAGAATACAGGACACAGAGATGCTGCTCTGTACAATGGAGCTCTGTGTCCTGTGTAATCAGAGGCTGCATTGTAGGTCCATATATGTAAAATCCTCCCTCTGACATCATCATTCTTAGTGGCTCAACAGCTTAGATCAGGTAGAAAAGCTAGGAGGCATGGGTGATTGGGGTTACTAAATTGGAGAAGAGGGTGGGTTTTTTTGTATTATATTTCAAATAATGGAGTGAGTAGACCCGTACCCATTACTAATCTAGAGCTTAGTGGCAGCTGTGAGCAGTCATAAAGCCCTTATTAGCCCGAATACCACCGCACCAGGGCGATTAGGATTAGCCGCGTAAAGTGCCAAAATTGTCATATCTAACGGAGGCTGGTATTCTAAGGCTGAGGGGTCCAACAACCATGGGCCTCCCGAGCCTGAGAATACCAGCCCCCAGCTGTCAGTTTTATCTTGGCTGAGTATACAAATTGGGAGGGGAAGCAAGCTGGTTTTTAAAATATTTTTTCAAATAATTAAAAAACTGCATAGGATCCCTCTTATTTTGATACACCACAAAGATAAGAACACGGCTGGGGGCTACAGTCTGTAGCTATATGCTATATCTGCGCTGGGTATCACAATATACTGGGGACCCTACGCTAATTTATTTTTTTATTTTTACACCACTATAAGGATGCAAACGCTGTCACACAGGGTGGAGGCATTGTCCGACGACTGCAACCAATTACAGATGCTAGGACTGACGGTGGGTGGGGGAAGCAGTGAATGTGTATGAGAGTTAATAAGCGAACCCGGAAGCAGTATGACAGCCATGAAAAAGACTCGGAAAGTATAACTCTCCTGCTCCAATCTCCCTAGCCCTTTCTACCACTATTTTACAGCACAATGTTCGGGTCCCCTTACACTTATATGGGGTTCAGCATCTGGACAGAAGTTTGGGTTCAAGTCCGGTCCCGAACTGGATTTTTTTTTTTAAAGACTGCCTGGACCCGCCAAACTCGAACATCTGCGAGTTCACCCATCTCTACATATTAGTCACAGATAGAACTGATTATTAGATATATGTATAGAATATATATATATATATATCTATCTATATATATAATTGCCTTATTCTGTCTGTCTGTCTGTCTGTCTTGCTCCAAAATTGTGTCACCGTGACAGTGTCACCAATACAGTGTCGTTAGCGTGACAACTGTCGGATTGGCCGCTGGGCTTGGCCTGGCCCCGCCCCCCCCACATGGATTAGCCGCTCGCCCCGGCCCTCCGCACGCATCGCCCGCTCCAGCGTACACCGGCTCCCAATACATATGTGCAGGGAGCCGGCATACGCTGACGCCTCACCCGCTCGCCCCCGCCACACGTTGGCACACTCAGCCCCGCCCACGGCGGCCATAACCTTGCGATGCTGGGATCGTGACGGAGCCGGTGTACGCTGGTAACCATGATACACATTGCGTAACTATAGGAAGCGCTTCTCTTAGTTACCCGATGTGTATCATGGTTACCAGCGAACACCGGCTCCCGGTACACATGTGCAGGGAGCCGGCATACGCTGCGGTCAATAATGAAGTGTCATGCAGCGGTGAAAGAGTTAAAGACACTGCAAGACACCTCATTATAGGCAGCGGGCACCCCCAGAAGAGAGAAGACAGAAGAAAGAAGACCCCGCAGTCATACTCACCAGACGCCGACTGGGAGCAGGTGAGTGCATCAAGGTCCTGCAGCGGCGGAACACACACACACGCACACACATAAGAACAGACACACACACATCAGATCACACTCACTCACTCTCACACACACATCAGATCGCATCCACACACTCACAACATCCAGTGATATCGCTTACTTCTCGGCGGCGATACTGTGCGTGCAGTGACCTTCCAGGACCTGCCGGAAGATCCCATGGCCGGAAGCATGTGGTATCTCCGGATGTTGTGAGTGTGTGAGCGCGTATATGCGATATCGTCAGTGTGTGTGCGAGTGTATGCGATCGGATGTGTGCGTGTATGCAATCGGATGTGTGCGTGTATGCGATCGGATGTGTGCGTGTATGCGATCGGATGTGTGCGTGTATGCGATCGGATGTGTGCGTGTGTTCTGATGTGTGAGTGTATGCGATCGGATCTGTGAGTGTCGGCAGAAGGCAGAGGAGCACGGTGTGCAGCACAGCTGCTGGGACCGCCCACCGGAGGGCACAGGAAGAAGTGGGGTGTGAGTGTATGCGATCAGATGTGTGCGTGTATACTGTCTGATGTGTGACTGTGAAGTACGATGGGGAGTGCGCAGCATGGGGGATGGAGCACGATGGGGGGTGCGCAGCATGGGGGATGGAGCACGATGGGGGGTGCGCAGCATGGGGGATGGAGCACGATGGGGGGTGCACAGCATGGGGGATGGAGCACGATGGGGAGTGCGCAGCATGGGGGATGGAGCACGATGGGGAGTGCGCAGCATGGGGGATGGAGCACGATGGGAGTGCGCAGCATGGGGGATGGAGCACGATGGGGGGTGCGCAACATGGGGGATGGAGCACGATGGGGGGTGCGCAGCATGGGATAGAGCACGATGGGGGATGCGCAGCATGGGGGATGGAGCACGATAGGGAGTGCGCAGCATGGGGGATGGAGCACGATGGGGGTGCGCAGCATGGGGGATGGAGCACGATGGGGGGTGCGCAGCATGGGGGATGGAGCACGATGGGGGTGCGCATCATGGGGGATGGAGCACGATGGGGGTGCATACCTCCCCCCAAAACACACACACAGCGCCACACGCGCACCGCACAACACACCACACACACACTGGGAACCACAAACACCGCCCTACACAGACACCCACACACAGACAACGCCGCACACACACAACACCCAACACACAAACACCGTGGCATACACAAATATACGCACATACCGCGCAACACACACACTGCACAAAACATACCTCCCCCAAAACACACACGCATTCCACACCCACACAAACCGCGCAACACACACAGCACCACACACAGACAACACTGCAGACACACAGCGCTCCACAAACAACGCAACACACACAACGCAACAAACATACAACACCGCTCTCACCCCCCCCCCCACACCCATACAACACCCAGAACATTTACAGCGCCCTACACAAACACTGGCAACTACACACTACAACATCGATATATATAACAAAAAACATATATTAACTACACAATAAATTCTAGAATACCCGATGCGTTAGAATCGGGCCACCTTCTAGTATATAAATATATATATATATATATACACGAGTATATTCATGCAGTTATTACAACTTCCTGTGTAAGAAAAAGAACAAATTGATAAAGAAAATGTTTCATCAAATTCTGCTTTGAAGTGAGATTCTAAGGAGACAAAAAGGACAAAATGTAATATTAATTTCTAAAAATTGATATATAAAAAATTAAACACTTAAAATATCTTATATTATTTTTACCTCTTATTAAATTTAAAATATTATTACTTTCATTTATATACAGAGATCTATTTAATTAATTATATAAACTCTAATTTCTATCACTTTGAAGGTATATGAATAATTATGAATATTCCTATATTTACATTTTAGCCAAACCCAAATCTTTAAATTCTATTCAATAGACACAGTTTTAAGAGGTCAGAAACCTAAACTGAACTTTACATTCCATGTCAGTAAGCTCTCCAATTTTAGGAAACACCTGTCTCTGGGTGTCAGGTTCCTTAGAAGTCATCTGTCTCTTTAGAGAGAAAAAAATTCAGAAGTTTTTTCCTCTGTAATAGGACTTTCAGATGACATTTTAATTATGTTATAAGGGTTATAGTTAATATGTGATTTCCTACAAATTTCATATTTTATCCCAGGAATAACTTGACGTAGCAGAGTTTGATGCAAGAGAGTTTAATGCAGGTTTTTTATTTTATATAATTAATTAATTTCCATTTTTCCTGATTTTTACGGTTTCTGATAAAATGAAGAAATTTTGTGCATTCATATAAGGATTTTTTTATGATGAAATAGCACATCTGAAATTTTATAAAATATAAATTTGTTTACAAATGTCTGAATCATAATGATCTGACTTTTCAGTGACTGTTCTGTACAATTGTTCAAATATGGACATAAAAGCAAATGCACGTTCTTTTTGTCCAATTCGTAATTCGTTTAGCATTTCAAAATTTGAAGAATTATCATTTCCTTCACATCAAATCTATTCTTTCAGTCTGTCGATATCTTTGACCACTCACGTGACTCACAATCACAAGACTTTTTAATCCTAGGAGTCTGGAAAAAGTTAAAGGCAGCCACACGTTGAAAATCTGATTTTTCTCATCATTGATTAAATCAAACTTTTCAACAAAACTCTCAAATATTTCTGAATTTCTAAACATATGAAGCTTAGTATCATATACGGGGATCATTTTGCAAACATTTCGTACGTTTTTCCTGACTTCTAGCTGTGCCTCTTCTATTTTTAGTAATCTCATAATTTTCTCTGGGTCCTTCTCCACCATCATCTCTTTCATGTCATTTCCTCTGTCTCCTCTTCCATCTCTCTCCATGTTATTTCCTCTTACAAATTCCTCTTTTCCTTCGTCCTTACCCATGTCCGGGGGACAAGGTTACCTTCAACAGAGACTACAGACACATGTCTCCAGCCATCCTGATGCCTCTCTTCATTACAGATGAAATACTGATATTAAAATCTATAGTATCTTCTGACAATAGATCTTTGGATTTCTCTAACACAGACTTATGAAATACATCAACCAGATGTAAAATATTTTTCAACTTCTCTTTTTCTGTGTTAAGAATCCAGCATAGAATCTAACTTTATATTCTTGATTTCACATTGTGCATATAAACTAAGCCAAAAAATGTAAAAGTTAGATTTATCTGAAGATATAAACCTTATCTTACTTTGTTCAAAAAGAGAAGAAATACAATTCATTTTCTTACCTGGAGATAACTAATAGGGATGATCGAATACCTCAAATATTCGGCTTTGCGAATGTAAGGGGTGGGCAGACCCCTTACAATGAGGTACAGTTTCCCCGGAATGTTGATGTTATTTAAGAAAAATGTTTTATTGTTATTGCACTGTTTTAGTGGGATCCCCTGGTGGCCGGGTGGGACGGCTGTCCCCATAGGAACAGGGTAGAGGAAAGGAGGAGCCGGCAGCAGAAAGGGGAGGGAGAAGGAGAGTTGTAAAGGAAAAATTAGAACCAGAGTCAGTCGAGTCCGGGACGGGAGAGAAGAAGCAGAAGGGGCAGAGTGTGGGAGCTGGGTGAATAGGAAAGCCGGAGAGAAGAGGAGAAGGCGTAACCTCAAGTGTGAAGCAGTACTGGTGTGGGTCCGGTCTGTGTTAGCCGTAGTGGGAGCCAGGTGAAGTGGATTAGCCGGGCACATCCCCACTGGAGGAGGCGTCAGGAACAGGTTTTTCCCTCCTAGCAAAAAGTGTGAAGTCACCTGAAGTGTTGTGCCTTTGTGGAGAAAAATCGTGTAATAAAAATGCCTGCTGGTTCAATTGATCCACGTCTGCAGAGTCTCTGTACAACTGACGACGGCGTCTGCACCACCACACTCTGCCCCACCAAGTCATCTCCTGTCCTCAAAGTGACGGCGGCACCAGGGGTAAGCCTAACAGAAGGGGCCACGACTACAATCCCCGAGGCACCCCTATCACCCCGTTACATGTGGCGTAGTCGGCAGGATCCGGATTATATGCAAAGGGTCCCGATCCCATGGTTGGAAGAACAACTGGTGCCTAAGGCGTTGGACCGGGCACAAGATGGCGACAAGATGGCCGCCATCTTTATGGACACAGTGAGCGCGCGAAGAAGTGGCGCCAAAAGAAGAACCTGGGGCTGGCCGGTGAAGAAAAAGAAGTACGGAGTACTCCGCCTAAAGAGGGGAGGTGCTGGCCCCAGGATGCTGAGAAAAACATGTGAAGTGGGCGGTGTTGCAGCAAGAAAGAAGAGCCGCCTTGGCCGGGCTGACGTGATGTGTGAGACTGGGGGTGGAGTGTACTCAAGAGCGGGAAAAGAAGGCCCGCCTCCACTTTCTCCAGCGTCTCCACTGTCCCCGACGCCATTACAAGAAACGCCAACTCCGAACAAGATGGAGAACTCAGAAAGCCAGCAAGCTGCGGTGGCTGCGTGGGTAGCGACTAGCCTGGGCAGAGGACACCCGAAGCAGACTGCGGCTGCGGAAGGACTCACCCCTAACTTACCGGCTGTGCCCGGAGGACCGGAGCGGCCCACGAAAGTTACCTGGGTCACTACCTGGGACTCCGCGACCGGAGAGACCTCGACCGAGGTCCGAGCTACTTACATGGCACAGCTGCCGTCGGGAAACAGACTCCTGGGAACTCCCTACCGGTGCCCGGAGGTACCCCCGCCGGTCGAGGTGGGATCTTCAACCCACGCAACAGTTCCGGCCCCGGAAGAACAACACGCCCGGGAGCTAGAAAAGGATGAGTGGGGGTTCTTCTGGGATCCAGTGAAGCCGTCGTGCCAGACTCGGCGGAAGTCCCCATCACCTGAACCCGACCCGGTACAGGAGAGGTTGCTGGCCGAGACTGTGGCCCGCGAGATGATGGCCGGTCCCCTCAGCGACGAATTTGAGCAGCAGTGCACTGTAGGCACTGTAGTTAAATTCAACCAGAAAGAAGGCTACGGATTCATCGAGGATGAAGAGACCGGTGATCATTTTATTTACAACCGGGTGAACCTGGATACTGAGGGCCTACCACAACGCCTTCATACCTTATACCCGGGAGAGAAGGTGAGATTTCGGAGGGAGGTGGGATGCCGGGGCCTATTCGCAGTAGGAGTGACCCAGATGCCCACTACCCAAGAGGCTGCACAGTGGCAGCAAGAAATCGAGTGGGAGGAGTGCCAATACCGGCGGCGCACGCAGCAAAGACCGGTACTGGCCGAACCTGCTCGGTCGAGAAATACACTGGCAGTACTGCCCGCAGTCAAGACAGGACTGGGTGCTGACTCCGAGAAGGGAACACCGACGGTGGCAATTCATCAGAGTCTGATCACACACCCGGTGATTGTTGTGGGCAGCCCCCAGCCGTCCCGTGCAGCGACCCCATCACCCCCGTCGGGGGTTGAGGAGACAAGACCGGAGACCGAGACACCGGAGCCAACCGTCAACTACGAACCCTTCCGGAGGCTGCGTCGGTTGCCTGGTCAGTCCTTGTCTGACTACGTGAGGGCTCAACGGGCGGAATGGCAGCGTGCTTATCACCCCGAGTGAACCGTCATGACCGGAAGATAGTGGACCTGTTTATGTTAAATACCGGCATTGTTCAGAGCCGGAAAAGTTCTGCTGTTTGCAATCTGTTCAAGCTACTGAGCCCGGAAGGAGCCTGACGCTGGACTGAGCCAGGGGCTTCCTCCGCGTTGTTAAGGAAGATTTTTGCTATTTTGTGCTCCTGCCTTCTAAGACCGGGACTGCTCCAAAAGCCTCCGGGCAGAAGCCCTGCAAAGACCGGGAGTGCCCACTGAAGGCCTCCGGGCACGCTACCTTCTAAGACCGGGAGCTCCCAGGAGGGACTCCGGGCGCCGGACTGGTGCGCCCCTTGCGTGTGCCCTAAGGTGGACATGTTTGTAGTTTTATTACAATGACTTTATTACATAAATGTGGTTTTTAGGTTTGTGCCTTGCCGGGAGGCTTAGGCTTAAAGAGGGGAGGTATGTAAGGGGTGGGCAGACCCCTTACAATGAGGTACAGTTTCCCCGGAATGTTGATGTTATTTAAGAAAAATGTTTTATTGTTATTGCACTGTTTTAGTGGGATCCCCTGGTGGCCGGGTGGGACGGCTGTCCCCATAGGAACAGGGTAGAGGAAAGGAGGAGCCGGCAGCAGAAAGGGGAGGGAGAAGGAGAGTTGTAAAGGAAAAATTAGAACCAGAGTCAGTCGAGTCCAGGACGGGAGAGAAGAAGCAGAAGGGGCAGAGTGTGGGAGCTGGGTGAATAGGAAAGCCGGAGAGAAGAGGAGAAGGCGTAACCTCAAGTGTGAAGCAGTACTGGTGTGGGTCTGGTCTGTGTTAGCCGTAGTGGGATCCAGGTGAAGTGGATTAGCCGGGCACATCCCCACTGGAGGAGGCGTCAGGAACAGGTTTTTCCCTCCTAGCAAAAAGTGTGAAGTCACCTGAAGTGTTAGGCCTTTGTGGAGAAAAAGCGTGTAATAAAAATGCCTGCTGGTTCAATTGATCCACGTCTGCAGAGTCTCTGTACAACTGACGACGGCGTCTGCACCACCACACTCTGCCCCACCAAGTCATCTCCTGTCCTCAAAGTGACGGCGGCACCAGGGGTAAGCCTAACAGAAGGGGCCACGACTACAATCCCCGAGGCACCCCTGTCACCCCGTTACATGAATATTTGCCAAATAGGTCGCCGCTATTCGACTATTCGCGAATATTCGATGCGCAATGTAAGTCTATGGGAAACACGAATAACAACTATTCGGAACTATTCGGGCTTCTCATTGACTTACATTGCACATCGAATATTCGCATAGTGGCGACCTATCCGTCGGATATTCGCGAAGCCGAATATTTGAGGTATTCGATCATCCCTAATAACTAAGCTTGTAGCTTCTTTGTGACTTTGCTGGCTCTGATCTTCAGAACATCTGACGCTTGCAGTACTTCTCAATACATCTTTGGATTGTCTTTCTTCTACTGGAGTGATCCAACTGTCAATGGATGGTCCTCTGTAGCTTCATGGATCCCTCAGATTTCCATCTGGCCAGGGCTCACCTGGTTTTTCTGTTTGGAGAGGCAAATATGTCTGATTTTGACGTAATTATATTCTATTCCTGTCACATGGAATTTTGCACAAACTTCACCTACTGTCATGGCGGCGTAGGGCTCTGTTCATATTGCAGATTCAGACACTCTGGTTTCTCGGGTGTCTGGGATCAACACAGGCAGATTCGGGCGTCGACCTACTATGTGCAGATTCATAAAGGTAGTTTCACATCTGCGTTGTTTTGACGGAAACGGGACCCGTCACAAATGCAGTACAGTTCATTTATTTACAGTGGAAGCACGACATCATGTGGACACATGTGGGTAGTGTATGAACCACACACCGCATGATGTTGCGCTTCCACTGTAGATAAATGAACTGTACTGCATCTGTGACAAAACCCGTTTCTGTCAAAACAACGCAAATGTGAAACTACCCTAAGCAGGCTAGCGGGAGTTATTCTCTGCTAGTCTGCTTGTTAGGTTTCTTTGATCACATGTGGTGAGGAGGCCAATCTCATCTGCTCCCCTTCTATCCATGCCAGCTCTACTTTCTATGTTGGTCTGTGAGGTGTGGTGTCCCAGATTCTCTGGTGAAATTGATGCTATTTACTTGTTGCGATTGTGAAAGATTACCCGTGTTGTTTTGTTCCGTGTGACAGAGTTTTTTTTTTTCCCTTGTTCGTATGGATCTGTGATTTTCAATACACTCCTGTCCTGTCCCCCCTGGGGGGGGAAGGGTTAAACAGATCAGTTCTGGTCAGGAGCAGGGTCAGGAAGGAGACTCAGGCATCCCCATCATTAGGTGTATCCCTGAGAATGTGGATAGCATAGGGCCCCCTAGCTTGAGGGACAGTTTAGGGACCCCGCTTCCCTGTTATCCTAGAGTCATCATGACATTATAGTTGGCCATACTTTATACACCAGCATGGACTCTTCTGAGCTATTCAGGCAATTGCAGACCTTGTCTCTCCAGGTAGCTGAATTAAAGTGGGTGATGCAACAACAAGCGCAGTCCGCACCTGAGCACAAACTGCCCCTCCAGGAAAGATTTTCCAGGGACCGCAGACAGTTTGTTACCATTAGGGAAGCATGTAAATTGTACATCTGTCTCCGTCTGGTAAGAAGTAGAGATGAGCAAACTTGTTTGAAAAAGGTTCACCAATTTCAAATTTGTGATGAGCACATTCAGGTTGGAATCAGATTCACAAACACTTTTCTCAAAAATTGGCAAAGATTGGTTTTGCTTCATAACTGTTGGCAGTTGCACTAATCCTTTTCTTTTACCATATCACTTTGGCTATGATATTGGTGCTGTATGATGAGTGGGGGGACGTATTTGATGAGAGAATAGGTTGTAGGGAGAGATCAGAGGAGCTGCAGACTGTTATTTTTTTTTCTTAAATCTCTGGCCCTGTGGTCTGCCAAAAATAAACATTTCAACATGTAACTACTGATTGATTATTCTGTGCTCCTACCACAGTATCTCAGCAGATATAAAAAGATTTGGATACTTATGTGCGCCTAAAACACATATATATCACTGGAGATAAATATTAATTGATCACTCTGTGCCCATTTCCAAAAATTAGGGGCAGACACCATGAAAGTGGCATCAATTGCCCCAGAGTACACATAGTGTCGTCGTGCAGCAGGCAGGCATGGGCCCACATGAGACATGGTCTGGACCAGGATTTATAGCTTTCAGATTAATTTAAAATAAAGTGGTGGATGAGTGAAAGGTATATGCCTGGTGTTCAGAGAACCCCATCACAAGAACCAATAAACAACATGGAGACCCAACTCAGAGTCTCCACATGCCAGTACGTGCCAGTCAGTACTCACACCAGCACACCAGGACACTTACACTTAGAACCAGGTGACAGGGCTGGGCACTGTGAGATAACAGGTAGCCACCTGGGGGAGGAGCGAGTGGCCTGGGGGGTGTGGGTAGAGAATGAGAAAGAGGAGAGAGAAGGGAGAAGGTGGTTGAGAGGAGTCTGAAGTGAGCAGTAGTAAGAAAGAGAGAGTTGACAGCAAAGGTGTCAAGACAGACAAAGGAATCTTGAGACACAGAGAAAGAGAAGGAAACTGGAGGGAGAGTGAGGAGTAAGAAAGCTGGCGGAGTAATAGTAAAGACACTGCCAGGACCTGAGGAGAAACATCAGCCATTCAGGGGAGAAAGTGGCTGGAGAGCGAGAGATCAAGCTCCAGGGACAGTGGAAGCCTGTGGGGGTGGAAATCCAGGGCTCCCAGTACTTTGCACGCACGGGGTGCAGATCTCAGAAAAGACCGGGACTTCAAGCCATCTGTTAACTCTGCCAGGCGGGTGGGTTTCCAGGACTCATCTGCCACCACTAACATCTGAGGCATCAGCAGCATAGGGAGGACCGGGACATATTCCCTTAAATAGACCAAGCTGCTTGCGGCAGGACCCAGACACCAGACGGACCTCCGGGTGCTTCAAGCCAGGGAGGACCCTCACATACACACACGAGTGCATCAGTGGGTGAGTGGCACCAGTTCGGCTGGCACAGGGACACAGGACTCGGGCACACCTGGGATCCAGCACGTCCCCAGGGTGCGAACCCAGCTGTAAGTAAAGCGACCAAACTACATTTCCCTGTCTGGACTGAGTTATTGCCCTGTGCCTCCACGTTAACCCCTACCTACCCCTGGGGAAAAGCCCTACTCGCGGAGGGCTTCACCATCCACGCTGCCCCATCCATCGTCCCCAGAGAGGACCGGCAGCAGCGGCCATACCATCCCTGGCCGCACACCGCGAGTGGCGTAGTCAGACTATTTTTATTATTTTCCTTTTATTTAAAACTGATCGACGATGCCCCCGGATCTGGGACCCCTCGAACCACGGACTGACCGGATCCAAGCAGCTCGGCTGCCCCGGGGCGCAACACATGTATCTAAGTTCATCGTGTGAAAGTCTGCATATGTAATCACATAGCACAGCAAGCAGCACCAACTAACAATCAGCTCCACCTGCTGTCCTACCGTGTCACTGTCCATATATCAGTATCACTTTGCAGTCACCAGTAATGTCTCTGCACTGTGCAAAAGGTTAAGGGAGGGTGAAGTTTAAGATCAAAAACCGAGAAGGGAGAAGACATCAAACATGAGAGTAGATTCTGCACACATTTTCTGCAGGTGTAATGTGATCTAGCAGTACACTAGGGTTTTCATAGAAAATGTCAGCAAGTGCTCACTGCTCACCCTATACATTTTTTAAAATTAAATACCATTAAAAAAATCATTTATTTTTAAATAAAAACATGTTTTCAATTTTCAAGTGGGTTGTTTTTGTTTAAAGGATTGGATGACTTGCAGGCTATACCAATTTACCTGCTGATCATTCCTGACAAATATGCCGATGCAATGTCACATGCATGACAATTTTTTCATACTGGTCTGATCATAATCTAAATGGTGCTCTACATTTTACTTTATTTTTTTTTTTAGCCACTTGGGGATAAAAATTCTTGCAAGTATCAAATAAGCTTAAAAAAGGCCAAATTGTAAAAGTATTGGCGGCAGATAGTAACATAGCAGTAGCAACAACAACCACAGAAGCAACGACAAAGGTGTCACAGACTGCAATTGTCACATGGCGTTCAGCTCTAAACTTGCCAGGTGTCATAGTGTCTTCTGACCCTGTTCATACTGCAGTCTGACACACCACCTGGTTGTAACGCTCACTGCTGAAGATGATAAAGCGGTAAGCAAGAGTGGACCCACTGGACCACAGAGGGAATCCAGGCTTACCCTTTAGTGGGAGGGGCGTGATTAAGCTCCCACTAAGAGGCAGATGTCAGGTACCACACCCAGGGCAGTGACCGGGACTGTGGCAGCTGACACCCAAAGCAGGAACTGACCCCCAGGGCAGGAACGGGGACAAACAGGCAGTGTCTATAGTGCAGCAAGGACCACTGGAAGTCTGAGGCAGATGGCATGGATGGACAAAGTCACTAGTAAAGCTGGGACCACCGAGGTAGTTGAGACAGATGGCACGGCTAGGGTAGATGGACACAGTTACTAGTAAAGCTGTAACCACTGGGGTAGCAGAGGCGGATGGCACAGCCAGGGTGGATGTACACAGACACTAGTAAAGCTGGGACCACGGGGGTAGCTGAGGCAGATGGCATGGCCAGGAAGGATGAACACCGGGGTACCAACAGGACCAGGAGACAAGCAAGGACACTGTACACTGCAGCAAGGAAGCACAGCAGACAAAGGGACCTGAAAATTAGCTGGCCAGGGAACAAACCACTAACTAACTAATCCCATTGATCAGGCACCTCCCCTAGTAGGAAAGTACCTTAAGTACTTTAGTGCCTCTCAGCGATAGGCTGAGAGGCACTTCCAGGAAATTACATGCTGGCCCTTTAACAGAAGGGCAGCGGTGAGCGTACACTCCATAGGCGCACTCCCCGAGGGCTTGTACGTCGTGCACAGGTCCCGGAAGAGAGAAGAAGAGAACACCCATGTGGAGGATTGCGGAGAAGTCATGCAGCGTGGTGCGGGCTGGCCGCGGCGGTGAGATAATGGGCAACCTTGCAGGGGGGAGGGCTAGCGGTGCAAGGATGCCGGCGCTTCACTGGTGCTTTAGAGTTGCTTAGTTACAGCTGGATGTCAAACTATTGTCTGCTTACTAGTGATCAGTCTAGTAGGAGTTCATTTCTGCTGGCCCGTGAATTGATGCTAGGGTCTTTAAAAGATCGTGGAATCTGCTCCTCCATGTCGATAATAGCTTTATGCAATTCTATATGCAGTCTATGTGCATGGTGATCCAGCTTCTGGTGAACTGTTCTATGCTACACTGGTGTGTTGTGTACATACTCTTGTCAATTGGTTATTTCCTTCCTATTATTTATTCCTGAGCACATTTATCTATATCTCTGTGAGTCATTGCTGGAAGTTTGAGTTTTCGTTTCCCCTAGTCTGTCTTTCTGTGTGGGACTTACCACTCTTGGTTCTCTGCTGGGTTGGGGGTGAGGGGGTATTAGACCTAGGGCTTATCAGGCCTACGCTTGCAGTCCAGACCTCTTCACCTTCACAACTACCTGTGAGATAAGGGACAGTTAGGGCTCTCTATCCTGAGAGCCAGTTTAGGGGACCCTATTACCATTCACTACGTTACCATTACCACAGCAATAATGTGAGATCAATGCAGCACATTGAAAACTACACCATCACCTAGTCTGCACAGTCTGCGACTGGGGTGTAAAAGTCATTTGAGGTCATGACTTGTTCATATTGATGAAAGTTAGGCAGTCTACACTTTCAGAGCACAGCCAGATGCGCTTATCTGTCAGGACACCAAAGCGGCACTGAAGACACATTCTAAGAGAAGGCTGCCGGGCATGACAAAACCTCCAAGGTGTGATTGGCAAGCTCAGGCCACTCTTCCATTTTTGAAGACCAGGGATGCTAAAGGGTCCAACCCCCACCTGATGGCATCAACATTGAGCTCTAAATACTCAGGCATCATCCTCTCTAATTGTTCACTATGTGTCAGACTTGTTCTCTGTTCTGCTGATGTACAGGATGGTCTAAAATATGTGCCACAACTCATAAAAATTGCTTCTACCAATTAAATTCTTGCTGCTGCTGCTGCTAATGTTTTTGCGATGTCGATGCAAAGTTCCCTTGGTTGGAAGTCTAGAACTGTGATGCACAGTGTATACCCTATTGCTGCCTTGGGGAAAACCATTATTAAGTTTGTATACAAGCTTGTTTCAATATTCCAGCATGTGCGCGTCCCTTTTCCAGGTGCGAAGCATGTAGCAAAATTTATTGTTGTACCATGGATCTAACAAAGAGGCAACCCAGTAGTCAGCACAATTTCTAATCATAACAATACAGAAACTGCAGCAAGAAGGCACGCATGTGTCAGATGTTTCAGCGAGGTCCAAGTTCATGGTGTATTTGTGGCGGGATAACACTCAAGCTTGCTTCCTCCGTTCCCGCCCACCAACAATGGACAACAGAGAGGGGATCAATATCTTCTCCCTAAACTCTTCCTCCTTATCCTCCTCCATTTGTTCCTCAGCTCCTACACCTTTACTAACAGTCTGGTACCATAAGCCCCCTTCAATTGCTGTACTCCACCCAATCATGCCACTTGTCTCTGCGACGACAGTCCAGACCTTAGAGATATTGGTATCCCTTCTGCATCCTCTGCTCCTCCTCTTCCTGTGGGACCACCATCTACTCCCGAAGACTATTCAAAGTGTGCTCCAGCATGCAGATGACAAGAATAGTGATGCTGATGAAAGCATCATCACCGCTTACCAACTTAGCAGGTATTTTGAAACTGTGCAGAAGTTCTTCATTTATGCCTACTCCATAAGCGTGATTTGCCCCATCACCGGACCGTGTAGGTGGGCCAAGCTATGCATCAAGTCGTACTGCACTAGAGCTCATTGCTGCTGACACAGTCACAGCCACATGTGCATCGTGGAATTCAACTGTGTCGGCACATCGCATATCAACAGGTTAACTGGTAGGCCGAAAGACCGTTGTAGTGATGCTAGTCAATGAGCCACGAGATTTGAACAGCGGAATTGAGCATACAGTCACTGTACCTTCTGCAGCAGTGCATCCAGACCAGTATAGTGTCCAGGTTCGCTCTGTTATCGTACTCAGCCTTCCGTGACTCCAGGTTGAGTGGAGACTGCCACTGCTCAAACTCGGCCTAGCTTTTCACAACTGTACAGCTATGTGACTGTGTTCTTCAATGCATTTTAAATGCAACACTGCCTGATTGCGGTGAGCCCTGGTTGCGCAATACTGAGGTGGGGAGATTCTACACTGTCCGTTAACCACTCGCTTCCCTGTCGCCGCACCACACACAGGAGAATTCCGCAACCGTTCTGGCGACACCATTTTCTCTCTCTCAGTAAATAAAGTCAAGGCAGATTTTCTACTTCCAAACACATAAACTTTATTGTTCTTCCACTCTCGCTTTATTCCGGCCCGCGTTCCACCGGCACCGTTACACATCCCATGGGGGTTCCTTCAACACTTCCGTTTAAAATACAATTTAGCAGCTGTCAGTACTTCAGGCACCTGGGTTCTGTCTGACACCTCTGTTCCTCTCATACCTCCACCCAACTTCACGCTGGCACCAACTGGTTCATTAAGTCTGTTGGGCCACTTCATCTCACCCACATGGGACGCTAACGCATACGAATACCGCAACCGACAGTGCTCTCCTATCCATGCCCAGTCCAGGATTCAGCCATACCCTACTTCTTGAGGGTGCACTGAGGTGAGGAAATCAATGATTATTCCGAGCTAGACAATACGGACGCCAGACCCCCCCACCGTCAGAATTAAACCCCTCTTCTTGGGAACTTGCTTAACCAATCATAAGTGGATCTCACATGTCACAGTCGCAGGGGTGACCCTTAGGCGGGCTTTGCACGCTGCAACATCAGTAACAATGTGTTACCGATGCTGCAGCGATAGTCCCGCCCCCGTCGCACGTGCAATATCTAGTGAAAGCTGCCGTAGCGATTATTATCGCTACAGCAGTTTCACACGCACATACCTGCCGTGCGACGTCCCTCTGGCCGGCGACCCGCCTCCTTCCTAAGGGGGCGGGTCGTGCGGCGTCACAGCGACGTCACACGGCAAGCGGCCAATTGAAGTGGAGGGGCGGAGGTGAGCAGGATGTAAACATCCCGCCCACCTCCGTCCTTCTCATTGCAGCCGGCGGCAGGTAAGGTGAAGTTCCTCGCTCCTGCGGCTTCACACAGAGCGATGTGTGCTGCCGCAGGAGCGAGGAATAACATCGCATTATGGAAATGTCGGAGGTTGCAGCGATGATACGATAATGACGCTTTTGCGCTCGTTCATCGTATCAAAAAGGTTTTACACGTTGCGATATCGACTGCAACGCCAGATGTGCGTCACTTTCGATTTGACCCCATCGACATCGCACGTGCAATGTCGCAACGTGCAAAGCCACCCTTAGGGTCAGAATCTTCAAATGGGCTATTGTCACTACTTCTCCACAGGGACTCTCCTACCTAATCCCTACTCTCTGTCTTTCCCTTTTATATCCACTACTCTCCTTCTCTTATTACTCTATTTCCCTGCCCACCCAGGTGCCAGGACAACCATGCTAAAACACTGCCACGTGATGGCTATTAGAGAGTACACACATTACAATTTATACATCAAATGTGGATTACCCGTGTGCCGGTTACTTCTGCAGGGGTGGACTTAGTCCTCACATCCCTACAAGTGCACCATGCACTTTGAGCTGTTGGCCCACCAGTTTTTTTCTTACCTATCCAAAGTGGTGCTCCTGATGTCACACCTCGGTAGTGAGGTTCTCGCTTGGGTCACTCCCCTATGGGAGAGAAATGACTCAGTTACCTCTGACATCCTGAAATTCCTGCGGACCTTCTGGAAAGCTTTTGATGAGTTGGGTCATGTCACTTCTGCTGCATCCTCTCTTGTCCAGTTGCATCAAGGAGTTCAAGTTCAAGGAGTTTGGGAAGGTCTATATGGGAGCATCAAGGACAAACTGGCTAGTCGTGATATTCCTGCTACTCTGGATGATCTGATTTCCTTGGCCACCCAGGTCGATCAGAGAGTTCAGGAACGATCCATGGAGGTGTCCCATGAAAGGAAACCTACGCGTTAGCTTCCCAGTTTCCGCTCCAGTTACTGAACCTATTCAAGTGGATTGTATCAATATCTCTAATCATCGCCAAGCCATGGGTCTGTGTTTGTACTGTGAAGGAGCAGAACACTTCATCCATGCCTGTCCTATGAGGCCGGAATCCGTTGGGTGCAGAAATGCCAACAGAAGCATCTGATTGGTGCTCACCCGTCCTGGTCTCCTGAGGTAACATCTTGCCATCTAGTCTTGATTCCTGCCTGTAAGCCAGCTACCATTGACTTTGACAAGGATAGAGAGGAATTCCTATGTAACCCTGAATCCTCTGAGATGACTGCCCTGGTTACCTGTTCCATACGCCAGTCTGGGTCCGCCATTCTGGGTGAAGAAGCCTTCCAAGCAATGACCATGTAGTCCATCCCTGCCACAGGCAATTTCTTCACTCATCAACTCTGAAGACATCATTCTGGAGAAGAAAATTCCTTCGGGCCTGGTGAAGAGAGAGCGTAAGGGGAGGTACTGTCTCCCCAGCAGGGACACAGACTCACTTACCTCCGAGGCCGGACGCACTGCCCTCTCCACTAGGGGAGGTGCCTACGCAACATGGTCAGTTAGTAGTGTTTGTCCATCTAGCTAGCTAGTTGTCAGGTACCGTTGTCCTGGCCGTTCAATCTGCCTCAGCTGTCCCAGCAGCACCTGTCAGCTTTAGAGACTCTGCCTGCCCTTCCTGGCCATACAGTTTACCTCAGCTGCCCTGGTCACACCTGTCTAAGCCCTAGAGACTCTGCTCGTCCACACCTAAGCTATAATCATCCCACAAACAATTTAATCAATTTTAATATTCTACAAGATTCTGCCCCATGATAGTGTCATGGGTGTGTCCCACTCTGGGGAGATCTCTGGTGAGTCGTGAACCAGAAGGTCACAATGCCTTATTATGCACTGGTCTGCAGCTTGTGCTTAAGTGTATATGCTTTCTTTTTGTGCTGTAGGTGTTAAGGACACTTTCCTATCTGGCTATCCTTTGTAGCCTTAATCTCAGGTGCAGCTCTTTGTGACCAGTCCCCTCAGCTATAAATAGTCACTTGTCTTACCAACTGATGCCGATTATAGCTATCTCATCATTCTTATGCTGACCACCTTGGAAGGAGCCAGTCTCTACAAGAAGTTGTGACAATTGCAGCTGTGGTATTTTGCTGCATTGGAGGAGCTTGGAGTGTTTTCATTTTTGTGTCTATTTTCCCCATCTCTCTTTCCTTGTCTTGTATTATTGTAGTGGTGAGACTATCAACCTTCTCACTAGCCAGGGTAATCTCAGGGCAAGCGAGGGCCTAGGCATGTGATCAGCGAAGGTAGGAAGAACCCATATAGGAACATTTGGGAGTGCAGGGATAAGCCCCAGGTGAGTGTAGGAGGTGACCCCAATCCCCTCTCCCTAGCGCCAGGGCCCACTGCTGTATTGTGTACCCTGTGTGTTGTGGCATTCGCCGTGGGTTCCCTTATTCCTAGCGGAACCCTGGTAGTCGCTGCATGACGGAAAGTTCTTTTTTAAGTCCTAAAGAAAATACCTTTAAAACATTTAACGCAAATCCCCACATATAATTAAAAAGGTTGGTTTCCACATACTGGTTATGATATATTTTATTATGTATGTGATAAACTACTGACAATATTTGTGAATATATAAATTAAGTGCAGATTTTGAGGAAAAAGTGGTGACAAATGAAAAAGGGGTTGAAAACCGACATAAAGAGGCGCAAATACTGTAATGAAATGGGGGACATACTAAAAAGAATGATGAAAAGGAATAAATAAAAAGAATGAAGATAACTTATTAGGTGTATATTATGTAGATGTATAAAAGGTTTATTGGGCAAGTTAGACATGGAATGAACATTAAATATCTGTAGATAATAATAGAATTAACACATATCCCATATAACCAGGTGTATATTATGTTACCTGAGCATTATAGGTCTGGAATGATCATGAAATATATTTAGATAATAGGAAAATGAATGCATATGCCATATAACTAGGTGTATATTACGTTACCTGAGCATTATAGGTGTGGAATGATCATGAAATATCTGTAGATAATAGGAAAATTAAACCATATCCCATATAACCAGGTGTAGATTATGTTACCTGAGCATTATAGGTGTGGAAAGATCATATATACACCTGGTTATATGGCATATGCGTTCATTTTCCTATTATCTACATATATTTCATGATCATTTCACACCTATAATGCTCAGGTAACGTAATATACACCTGGTTATATGGCATATGCGTTCATTTTCCTGTAATCTACAGATTTCCTGTAATCTACAGATCTACAGGTGATCATTCCGCACCTATAATGTTCAGGTAGCATAATATACACCTGGTTATATGGCATATATGTTCATTCTCCTATTATCTACATATATTTCATGATCATTCCACACCTATAATGCTTAGGTAACATAATATACACCTGGTTATATGGCATATTTGTTCATTCTCCTATTATCTACAGATATTTCATCATCATTCCACACCTATAATGCTCAGGTAACATAATATACACATGGTTATATGGCATATGCATTCATTTTCCTATTATCTACAGATATTTCATGTTCATTCCACACCTATAATGCTCAGGTAACATAATATACACCTGGTTATATGCCATATGCGTTCATTTTCCTATTATCTACTGATATTTCATGATCATTCCACACCTATAATGCTCAGGTAACATATTATACACCTGGTTATATGGCATATGCGTTCATTCTCCTATTATCTACAGATATTTCATGATCATTCCACACCTATAATGCTCAGGTAACATAATATACGCCTGGTTATATGGCATATACGTTCATTCTCCTATTATCTACAGATATTTCCTGATCATTCCACACCTATAATGCTCAGGTAACATAATATACACCTGGTTATATGCCATATGCGTTCATTTTCCTATTATCTACATATATTTCATGATCATTCCACACCTATAATGCTCAGGTAACATAATATACACCTGGTTATATGGCATATGCGTTCATTCCCCTATTATCTACAGATATTTCCTGATCATTCCACACCTATAATGCTCAGGTAACATAATATACACCTGGTTATATGGCATATGCATTCATTTTCCTATTATCTACATATATTTCATGATCATTCCACACCTATAATGCTCAGGTAACGTAATATACACCTGGTTATATGCCATATGCGTTCATTTTCCTATTATCTACATATATTTCATGATCATTCCACACCTATAATGCTCAGGTAACATAATATACACCTGGTTATATGGCATATGCATTCATTCTCCTATTATCTACAGATATTTCATGATCATTCCACACCTATAATGCTCAGGTAACATAATATACACCTGGTTATATGCCATATGCGTTCATTCTCCTATTATCTACAGATATTTCATGATCATTCCACACCTATAATGCTCAGGTAACGTAATATACACCTGGTTATATGGCATATGCGTTCATTCCCCTATTATCTACAGATATTTCCTGATCATTCCACACCTATAATGCTCAGGTAACATAATATACACCTGGTTATATGGCATATGCGTTCATTCTCCTATTATCTACAGATATTTCCTGATCATTCCACACCTATAATGCTCAGGTAACATAATATACACCTGGTTATATGGCATATGCGTTCATTCCCCTATTATCTACAGATATTTCCTGATCATTCCACACCTATAATGCTCAGGTAACATAATATACACCTGGTTATATGGCATATGCATTCATTTTCCTATTATCTACATATATTTCATGATCATTCCACACCTATAATGCTCAGGTAACATAATATACACCTGGTTATATGGCATATACGTTCATTTTCCTATTATCTAAATATATTTCCTGATCATTCCACACCTATAATGCTCAGGCAACATAATATACACCTGGTTATATGGCATATGCGTTCATTCTCCTATTATCTACAGATATTTCATGATCATTCCACACCTATAATGCTCAGGTAACGTAATATGCACCTGGTTATATGGCATATGCGTTCATTCTCCTGTTATCTACTGATATTTCATGATCATTCCACACCTATAATTCTCAGGTAACATAATATACGCCTGGTTATATGGCATATGCGTTCATTCTCCTATTATCTACAGATATTTCCTGATCATTCCACACCTATAATGCTCAGGTAACATAATATACACCTGGTTATATGCCATATGCGTTCATTTTCCTATTATCTACATATATTTCATGATCATTCCACACCTATAATGCTCAGGTAACATAATATACACCTGGTTATATGGCATATGCGTTCATTCCCCTATTATCTACAGATATTTCCTGATCATTCCACACCTATAATGCTCAGGTAACATAATATACACCTGGTTATATGGCATATGCGTTCATTCTCCTATTATCTACAGATATTTCATGATCATTCCACACCTATAATGCTCAGGTAACATAATATACACCTGGTTATATGGCATATGCATTCATTTTCCTATTATCTACATATATTTCATGATCATTCCACACCTATAATGCTCAGGTAACGTAATATACACCTGGTTATATGGCATATGCGTTCATTCTCCTATTATCTACAGATATTTCATGATCATTCCACACCTATAATGCTCAGGTAACATAATATACACCTGGTTATATGCCATATGCGTTCATTCTCCTATTATCTACAGATATTTCATGATCATTCCACACCTATAATGCTCAGGTAACATAATATACACCTGGTTATATGCCATATGCGTTCATTTTCCTATTATCTACAGATATTTCCTGATCATTCCACACCTATAATGCTCAGGTAACATAATATACACCTGGTTATATGGCATATGCATTCATTTTCCTATTATCTACATATATTTCATAATCATTCCACACCTATAATGCTCAGGTAACGTAATATACACCTGGTTATATGGCATATGCGTTCATTCTCCTATTATCTACCGATATTTCATGATCATTCCACACCTATAATGCTCAGGTAACGTAATATACACCTGGTTATATGCCATATGTGTTCATTTTCCTATTATCTACAGATATTTCCTGATCATTCCACACCTATAATGCTCAGGTAACATAATATACGCCTGGTTATATGGCATATACGTTCATTTTCCTATTATCTAAATATATTTCCTGATCATTCCACACCTATAATGCTCAGGCAACGTAATATACACCTGGTTATATGGCATATGCGTTCATTCTCCTATTATCTACAGATATTTCATGATCATTCCACACCTATAATGCTCAGGTAACATAATATACACCTGGTTATATGCCATATGTGTTCATTTTCCTATTATCTACAGATATTTCATGATCATTCCACACCTATAATGCTCAGGTAACATAATATATACCTGGTTATATGCCATATGCGTTCATTTTCCTATTATCTACAGATATTTCCTGATCATTCCACACCTATAATGCTCAGGTAACATAATATACGCCTGGTTATATGGCATATACGTTCATTTTCCTATTATCTAAATATATTTCCTGATCATTCCACACCTATAATGCTCAGGCAACATAATATACACCTGGTTATATGGCATATGCGTTCATTCTCCTATTATCTACAGATATTTCATGATCATTCCACACCTATAATGCTCAGGTAACGTAATATACACCTGGTTATATGGCGTATGCGTTCATTCTCCTGTTATCTACTGATATTTCATGATCCTTCCACACCTATAATGCTCAGGTAACATAATATACGCCTGGTTATATGGCATATGCGTTCATTCTCCTATTATCTACAGATATTTCCTGATCATTCCACACCTATAATGCTCAGGTAACATAATATACACCTGGTTATATGCCATATGCGTTCATTTTCCTATTATCTACATAAATTTCATGATCATTCCACACCTATAATGCTCAGGTAACATAATATACACCTGGTTATATGGCATATGCGTTCATTCCCCTATTATCTACAGATATTTCCTGATCATTCCACACCTATAATGCTCAGGTAACATAATATACACCTGGTTATATGGCATATGCATTCATTTTCCTATTATCTACATATATTTCATGATCATTCCACACCTATAATGCTCAGGTAACGTAATATACACCTGGTTATATGGCATATGCGTTCATTCTCCTATTATCTACAGATATTTCATGATCATTCCACACCTATAATGCTCAGGTAACGTAATATACACCTGGTTATATGCCATATGTGTTCATTTTCCTATTATCTACAGATATTTGCTGATCATTCCACACCTATAATGCTCAGATAACATAATATACGCCTGGTTATATGGCATATACGTTCATTTTCCTATTATCTAAATATATTTCCTGATCATTCCACACCTATAATGCTCAGGCAACATAATATACACCTGGTTATATGGCATATGCGTTCATTCTCCTATTATCTACAGATATTTCATGATCATTCCACACCTATAATGCTCAGGTAACGTAATATACACCTGGTTATATGGCATATGCGTTCATTCTCCTGTTATCTACTGATATTTCATGATCATTCCACACCTATAATGCTCAGGTAACATAATATCCGCCTGGTTATATGGCATATGCGTTCATTCTCCTATTATCTACAGATATTTCCTGATCATTCCACACCTATAATGCTCAGGTAACATAATATACACCTGGTTATATGCCATATGCGTTCATTTTCCTATTATCTACATATATTTCATGATCATTCCACACCTATAATGCTCAGGTAACATAATATACACCTGGTTATATGGCATATGCGTTCATTCCCCTATTATCTACAGATATTTCCTGATCATTCCACACCTATAATGCTCAGGTAACATAATATACACCTGGTTATATGGCATATGCATTCATTTTCCTATTATCTACATATATTTCATGATCATTCCACACCTATAATGCTCAGGTAACGTAATATACACCTGGTTATATGGCATATGCGTTCATTCTCCTATTATCTACAGATATTTCATGATCATTCCACACCTATAATGCTCAGGTAACATAATATACACCTGGTTATATGCCATATGCGTTCATTCTCCTATTATCTACAGATATTTCATGATCATTCCACACCTATAATGCTCAGGTAACATAATATACACCTGGTTATATGCCATATGCGTTCATTTTCCTATTATCTACAGATATTTCCTGATCATTCCACACCTATAATGCTCAGGTAACATAATATACACCTGGTTATATGGCATATGCATTCATTTTCCTATTATCTACATATATTTCATGATCATTCCACACCTATAATGCTCAGGTAACGTAATATACACCTGGTTATATGGCATATGCGTTCATTCTCCTATTATCTACAGATATTTCATGATCATTCCACACCTATAATGCTCAGGTAACGTAATATACACCTGGTTATATGGCATATGCGTTCATTCTCCTATTATCTACAGATATTTCATGATCATTCCACACCTATAATGCTCAGGTAACGTAATATACACCTGGTTATATGCCATATGTGTTCATTTTCCTATTAATTACAGATATTTCCTGATCATTCCACACCTATAATGCTCAGATAACATAATATACGCCTGGTTATATGGCATATACGTTCATTTTCCTATTATCTAAATATATTTCCTGATCATTCCACACCTATAATGCTCAGGCAACATAATATACACCTGGTTATATGGCATATGCGTTCATTCTCCTATTATCTACAGATATTTCATGATCATTCCACACCTATAATGCTCAGGTAACGTAATATACACCTGGTTATATGGCATATGCGTTCATTCTCCTGTTATCTACTGATATTTCATGATCATTCCACACCTATAATGCTCAGGTAACATAATATACGCCTGGTTATATGGCATATGCGTTCATTCTCCTATTATCTACAGATATTTCCTGATCATTCCACACCTATAATGCTCAGGTAACATAATATACACCTGGTTATATGCCATATGCGTTCATTTTCCTATTATCTACATATATTTCATGATCATTCCACACCTATAATGCTCAGGTAACATAATATACACCTGGTTATATGGCATATGCGTTCATTCCCCTATTATCTACAGATATTTCCTGATCATTCCACACCTATAATGCTCAGGTAACATAATATACACCTGGTTATATGGCATATGCATTCATTTTCCTATTATCTACATATATTTCATGATCATTCCACACATATAATGCTCAGGTAACGTAATATACACCTGGTTATATGGCATATGCGTTCATTCTCCTATTATCTACAGATATTTCATGATCATTCCACACCTATAATGCTCAGGTAACATAATATACACCTGGTTATATGCCATATGCGTTCATTCTCCTATTATCTACAGATATTTCATGATCATTCCACACCTATAATGCTCAGGTAACATAATATACACCTGGTTATATGCCATATGCGTTCATTCTCCTATTATCTACAGATATTTCATGATCATTCCACACCTATAATGCTCAGGTAACATAATATACACCTGGTTATATGGCATATGCATTCATTTTCCTATTATCTACATATATTTCATGATCATTCCACACCTAAAATGCTCAGGTAACGTAATATACACCTGGTTATATGGCATATGCGTTCATTCTCCTATTATCTACAGATATTTCATGATCATTCCACACCTATAATGCTCAGGTAACGTAATATACACCTGGTTATATGCCATATGTGTTCATTTTCCAATTATCTACAGATATTTCATGATCATTCCACACCTATAATGCTCAGGTAACATAATATATACCTGGTTATATGCCATATGCGTTCATTTTCCTATTATCTACAGATATTTCCTGATCATTCCACACCTATAATGCTCAGGTAACATAATATACGCCTGGTTATATGGCATATACGTTCATTTTCCTATTATCTAAATATATTTCCTGATCATTCCACACCTATAATGCTCAGGCAACATAATATACACCAAGTTATATGGCATATGCGTTCATTCTCCTATTATCTACATATATTTCATGATCATTCCACACCTATAATGCTCAGGTAACGTAATATACACCTGGTTATATGGCGTATGCGTTCATTCTCCTGTTATCTACTGATATTTCATGATCCTTCCACACCTATAATGCTCAGGTAACATAATATACGCCTGGTTATATGGCATATGCGTTCATTCTCCTATTATCTACAGATATTTCCTGATCATTCCACACCTATAATGCTCAGGTAACATAATATACACCTGGTTATATGCCATATGCGTTCATTTTCCTATTATCTACATATATTTCATGATCATTCCACACCTATAATGCTCAGGTAACATAATATACACCTGGTTATATGGCATATGCGTTCATTCCCCTATTATCTACAGATATTTCCTGATCATTCCACACCTATAATGCTCAGGTAACATAATATACGCCTGGTTATATGGCATATGTGTTCATTTTCCTATTATCTACATATATTTCATGATCATTCCACACCTATAATGCTCAGGTAACGTAATATACACCTGGTTATATGGCATATGCATTCATTCTCCTATTATCTACAGATATTTCATAATCATTCCACATCTATAATGCTCAGGTAACATAATATACACCTGGTTATATGGCATATGCATTCATTTTCCTATTATCTACATATATTTCATGATCATTCCACACCTATAATGCTCAGGTAACGTAATATACACCTGGTTATATGGCATATGCGTTCATTCTCCTATTATCTACAGATATTTCATGATCATTCCACACCTATAATGCTCAGGTAACGTAATATACACCTGGTTATATGCCATATGTGTTCATTTTCCTATTATCTACAGATATTTCATGATCATTCCACACCTATAATGCTCAGGTAACATAATATACACCTGGTTATATGCCATATGCATTCATTCTCCTATTATCTACAGATATTTCATGATCATTCCACACCTATAATGCTCAGGTAACATAATATACACCTGGTTATAAGGCATATGCATTCATTTTCCTATTATCTACAGATATTTCATGTTCATTCCACACCTATAATGCTCAGGTAACATAATATACACCTGGTTATATGCCATATGCGTTCATTTTCCTATTATCTACAGATATTTCCTGATCATTCCACACCTATAATGCTCAGGAAACATAATATACGCCTGGTTATATGGCATATACGTTCATTTTCCTATTATCTAAATATATTTCCTGATCATTCCACACCTATAATGCTCAGGTAACATAATATACGCCTGGTTATATGGGATATGTGTTCATTCTCCTATTATCTACAGATATTTCCTGATCATTCCACACCTATAATGCTCAGGTAACATAATATACACCTGGTTATATGGCATATGCGTTCATTCTCCTATTATCTACAGATATTTCCTGATCATTCCACACTTATAATGCTCAGGTAACATAATATACACCTGGTTATATGCCATATGCGTTCATTCTCCTGTTATCTACTGATATTTCATGATCATTCCACACCTATAATGCTCAGGTAACATAATATACGCCTGGTTATATGGCATATGCGTTCATTCTCCTATTATCTACAGATATTTCCTGATCATTCCACACCTATAATGCTCAGGTAACATAATATACACCTGGTTATATGCCATATGCGTTCATTTTCCTATTATCTACATATATTTCATGATCATTCCACACCTATAATGCTCAGGTAACATAATATACGCCTCGTTATATGCCATATGCGTTCATTCTCCTATTATCTACAGATATTTCCTGATCATTCCACACCTATAATGCTCAGGTAACATAATATACTGTTAGGGCCAGATGGACGGGCAGACCCGGGAGGTGGATCCACTGGGCCGAACTCCCCGTTGAGGGAAAGGAGTTCGGTAGCCGGAGCACTTTAGGTAGCAGGACAGTCCATGCACTGGAACACAATGGAGAAGTCCCTGGGACCACGAGGTTACTGATGGTGGTCCGGGTGACGGAGCTCAGGTTCGGAAGCCGAGATGATGTCAGGCGGGGTCCGGAACCGTTGGAGCAAGATGACGGGTCACCGCAGGGAACCGAGATGGTACGGACTGTCAGGATGGCAGATGGGCAGCGTTCGGGGTTCGAGACACAGCAGGACCGGATGGCGATGCAGGATCGGCTCTAGAAGACAGAGAGGTAAGTATCTCACAGAACACAAGGAGACCTGACTCCTAGCTTGGGAAAACACGAAGAACAGGCCCCGCTCCCTTGGACATTAACCCCCTATATACCCTGTACCTGTGTGCCTCATTTCCTGTCAGTGGACACTGGCCCTTTAAGAAAGGGTCAGTGACCGCGCGCGCGCCCTAATACGCATGCGCGCGGCCCGGGTGCCAGAAGCCATGGCAGGAGGCTGAGAGGAGGACGCAGGGGAGCCGGCCAGGGACTGGGAAGCCGACGGGCGCCGGGAGCGGGGACCAGGGAGCCTGGGGAGCGCGGACACCGGAGGCTGGAGAGCGGGAAGCGTGGCAGGTGAGCCGGGGAGCGGAGCCGAGGACCCGGGGAGCGGAGCAGAGGACCCGGGGAGGAGAGCAGAGGACCCGGGGAGCGTGACATATACGCCTGGTTATATGGGATATGTGTTCATTCTCCTATTATCTACAGATATTTCCTGATCATTCCACACCTATAATGCTCAGGTAACATAATATACACCTGGTTATATGGCATATGCGTTCATTCTCCTATTATCTACAGATATTTCATGATCATTCCACACCTATAATGCTCAGGTAACGTAATATACACCTGGTTATATGGCATATGCGTTCATTCTCCTGTTATCTACTGATATTTCATGATCATTCCACACCTATAATGCTCAGGTAACATAATATACGCCTGGTTATATGGCATATGCATTCATTCTCCTATTATCTACAGATATTTCCTGATCATTCCACACCTATAATGCTCAGGTAACATAATATACACCTGGTTATATGCCATATGCGTTCATTTTCCTATTATCTACATATATTTCATGATCATTCCACACCTATAATGCTCAGGTAACATAATATACACCTGGTTATATGGCATATGCGTTCATTCCCCTATTATCTACAGATATTTCCTGATCATTCCACACCTATAATGCTCAGGTAACATAATATACGCCTGGTTATATGGCATATGCGTTCATTCTCCTATTATCTACAGATATTTCCTGATCATTCCACACCTATAATGCTCAGGTAACATAATATACACCTGGTTATATGGCATATGCGTTCATTCTCCTATTATCTACAGATATTTCATGATCATTCCACACCTATAATGCTCAGGTAACATAATATACACCTGGTTATATGCCATATGCGTTCATTCCCCTATTATCTACAGATATTTCATGATCATTCCACACCTATAATGCTCAGGTAACATAATATACACCTGGTTATATGCCATATGCGTTCATTTTCCTATTATCTACATATATTTCATGATCATTCCACACCTATAATGCTCAGGTAACATAATATACACCTGGTTATATGGCATATGCGTTCATTCCCCTATTATCTACAGATATTTCCTGATCATTCCACACCTATAATGCTCAGGTAACATAATATACGCCTGGTTATATGGCATATGTGTTCATTTTCCTATTATCTACATATATTTCATGATCATTCCACACCTATAATGCTCAGGTAACGTAATATACACCTGGTTATATGGCATATGCATTCATTCTCCTATTATCTACAGATATTTCATAATCATTCCACATCTATAATGCTCAGGTAACGTAATATACACCTGGTTATATGGCATATGCATTCATTTTCCTATTATCTACAGATATTTCATAATCATTCCACACCTATAATGCTCAGGTAACGTAATATACACCTGGTTATATGCCATATGTGTTCATTTTCCTATTATCTACAGATATTTCATGATCATTCCACACCTATAATGCTCAGGTAACATAATATACACCTGGTTATATGCCATATGCATTCATTCTCCTATTATCTACAGATATTTCATGATCATTCCACACCTATAATGCTCAGGTAACATAATATACACCTGGTTATAAGGCATATGCATTCATTTTCCTATTATCTACAGATATTTCATGTTCATTCCACACCTATAATGCTCAGGTAACATAATATACACCTGGTTATATGCCATATGCGTTCATTTTCCTATTATCTACAGATATTTCCTGATCATTCCACACCTATAATGCTCAGGAAACATAATATACGCCTGGTTATATGGCATATACGTTCATTTTCCTATTATCTAAATATATTTCCTGATCATTCCACACCTATAATGCTCAGGTAACATAATATACGCCTGGTTATATGGCATATGCGTTCATTCTCCTATTATCTACAGATATTTCCTGATCATTCCACACTTATAATGCTCAGGTAACATAATATACACCTGGTTATATGCCATATGCGTTCATTCTCCTGTTATCTACTGATATTTCATGATCATTCCACACCTATAATGCTCAGGTAACATAATATACGCCTGGTTATATGGCATATGCGTTCATTCTCCTATTATCTACAGATATTTCCTGATCATTCCACACCTATAATGCTCAGGTAACATAATATACACCTGGTTATATGCCATATGCGTTCATTTTCCTATTATCTACATATATTTCATGATCATTCCACACCTATAATGCTCAGGTAACATAATATACGCCTCGTTATATGCCATATGCGTTCATTCTCCTATTATCTACAGATATTTCCTGATCATTCCACACCTATAATGCTCAGGTAACATAATATACTGTTAGGGCCAGATGGACGGGCAGACCCGGGAGGTGGATCCACTGGGCCGAACTCCCCGTTGAGGGAAAGGAGTTCGGTAGCCGGAGCACTTTAGGTAGCAGGACAGTCCGTGCACTGGAACACAATGGAGAAGTCCCTGGGACCACGAGGTTACTGATGGTGGTCCGGGTGACGGAGCTCAGGTTCGGAAGCCGAGATGATGTCAGGCGGGGTCCGGAACCGTTGGAGCAAGATGACGGGTCACCGCAGGGAACCGAGATGGTACGGACTGTCAGGATGGCAGATGGGCAGCGTTCGGGGTTCGAGACACAGCAGGACCGGATGGCGATGCAGGATCGGCTCTAGAAGACAGAGAGGTAAGTATCTCACAGAACACAAGGAGACCTGACTCCTAGCTTGGGAAAACACGAAGAACAGGCCCCGCTCCCTTGGACATTAACCCCCTATATACCCTGTACCTGTGTGCCTCATTTCCTGTCAGTGGACACTGGCCCTTTAAGAAAGGGTCAGTGACCGCGCGCGCGCCCTAATGCGCATGCGCGCGGCCCGGGTGCCAGAAGCCATGGCAGGAGGCTGAGAGGAGGACGCAGGGGAGCCGGCCAGGGACTGGGAAGCCGACGGGCGCCGGGAGCGGGGACCAGGGGGCCTGGGGAGCGCGGACACCGGAGGCTGGAGAGCGGGAAGCGTGGCAGGTGAGCCGGGGAGCGGAGCCGAGGACCCGGGGAGCGGAGCAGAGGACCCGGGGAGGAGAGCAGAGGACCCGGGGAGCGTGACATATACGCCTGGTTATATGGGATATGTGTTCATTCTCCTATTATCTACAGATATTTCCTGATCATTCCACACCTATAATGCTCAGGTAACATAATATACACCTGGTTATATGGCATATGCGTTCATTCTCCTATTATCTACAGATATTTCATGATCATTCCACACCTATAATGCTCAGGTAACGTAATATACACCTGGTTATATGGCATATGCGTTCATTCTCCTGTTATCTACTGATATTTCATGATCATTCCACACCTATAATGCTCAGGTAACATAATATACGCCTGGTTATATGGCATATGCATTCATTCTCCTATTATCTACAGATATTTCCTGATCATTCCACACCTATAATGCTTAGGTAACATAATATACACCTGGTTATATGCCATATGCGTTCATTTTCCTATTATCTACATATATTTCATGATCATTCCACACCTATAATGCTCAGGTAACATAATATACACCTGGTTATATGGCATATGCGTTCATTCCCCTATTATCTACAGATATTTCCTGATCATTCCACACCTATAATGCTCAGGTAACATAATATACACCTGGTTATATGGCATATGCGTTCATTCTCCTATTATCTACAGATATTTCCTGATCATTCCACACCTATAATGCTCAGGTAACATAATATACACCTGGTTATATGGGATATGTGTTCATTCTCCTATTATCTACAGATATTTCCTGATCATTCCACACCTATAATGCTCAGGTAACATAATATACACCTGGTTATATGGCATATGCGTTCATTCTCCTATTATCTACAGATATTTCCTGATCATTCCACACCTATAATGCTCAGGTAACATAATATACACCTGGTTATATGGCATATGCGTTCATTCTCCTGTTATCTACTGATATTTCATGATCATTCCACACCTATAATGCTCAGGTAACATAATATACGCCTGGTTATATGCCATATGCGTTCATTCTCCTATTATCTACAGATATTTCCTGATCATTCCACACCTATAATGCTCAGGTAACATAATATACGCCTGGTTATATGCCATATGCGTTCATTCTCCTATTATCTACAGATATTTCCTGATCATTCCACACCTATAATGCTCAGGTAACATAATATACACCTGGTTATATGGGATATGTGTTCATTCTCCTATTATCTACAGATATTTCCTGATCATTCCACACCTATAATGCTCAGGTAACATAATATACACCTGGTTATATGGCATATGCGTTCATTCTCCTACTATCTACAGATATTTCCTGATCATTCCACACCTATAATGCTCAGGTAACATAATATACACCTGGTTATATGGCATATGCGTTCATTCTCCTATTATCTACAGATATTTCATGATCATTCCACACCTATAATGCTCAGGTAACATAATATACGCCTGGTTATATGCCATATGCGTTCATTCTCCTATTATCTACAGATATTTCCTGATCATTCCACACCTATAATGCTCAGGTAACATAATATACGCCTGGTTATATGGGATATGTGTTCATTCTCCTATTATCTACAGATATTTCCTGATCATTCCACACCTATAATGCTCAGGTAACATAATATACACCTGGTTATATGGCATATGCGTTCATTCTCCTATTATCTACAGATATTTCCTGATCATTCCACACCTATAATGCTCAGGTAACATAATATACACATGGTTATATGCCATATGCGTTCATTCTCCTATTATCTACAGATATTTCATGATCATTCCACACCTATAATGCTCAGGTAACATAATATACGCCTGGTTATATGGCATATGCGTTCATTCTCCTATTATCTACAGATATTTCCTGATCATTCCACACCTATAATGCTCAGGTAACATAATATACACCTGGTTATATGCCATATGCGTTCATTTTCCTATTATCTACATATATTTCATGATCATTCCACACCTATAATGCTCAGGTAACATAATATACGCCTGGTTATATGCCATATGCGTTCATTCTCCTATTATCTACAGATATTTCCTGATCATTCCACACCTATAATGCTCAGGTAACATAATATACGCCTGGTTATATGGGATATGTGTTCATTCTCCTATTATCTACAGATATTTCCTGATCATTCCACACCTATAATGCTCATGTAACATAATATACACCTGGTTATATGGCATATGCGTTCATTCTCCTATTATCTACTGATATTTCCTGATCATTCCACACCTATAATGCTCAGGTAACATAATATACACCTGGTTATATGGCATATGCATTCATTCTCCTATTATCTACATATATTTTATGATCATTCCACACCTATAATGCTTAGGTAACATAATACACACCTGGTTATATGCCATAAGCGTTCATTCTCCTATTATCTACAGATATTTCATGATCATTCCACACCTATAATGCTCAGGTAACGTAATATACACCTGGTTATATGGCATATGCGTTCATTCTCCTGTTATCTACTGATATTTCATGATCATTCCACACCTATAATGCTCAGGTAACGTAATATACACCTGGTTATATGGCATATGCGTTCATTCTCCTGTTATCTATTGATATTTCATGATCATTCCACACCTATAATGCTCAGGTAACATAATATACGCCTGGTTATATGCCATATGCGTTCATTCTCCTATTATCTACAGATATTTCCTGATCATTCCACACCTATAATGCTAAGGTAACATAATATACGCCTGGTTATATGGCATATGTGTTCATTCTCCTATTATCTACAGATATTTCCTGATCATTCCACACCTATAATGCTCAGGTAACATAATATACGCCTGGTTATATGGCATATGCGTTCATTCTCCTATTATCTACAGATATTTCCTGATCATTCCACACCTATAATGCTCAGGTAACATAATATACACCTGGTTATATGGCATATGCGTTCATTTTCCTATTATCTACATATATTTCATGATCATTCCACACCTATAATGCTCAGGTAACATAATATACACCTGGTTATATGGCATATGCGTTCATTCCCCTATTATCTACAGATATTTCCTGATCATTCCACACCTATAATGCTCAGGTAACATAATATACACTTGGTTATATGGCATATGCATTAATTTTCCTATTATCTACATATGTTTCATGATCATTCCACACCTATAATGCTCAGGTAACGTAATATACACCTGGTTATATGGCATATGCGTTCATTCTCCTATTATCTACAGATATTTCCTGATCATTCCACACCTATAATGCTCAGGTAACATAATATACGCCTGGTTATATGGGATATGTGTTCATTCTCCTATTATCTACAGATATTTCCTGATCATTCCACACCTATAATGCTCAGGTAACATAATATACACCTGGTTATATGGCATATGCGTTCATTCTCCTACTATCTACAGATATTTCCTGATCATTCCACACCTATAATGCTCAGGTAACATAATATACACCTGGTTATATGGCATATGCGTTCATTCTCCTGTTATCTACTGATATTTCATGATCATTCCACACCTATAATGCTCAGGTAACATAATATACGCCTGGTTATATGCCATATGCGTTCATTCTCCTATTATCTACAGATATTTCCTGATCATTCCACACCTATAATGCTCAGGTAACATAATATACGCCTGGTTATATGGGATATGTGTTCATTCTCCTATTATCTACAGATATTTCCTGATCATTCCACACCTATAATGCTCAGGTAACATAATATACACCTGGTTATATGACATATGCGTTCATTCTCCTGTTATCTACTGATATTTCATGATCATTCCACACCTATAATGCTCAGGTAACATAATATACGCCTGGTTATATGCCATATGCGTTCATTCTCCTATTATCTACAGATATTTCCTGATCATTCCACACCTATAATGCTCAGGTAACATAATATACGCCTGGTTATATGGGATATGTGTTCATTCTCCTATTATCTACAGATATTTCCTGATCATTCCACACCTATAATGCTCAGGTAACATAATATACACCTGGTTATATGGCATATGCGTTCATTCTCCTACTATCTACAGATATTTCCTGATCATTCCACACCTATAATGCTCAGGTAACATAATATACACCTGGTTATATGGCATATGCGTTCATTCTCCTATTATCTACAGATATTTCATGATCATTCCACACCTATAATGCTCAGGTAACATAATATACACCTGGTTATATGCCGTATGCGTTCATTCTCCTATTATCTACAGATATTTCATGATCATTCCACACCTATAATGCTCAGGTAACATAATATACGCCTGGTTATATGCCATATGCGTTCATTCTCCTATTATCTACAGATATTTCCTGATCATTCCACACCTATAATGCTCAGGTAACATAATATACGCCTGGTTATATGGGATATGTGTTCATTCTCCTATTATCTACAGATATTTCCTGATCATTCCACACCTATAATGCTCAGGTAACATAATATACACCTGGTTATATGGCATATGCGTTCATTCTCCTGTTATCTACTGATATTTCATGATCATTCCACACCTATAATGCTCAGGTAACATAATATACGCCTGGTTATATGCCATATGCGTTCATTCTCCTATTATCTACAGATATTTCCTGATCATTCCACACCTATAATGCTCAGGTAACATAATATACGCCTGGTTATATGGGATATGTGTTCATTCTCCTATTATCTACAGATATTTCCTGATCATTCCACACCTATAATGCTCAGGTAACATAATATACACCTGGTTATATGGCATATGCGTTCATTCTCCTACTATCTACAGATATTTCCTGATCATTCCACACCTATAATGCTCAGGTAACATAATATACACCTGGTTATATGGCATATGCGTTCATTCTCCTATTATCTACAGATATTTCATGATCATTCCACACCTATAATGCTCAGGTAACGTAATATACACCTGGTTATATGGCATATACGTTCATTCTCCTGTTATCTACTGATATTTCATGATCATTCCACACCTATAATGCTCAGGTAACATAATATACGCCTGGTTATATGGCATATGCGTTCATTCTCCTATTATCTACAGATATTTCCTGATCATTCCACACCTATAATGCTCAAATAACATAATATACACCTGGTTATATGCCATATGCGTTCATTTTCCTATTATCTACATATATTTCATGATCATTCCACACCTATAATGCTCAGGTAACGTAATATACGCCTGGTTATATGGGATATGTGTTCATTCTCCTATTATCTACAGATATTTCCTGATCATTCCACACCTATAATGCTCAGGTAACATAATATACACCTGGTTATATGGCATATGCGTTCATTCTCCTACTATCTACAGATATTTCCTGATCATTCCACACCTATAATGCTCAGGTAACATAATATACACCTGGTTATATGGCATATGCGTTCATTCTCCTATTATCTACAGATATTTCATGATCATTCCACACCTATAATGCTCAGGTAACATAATATACGCCTGGTTATATGCCATATGCGTTCATTCTCCTATTATCTACAGATATTTCCTGATCATTCCACACCTATAATGCTCAGGTAACATAATATACGCCTGGTTATATGGGATATGTGTTCATTCTCCTATTATCTACAGATATTTCATGATCATTCCACACCTATAATGCTCAGGTAACATAATATACACCTGGTTATATGGCATATGCGTTCATTCTCCTATTATCTACAGATATTTCCTGATCATTCCACACCTATAATGCTCAGGTAACATAATATACACCTGGTTATATGGCATATGCGTTCATTCCCCTATTATCTACAGATATTTCCTGATCATTCCACACCTATAATGCTCAGGTAACATAATATACACCTGGTTATATGGCATATGCGTTCATTCTCCTATTATCTACAGATATTTCATGATCATTCCACACCTATTATGCTCAGGTAACGTAATATACACCTGGTTATATGGCATATACGTTCATTCTCCTGTTATCTACTGATATTTCATGATCATTCCACACCTATAATGCTCAGGTAACATAATATACGCCTGGTTATATGCCATATGCGTTCATTCTCCTATTATCTACAGATATTTCCTGATCATTCCACACCTATAATGCTCAAATAACATAATATACACCTGGTTATATGCCATATGCGTTCATTTTCCTATTATCTACATATATTTCATGATCATTCCACACCTATAATGCTCAGGTAACATAATATACACCTGGTTATATGGCATATGCGTTCATTCACCTATTATCTACAGATATTTCCTGATCATTCCACATCTATAATGCTCAGGTAACATAATATACACCTGGTTATATGGCATATGCATTCATTTTCCTATTATCTACATATATTTCATGATCATTCCACACCTATAATGCTCAGGTAACGTAATATACACCTGGTTATATGGCATATGCGTTCATTCTCCTATTATCTACAGATATTTCATGATCATTCCACACCTATAATGCTCAGGTAACGTAATATACACCTGGTTATATGGCATATGCGTTCATTCTCCTGTTATCTACTGATATTTCATGATCATTCCACACCTATAATGCTCAGGTAACATAATATACGCCTGGTTATATGGCATATGTGTTCATTCTCCTATTATCTACAGATATTTCCTGATAATTCCACACCTATAATGCTCAGGTAACATAATATACACCTAATTATATGCCATATGCGTTCATTCTCCTATTATCTACAGATATTTCATAATCATTCCACACCTATAATGCTCAGGAAACATAATATACACCTGGTTATATGCCATATGTGTTCATTCTCCTATTATCTACAGATATTTCATGATCATTCCACACCTATAATGCTCAGGTAACATAATATACACCTGGTTATATGGCATATGTGTTCATTCCCCTATTATATACAGATATTTCCTGATCATTCCACACCTATAATGCTCAGGTAACATAATATACACCTGGTTATATGGCATATGCATTCATTTTCCTATTATCTACATATATTTCCTGATCATTCCACACCTATAATGCTCAGGTAACATAATATACACCTGGTTATATGGCATATGCGTTCATTCTCCTATTATCTACAGATATTTCATGATCATTCCACACCTATAATGCTCAGGTAACGTAATATACACCTGGTTATATGGCATATGCGTTCATTCTCCTGTTATCTATTGATATTTCATGATCATTCCACACCTATAATGCTCAGGTAACATAATATACGCCTGGTTATATGCCATATGCGTTCATTCTCCTATTATCTACAGATATTTCCTGATCATTCCACACCTATAATGCTAAGGTAACATAATATACGCCTGGTTATATGGCATATGTGTTCATTCTCCTATTATCTACAGATATTTCCTGATCATTCCACACCTATAATGCTCAGGTAACATAATATACGCCTGGTTATATGGGATATGTGTTCATTCTCCTATTATCTACAGATATTTCCTGATCATTCCACACCTATAATGCTCAGGTAACATAATATACACCTGGTTATATGGCATATTGTCACGCTCCCCGGGTCCTCGGCTCCCCTTCCCGGGTCTCCTGTCCCGCTCCCCGGCTCACCTGCCACGCTCCCCGCGTCCCAGTCTCTTGTGCCCGTCCTTCCTAGGCTCCCTGGCCGCCGATCCCGGCGCCCGACGGCCTCCCAGGCCCTGGCCGGCTCCCCTGCGTCCTCCTCTCAGCCTCCTTCCCTGGCTTCTGGCACCCGGGCCGCGCGCATGCGCATTAGGGCGCGCGCGCGGTCACTGACCCTTTCTTAAAGGGCCAGCGCCCATTAACAGGAAATGAGGTTAGACAGGTACGGGGTATAAAGGGGGTTCTTGTCCAAGGGGGCGGGGCCTGATCTTCGTGTTTTCTGAGCTAGGAGTCAGGTCTCCTTGTGTTTTCCTGCCATACTTACGTATCTCTCTTCTAGAGCTGATCCCGCCTCGCCATCCAGTCCTGCTGAATCCCGAGCCCCGCACGCTGTCCGTCTGCCATCTGACAGTCCGTACCATCTCGGATCCCTGCGGTGATCCGTCATCTCGCTCCAAAGGTTCCGGACCCCGCCTGACATCATCTTGGCTTCCGAACCTGAGCTACGTCACCCGGACTGCCATCTGTGACTCCGTGGTCCCAGGGACTCCTCCGCTACCTTCACTTGCACGGACTGTTCTGCTGCCCATCAGTGCTTCAGCTACCGGACTCCCTACCACCATCTTAGAGTTCGGCCCAGTGGATCCACCTCCTGGGTCTGCCCGACCGCCCGGCCCTGACAGTAAGATCAGGCCATGGATCCCGCTGCAGCACTATTGGCCCTGCAAGAGGAACTCCAACGCCAGCGTGAAGTCCAGACCCGCATGCTGCAATTTATGACCTCCGTGGACACCCGCCTGTACACGTTACAAGCATCAATGACGCCTGCGGCAACCAGGTCCCCCACTAGGCAATCCACGGCTCCCGCACCAGTGGCAGCCGCGTCGGATGCCTCCCGACTCCGTTTGGCGTCACCACCTCGTTATGCTGGAGATCCCAAGACCTGCAGGGGCTTCATAAACCAATGTTCCCTTCATTTCACGCAGCTGCCACATCTGTTCGCCTCCGACCAAGCCAAGGTCGCCTTTATAATGTCTCACCTGGAGGGCGAGGCACTGGCGTGGATGAACCCCTTGTGGGAGAAGGAGGACCCCATGACCAAGGATCTTCAAGAGTTCCTGCAGGCCTTTCGCAGTACCTTTGACGAGCCGGGACGCGCCTCTGCGTCTGCTTCATCACTTCTCCGCCTACGTCAAGGAACACTGACGGTGGGCCAATACGCCATCCGTTTCCGCACTTTGGCTTCTGAACTCGGGTGGAATAATGAGGCCCTGACAGCCGCCTTCTGGGAAGGACTTTCGAGTCGCATCAAAGATGAGTTGGCGGGTCGTGACGTGCCCTCCACCCTAGATGCCCTGATTGCCCTAGCCACTCGAGTGGACATTCGTTTTCAGGAGCGCTCCAAAGAGCTGGTTCGTGAGCGACGTGCGGTACGGCACTCCTCCCCGCCACAGAAATCCTCTGTGCCACAGTCATCAACAGCTGGGATTCCTGTCCACGAACCCATGCAGGTTGACCGAGTACGACAGTCTGACCAACGTCGAGCAGAGCGGCTCGCCAAGGGCCTCTGCTTTTACTGCGGAGAGGGCACACATCTCCTACGCTCCTGTCCGGAAAGGCCGGGAAACTCCAAAGCCTAGGGTTGGTAGGAGAGGCCACCCTAGGTGCTGGGACTCTCTCAGACCCAGTTATGTGGACGGTACAAGTATCAACAGGAGAGACGCGCTTCACGGCTGAGGCATACCTCGACTCCGGAGCAGCAGGCAATTTTATCCAGCAGGCCACGGTGGACAAATACCAGCTGCCTGTTACTCTACTCGAGAAGCCCCTACTGATTGCCTCGGTGGATGGGAGACCCCTCTCTGATACCATCTCCTGGATCACCAAGCCGGTGGAACTGCGTATCGGTGCTCTGCACACCGAGAACATCTCTCTCTACGTCCTTCCACACATGTCCCATCAAATCCTGCTGGGACTTCCTTGGTTGCGAACACACGAACCATCAGTCAGCTGGGGTACTGGCGAAATCACCCGTTGGGGCTCTGCCTGTCATGAAAGATGTTTAAAGTCTATACAACCAGTCCGACGACCTCCGGTTCCTGAGTACCTACCGGGCCTGCCCTCGGCCTATTGGTCCTTCGCGGACGTTTTTGACAAGAAGGAGTCTGAGGTACTTCCGCCACACCGTCCCTACGATTGCGCCATCGACCTGCTCCCAGGAACAACACCACCTCGAGGACGGATATATCCGTTGTCTCCAGCCGAAACCAGGGCCATGTCCACCTACATCACGGAAAGCCTGGCAAAGGGATTCATCCGGAGATCCTCCTCTCCTGCGGGAGCAGGCTTCTTCTTCGTTAAGAAGAAAGAGGGTGACCTACGCCCATGCATTGACTACCGGGGCTTGAATCAGATTACCATAAAAAACAAGTACCCCCTACCGCTCATCCCCGAATTATTCGATCGGCTCAGAGGAGCCCGTGTGTTCACCAAACTGGATCTTCGGGGTGCCTACAACCTAGTTCGTATCCGCTCTGGAGACGAATGGAAGACCGCGTTTAATACTCGCGATGGGCACTATGAATACTGCGTGATGCCCTTCGGTCTGTGTAACGCTCCTGCCGTATTCCAAGAACTGGTGAACGACATTTTCCGGGACCTCCTCTACGTATGTGTAGTAGTTTATCTGGATGACATCCTTGTCTTCTCTCCGGACCTCCAGACCCACAGAGAGAACGTAAAGCTGGTTCTACAAAGACTGAGAGAGAATCGTCTCTACGCCAAATATGAAAAGTGCGTCTTTGAGCAGTCTTCTCTTCCTTTCCTGGGATACATCATCTCGGGTACTGGGCTGCAGATGGATCCAAAGAAGGTCTCCACCATCCTCCACTGGCCTCCCCCTTCTGGACTGAAGGCAATCCAACGGTTCCTGGGATTTGCCAACTACTACCGCCAGTTTATCCCTCACTTCTCCGCCCTGACTGCTCCTCTCTCCGCTCTGACCAAAAAGGAGGCTAATCCAAAGGACTGGTCACCTGCGGCCGACGCCGCGTTTTGCTCCCTGAAGCGAGCATTCGCCTCCTCTCCTGTACTCCACCGACCGGAGTTAAACCGCCAGTTCACCTTAGAGGTGGATGCCTCCTCCTCAGGAGCCGGAGCAGTGCTCATGCAAAAATCCTCCTCCGGGAAGATGGTGACTTGCGGTTTCTTCTCTAAAAGCTTCTCAGCACCTGAACGTAATTACACCATCGGTGACCGAGAACTATTGGCGGTCAAACTGGCTCTGGAGGAGTGGCGCTACCTCCTGGAAGGAGCTGTGTACCCTGTGATTATCTACACGGACCACAAGAACCTGGAATACCTGCGGTCCGCTCAGCGACTGAACCCACGACAAGCCAGGTGGTCCTTATTCTTTGCCAGGTTTGACTTCCAGCTTCACTTCCGACCCGCAGACAAGAATATACGCGCTGATGCCTTGTCTAGGTCTCTCATGCCTCTGGAGCAGGAGGAAGAGACTACCCAACCTATCATCTCTCCTAGCAAGATTGTTCCGGTGGCTCCTGTCACTCTGGCCCAGATACCACCCGGGAAGACCTATGTCTCTGAGACCGACAGGCAAAAAGTGTTACACTGGGGTCATGCCTCGAAAACAGCCGGCCATGCAGGCCAGAAGAGAACATGGGGTGCGATTGTACGCCATTACTGGTGGCCATCCCTTCGCACGGACGTTGCCGCCTTTGTCTCTGCCTGCCCCTCTTGTGCCAGGAACAAGACGCCCAAACACCTGCCCTATGGCCGTCTTCTGCCTCTGCCGATACCCTCAGTTCCATGGCAACACATAGCGATGGACTTTATTACGGACTTGCCAGTATCATCCGGACACACAGTCATATGGGTCGTGGTGGATCGGTTCTCCAAAATGGCTCACTTCGTCCCTATGCCCGGACTGCCCTCTGCTCAGGAACTCGCGGAAGCCTATATACAACATATCTTCCGCTTGCATGGCTTTCCTTCCCACATCGTGTCCGACAGAGGAACTCAGTTCACCTCCCGCTTCTGGAGGGCTCTCTGCAAACATCTGGGAGTGACTCTGGACTTTTCTTCCGCTTACCATCCTCAGTCTAATGGCCAAGTGGAAAGGGTCAATCAAATCTTGACCTCCTTCTTACGTCACTATGTCAACGCCCATCACGACGACTGGTCCACGCTTCTGCCTTGGGCTGAATTCTCCCATAACCACCACGTCAGTGAGTCGTCCTCCAAATCTCCCTTCCATGTCGTTTACGGACTGCAGCCTTCCGTCCCGTTGCCTATATCCCCTTCTTCGGATGTCCCTGCTGCTGATACTGTAGCCCGTGACTTCGCTACCATTTGGGACTCTGTCAAGGCGTCCCTTGGGCGCGCTTCCCAGCGGATGAAGAAACACGCTGACAAAAGGCGTCTAGATCCTCCGTGTTTCTCTCCTGGTGACCTGGTCTGGCTTGCTTCCCAGTACATCCGACTGAAGATACCTTCCTACAAGCTGGGTCCTCGCTACATCGGGCCGTTTAAGGTCCTCAGCAAGATCAATGAGGTCTCCTACAAACTGAGGCTTCCGACCACGATGAAAATACCCAACTCCTTCCACGTCTCTCTACTCAAGCCGGTGTTCCTTGGTCCCTTCTCCGCTGCTGCCAGTCCGGCTCCTCCTCCTATTGCTGAGGACGACATCTATGCGGTAAGGGATATCGTGGCCATGAAGACTGTTCGTGGCCGGCAGTTCTTCCTGGTGGACTGGGAGGGGTATGGTCCTGAGGATAGATCCTGGGAACCCAGGGAGAACGTGGGCTCTCCTCTGATCCGTGCCTTCATGTCCCGGTTGCGGGGAGGGGGGCGTGGGGAGGGGGGTACTGTCACGCTCCCCGGGTCCTCGGCTCCCCTTCCCGGGTCTCCTGTCCCGCTCCCCGGCTCACCTGCCACGCTCCCCGCGTCCCAGTCTCTTGTGCCCGTCCTTCCTAGGCTCCCTGGCCGCCGATCCCGGCGCCCGACGGCCTCCCAGGCCCTGGCCGGCTCCCCTGCGTCCTCCTCTCAGCCTCCTTCCCTGGCTTCTGGCACCCGGGCCGCGCGCATGCGCATTAGGGCGCGCGCGCGGTCACTGACCCTTTCTTAAAGGGCCAGCGCCCATTAACAGGAAATGAGGTTAGACAGGTACGGGGTATAAAGGGGGTTCTTGTCCAAGGGGGCGGGGCCTGATCTTCGTGTTTTCTGAGCTAGGAGTCAGGTCTCCTTGTGTTTTCCTGCCATACTTACGTATCTCTCTTCTAGAGCTGATCCCGCCTCGCCATCCAGTCCTGCTGAATCCCGAGCCCCGCACGCTGTCCGTCTGCCATCTGACAGTCCGTACCATCTCGGATCCCTGCGGTGACCCGTCATCTCGCTCCAAAGGTTCCGGACCCCGCCTGACATCATCTTGGCTTCCGAACCTGAGCTACGTCACCCGGACTGCCATCTGTGACTCCGTGGTCCCAGGGACTCCTCCGCTACCTTCACTTGCACGGACTGTTCTGCTGCCCATCAGTGCTTCAGCTACCGGACTCCCTACCACCATCTTAGAGTTCGGCCCAGTGGATCCACCTCCTGGGTCTGCCCGACCGCCCGGCCCTGACACATATGCGTTCATTCTCCTATTATCTACAGATATTTCCTGATCATTCCACACCTATAATGCTCAGGTAACATAATATCCACCTGGTTATATGGCATATGCATTCATTTTCCTATTATCTACATATATTTCCTGATCATTCCACACCTATAATGCTCAGGTAACATAATATACACCTGGTTAAATGGCATATGCGTTCATTCTCCTATTGTCTACTGATATTTCATGATCATTCCACACCTATAATGCTCAGGTAACATAATATACACCTGGTTATTGTCACGGCCGGGCGGTCGGGCCGACCCAGGAGGTGGATCCACTGGACCGAACTCTTAAGATGGTGGTAGGGAGTCCGGCAGCTGAAGCACTGATGGGCAGCAGAACAGTCCGTGCAAGTGAAGGCAGCGGAGGAGTCCCTGGGACCACGGTGTCACAGATGGTAGTCCTGGTGACGTAGCTCAGGTTCGGAAGCCGAGATGATATCAGGCGGGGTCCGGAACCTCAGGAGCGAGATGACGGGTCACCGCAGGGATCCGAGATGGTACGGACTGTCAGATGGCAGACGGACAGTGTGCGGGGTTCAGGATACGGCAGACGGGATGGCGAGGCAGGTACGGCTCTACAAAGAGAGATAGGTGAGTACAGGCACATAAACACCAGGAGACCTGACTCCTAGCTCAGGGAACACGAAGATCAGGCCCCGCCCCCTTGGACACTAACCCCCTTTATACCCAGTACCTGTTCAACCTCATTTCCTGTTAATGGACGCTGGCCCTTTAAGAAAGGGTCAGTGACCGCGCGCGCGCCCTAACGCGCATGCGCGCCGCCCGGGTGCCAGAAGCCAGGGAAGGAGGCTGAGGGGAGGACGCAGGGGAGCCGGCCAGGTCCTGGGAAGCCGTCGGGCGCCGGGATCGGGGACCAGGGGGCCTGGGACGGACGGAATCCGGGGGCTGAGGAGCGGGCAGCGTGGCAGGTGAGCCGGGGAGCGGGGGTGAGGACCCGGGGAGCGTGACAGTACCCCCCCCCCCCACGCCCCCCACCCCGCAACCGGGACATGAAGGCACGGATAAGAGGAGTGCCCACGTTCTCCCTGGGCTCCCAAGACCTATCCTCAGGACCATACCCCTCCCAGTCCACCAGGAAGAACTGCCGACCTCGTACGGTCTTCATGGCCACGATATCCCTTACCGCATAGATGTCGTCATCGGCAATAGGTGGAGGGGCCGGACTGGCAGCATTGGAGAAGGGACCAAGGACCACCGGCTTGAGCAGGGAGACGTGGAATGAGTTGGGTATCCTCATCGTGGCCGGGAGCTGTAGCTTGTAGGAAACCTCATTGATCTTGCTGAGGACTTTAAACGGCCCAATGTAGCGAGGACCCAGCTTGTATGACGGTATCTTCAGGCGGACGTACTGGGAAGCAAGCCAGACGAGGTCTCCAGGAGAGAAACACGGAGGGTCTAGACGCCTTTTGTCAGCGTGTTTCTTCATCCGCTGGGAAGCGCGTCCAAGGGACGCCTTGACAGAGTCCCAAATGGTAGCGAAGTCACGGGCTACAGTATCAGCCGCAGGGACATCCGAAGAAGGGGATATAGGCAATGGAACGGAGGGCTGAAGTCCGTAAACGACATGGAAGGGAGATTTGGAGGACGACTCACTGATGTGGTGGTTATGTGAGAACTCAGCCCAAGGCAGAAGCGTGGACCAGTCGTCGTGATGGGTGTTGACATAGTGACGTAAGAAGGATGTCAAGATTTGATTGACCCTCTCCACTTGGCCATTAGACTGAGGATGGTATGCGGAAGAAAAGTCCAGAGTTACTCCCAGGTGTTTGCAGAGCGCCCTCCAGAAGCGGGAGGTGAACTGAGTTCCTCTGTCGGACACGATGTGGGATGGAAAGCCATGCAAGCGGAAGATGTGATGGATATAGGCTTCCGCGAGTTCCTGAGCAGAGGGCAGTCCAGCCATGGGGATGAAGTGGGCCATTTTGGAGAACCGGTCCACCACGACCCATATGACTGTGTGTCCAGAGGATAATGGCAAGTCCGTAATAAAGTCCATCGCAATGTGTTGCCAGGGAACTGAGGGTATCGGTAGAGGCAGCAGACGGCCATAGGGCAGGTGTTTGGGCGTCTTGTTCCTGGCACAAGAGGAGCAGGCAGAGACAAAGGCGGCGACGTCAGTGCGAAGGGATGGCCACCAGTAATGGCGTACAATCGCACCCCATGTTCTCTTCTGGCCTGCATGGCCGGCTGTTTTTGAGGCATGACCCCAGTGTAACACTTTTTGCCTGTCGGTCTCCGAGACATAGGTCTTCCCGGGTGGTATCTGGGCCAGAGTGACGGGAGCCACCGGAACAATCTTGCTAGGAGGGATGATAGGTTGGGTAGTCTCTTCCTCCTGCTCCATGGACATGAGGGACCTAGACAAGGCATCGGCGCGTATATTCTTGTCCGCGGGTCGGAAGTGGAGCTGGAAGTCAAACCTGGCAAAGAATAAGGACCACCTGGCTTGCCGCGGGTTCAGTCGCTGAGCGGACCGCAGGTATTCCAGGTTCTTGTGGTCCGTGTAGATGGTCACGGGGTACACTGCTCCTTCCAGGAGGTAGCGCCACTCCTCCAGAGCTAGTTTGACCGCCAATAGTTCTCGGTCACCGATGGTGTAATTCCGTTCTGGTGCTGAGAAGCTCTTAGAAAAGAAACCGCAAGTCACCATCTTCCCGGAGGAGGATTTTTGCATGAGCACTGCTCCGGCTCCTGAGGAGGAGGCATCCACCTCCAAGGTGAACTGGCGGTTTAACTCCGGTCGGTGGAGTACAGGAGAGGAGGCGAAAGCTCGCTTCAAAGAGCAAAACGCGGCGTCGGCCGCAGGTGACCAGTCCTTTGGTTTAGCCTCCTTTTTGGTCAAAGCGGAGAGAGGGGCAGTCAGGGCGGAGAAGTGCGGGATAAACTGGCGGTAGTAGTTGGCGAATCCCAGGAACCGTTGGATTGCCTTCAGTCCAGAAGGAGGAGGCCAGTTGAGTATGGAGGAGACCTTCTTTGGATCCATCTGCAACCCAGTACCCGAGATGATGTATCCCAGGAAAGGGAGAGAAGACTGCTCAAAGACGCACTTCTCATATTTGGCGTAGAGACGATTCTCTCTCAGTCTTTGTAGAACCAGCTTTACGTTCTCTCTGTGGGTCTGGAGGTCCGGAGAGAAGACAAGGATGTCATCCAGATAAACTACTACACAGAGGTAGAGGAGGTCCCGGAATATGTCGTTCACCAGTTCTTGGAATACGGCAGGAGCGTTACACAGACCGAAGGGCATCACGCAGTATTCGTAGTGCCCGTCGCGAGTATTAAATGCGGTCTTCCATTCGTCCCCAGAGCGGATACGAACTAGGTTGTAGGCACCCCGAAGATCCAGTTTGGTGAACACACGGGCTCCTCTGAGCCGGTCGAACAATTCGGGGATGAGCGGTAGGGGGTACTTGTTTTTTATGGTGATCTGATTCAAGCCCCGGTAGTCAATGCATGGGCGTAGGTCACCCTCTTTCTTCTTAACGAAGAAGAAGCCTGCTCCCGCAGGAGAGGAGGATCTCCGGATGAATCCCTTTGCCAGGCTTTCCGTGATGTATGTGGACATGGCCCTGGTTTCCGCTGGAGACAACGGATATATCCGTCCTCGAGGTGGTGTTGTTCCTGGGAGCAGGTCGATGGCGCAATCGTAGGGACGGTGTGGCGGAAGTACCTCAGACTCCTTCTTATCAAAAACGTCCGCGAAGGACCAATAGGCCGAGGGCAGTTCCGGTAGGTTCTCTGGAGCCGGGGGACGTCGGATTGGTTGTAGGGACTTTAGACATCTCTCATGACAGGCAGAGCCCCAACGAGTGATTTCGCCAGTACCCCAGCTGACTGATGGTTCGTGTGTCCGCAACCAAGGAAGTCCCAGCAGGATTTGATGGGACATGTGTGGAAGGACGTAGAGAGCGATGTTCTCGGTGTGCAGAGCACCTATACGCAATTCCACCGGCTTGGTGATCCAGGAGATGGTATCAGAGAGGGGTCTCCCATCCACCGAGGCAATCATTAGGGGCTTATCGAGTGGAGTAACAGGCAGCTGGTACTTGTCCACCGTGGCCTGCTGGATAAAATTGCCTGCTGCTCCGGAGTCGAGGTATGCCTCAGCCGTGAAGCGCGTCTCTCCTGTTGACACTTGTACCGTCCACATAACTGGGTCTGAGAGAGTCCCAGCACCTAGGGTGGCCTCTCCTACCAACCCTAGGCTTTGGAGTTTCCCGGCCTTTCCGGACAGGAGCGTAAGAGATGTGTGCCCTCTCCGCAGTAAAAGCAGAGGCCTTTGGCGAGCCGCTCTGCTCTACGTTGGTCAGACTGTCGTACTCGGTCAACCTGCATGGGCTCGTGGACAGGAATCCCAGCTGTTGAAGAGTGAGGCACAGAGGACTTCTGTGGAGGAGGGGAGTGCCGTACTGCACGTCTCTCACGATACAGCTCTTTGGAGCGTTCCTGGAAACGAATGTCCACTCGAGTGGCTAGGGCAATCAGGGCATCTAGGGTGGAGGGCACGTCACGACCCGCCAACTCATCCTTGATGCGACTCGAGAGTCCTTCCCAGAAGGCGGCTGTCAGGGCCTCATTATTCCACCCGAGTTCAGAAGCCAAAGTACGGAAACGGATGGCATATTGACCCACCGTCAGTGTTCCTTGACGTAGGCGGAGGAGGGATGAAGCAGACGCAGAGGCGCGTCCCGGCTCGTCGAAGGTGCTGCGAAAGGCCTGCAGGAACTCTTGAAGGTTCTTGGTCATGGGGTCCTCCTTCTCCCACAAGGGGTTCATCCACGCCAGCGCCTCGCCCTCCAGATGAGACATTATAAAGGCGACCTTGGCTTGGTCAGAGGCGAACAGATGTGGCAGCTGCGTGAAATGAAGGGAACACTGGTTTATGAAGCCCCTGCAGGTCTTGGGATCTCCAGCATAACGAGGTGGTGACGCCAAACGGAGACGGGAAGCATCTGAAGAGGCTGCCACTGGTGCGGGAGCCATGGCTTGCATAGCTGGGGACCTGGGTGCCGCAGGCGTCATTGATGCTTGTAACGTGTACAGGCGGGTGTCCACGGAGGTCATAAATTGCAACATGCGGGAATGGACTTCATGCTGACGTCGGAGTTCCTCTTGCAAGGCCGCTAGTGCTGCAGCGGGATCCATGGCCTGATCTTACTGTCACGGCCGGGCGGTCGGGCCGACCCAGGAGGTGGATCCACTGGACCGAACTCTTAAGATGGTGGTAGGGAGTCCGGCAGCTGAAGCACTGATGGGCAGCAGAACAGTCCGTGCAAGTGAAGGCAGCGGAGGAGTCCCTGGGACCACGGTGTCACAGATGGTAGTCCTGGTGACGTAGCTCAGGTTCGGAAGCCGAGATGATATCAGGCGGGGTCCGGAACCTCAGGAGCGAGATGACGGGTCACCGCAGGGATCCGAGATGGTACGGACTGTCAGATGGCAGACGGACAGTGTGCGGGGTTCAGGATACGGCAGACGGGATGGCGAGGCAGGTACGGCTCTACAAAGAGAGATAGGTGAGTACAGGCACATAAACACCAGGAGACCTGACTCCTAGCTCAGGGAACACGAAGATCAGGCCCCGCCCCCTTGGACACTAACCCCCTTTATACCCAGTACCTGTTCAACCTCATTTCCTGTTAATGGACGCTGGCCCTTTAAGAAAGGGTCAGTGACCGCGCGCGCGCCCTAACGCGCATGCGCGCCGCCCGGGTGCCAGAAGCCAGGGAAGGAGGCTGAGGGGAGGACGCAGGGGAGCCGGCCAGGTCCTGGGAAGCCGTCGGGCGCCGGGATCGGGGACCAGGGGGCCTGGGACGGACGGAATCCGGGGGCTGAGGAGCGGGCAGCGTGGCAGGTGAGCCGGGGAGCGGGGGTGAGGACCCGGGGAGCGTGACAGTTATATGGCATATGCATTCATTCTCCTATTATCTACTGATATTTCATGATCATTCCACACCTATAATGCTCAGGTAACGTAATATACACCTGGTTATATGGCATATGCGTTCATTCTCCTGTTATCTACTGATATTTCATGATCATTCCACACCTATAATGCTCAGGTAACATAATATACGCCTGGTTATATGGCATATGCGTTCATTCTCCTATTATCTACAGATATTTCCTGATCATTCCACACCTATAATGCTCAGGTAAAATAATATACACCTGGTTATATGCCATATGCGTTCATTCTCCTATTATCTACATATATTTCATGATCATTCCACACCTATAATGCTCAGGTAAGATAATATACACCTGGTTATATGGCATATGCGTTCATTCCCCTATTATCTACAGATATTTCCTGATCATTCCACACCTATAATGCTCAGGTAACATAATATACACCTGGTTATATGGCATATGCATTCATTTTCCTATTATCTACATATATTTCATGATCATTCCACACCTATAATACTCAGGTAACATAATATACACCTGGTTATATGGCATATGCGTTCATTCTCCTATTATCTACAGATATTTCATGATCATTCCACACCTATAATGCTCAGGTAACGTAATATACACCTGGTTATATGGCATATGCGTTCATTCTCCTGTTATCTATTGATATTTCATGATCATTCCACACCTATAATGCTCAGGTAACATAATATACGCCTGGTTATATGCCATATGCGTTCATTCTCCTATTATCTACAGATATTTCCTGATCATTCCACACCTATAATGCTAAGGTAACATAATATACGCCTGGTTATATGGCATATGTGTTCATTCTCCTATTATCTACACATATTTCCTGTACATTCCACACCTATAATGCTCAGGTAACATAATATACGCCTGGTTATATGGGATATGTGTTCATTCTCCTATTATCTACAGATATTTCCTGATCATTCCACACCTATAATGCTCAGGTAACATAATATACACCTGGTTATATGGCATATGCGTTCATTCTCCTATTATCTACAGATATTTCCTGATCATTCCACACCTATAATGCTCAGGTAACATAATATACACCTGGTTATATGCCATATGCGTTCATTTTCCTATTATCTACATATATTTCATGATCATTCCGCACCTATAATGCTCAGGTAACATAATATACACCTGGTTATATGGCATATCCGTTCATTACCCTATTATCTACAGATATTTCCTGATCATTCCACACCTATAATGCTCAGGTAACATAATATACACCTGGATAAATGGCATATGCATTCATTCTCCTATTATCTACATATATTTCATGATCATTCCGCACCTATAATGCTCAGGTAACATAATATACACCTGGTTATATGGCATATCCGTTCATTACCCTATTATCTACAGATATTTCCTGATCATTCCACACCTATAATGCTCAGGTAACATAATATACACCTGGTAATATGGCATATGCATTCATTTTCCTATTATCTACATATATTTCATGATCATTCCACACCTATAATGCTCAGGTAACATAATATACACCTGGTTATATGCCATATGCGTTCATTCTCCTATTATCTACTGATATTTCATGATCATTCCACACCTATAATGCTCAGGTAACATAATATACACCTGGTTATATGGCATATGCATTCATTCTCCTATTATCTACATATATTTCATGATCATTCCACACCTATAATGCTCAGGTATCATAATATACACCTGGTTATTTGGCATATGCATTCATTCTCCTATTATCTACAGATATTTCATGATCATTCCACACCTATAATACTCAGGTAACATAATATGCACCTGGTTATATGGCATATCCATTCATTTTCCTATTATCTACAGATATTTCATGATTATTCCACACCTATAATGCTCAGGTAACATAATATACACCTGGTTATATGGCATATGCGTTCATTCTCCTATTATCTACAGATATTTCATGTTCATTCCACACCTATAATGCTCAGATAACATAATATACACATGGTTATATGCCATATGCGTTCATTCTCCTATTATCTACAGATATTTCCTGATCATTCCACACCTATAATGCTCAGGTAACATAATATACACCTGGTTATATGCCATATGCCTTCATTCTCCTATTATCTACAGATATTTCATGATCATTCCACACCTATAATGCTCAGGTAACGTAATATACACCTGGTTATATGGCATATGCGTTCATTTTCCTATTATCTACAGATATTTCATGATCATTCCACACCTATAATGCTCAGGTAACATAATATACACCTGGTTATATGGCATATGCGTTCATTCTCCTATTATCTACAGATATTTCATGTTCATTCCACACCTATAATGCTCAGGTAACATAATATACACCTGGTTATATGCCATATGCGTTCATTCTCCTATTATCTACAGATATTTCATGTTCATTCCACACCTATAATGCTCAGGTAACATAATATACACCTGGTTATATGGCATATGCGTTCATTCTCCTATTATCTACAGATATTTCATGTTCATTCCACACCTATAATGCTCAGGTAACATAATATACACATGGTTATATGGCATTTGCGTTCATTCTCCTATTATCTACAGATATTTCATGTTCATTCCACACCTATAATGCTCAGGTAACATAATATACACCTGGTTATATGGCATATGCGTTCATTCTCCTATTATCTACAGATATTTCCTGATCATTTTCCACCTATAATGCTCAGGTAACATAATATACACCTGGTTATATGCCATATGCGTTCATTCTCCCATTATCTACAGATATTTCATGATCATTCCACACCTATAATGCTCAGGTAACGTAATATACACCTGGTTATATGGCATATGCGTTCATTTTCCTATTATCTACAGATATTTCATGATCATTCCACACCTATAATGCTCAGGTAACGTAATATACACCTGGTTATATGGCATATGCGTTCATTTTCCTATTATCTACAGATATTCATGATCATTCCACACCTATAATGCTCAGGTAACATAATATACACCTGGTTATATGGCATATGCATTCATTCTCCTATTATCTACTGATATTTCATGATCATTCCACACCTATAATGCTCAGGTAACATAATATACGCCTGGTTATATGCCATATGCGTTCATTCTCCTATTATCTACAGATATTTCCTGATCATTCCACACCTATAATGCTCAGGTAACATAATATACGCCTGGTTATATGGGATATGTGTTCATTCTCCTATTATATACAGATATTTCATGATCATTCAACACCTATAATGCTCAGGTAATATAATATACGCCTGGTTATATGGCATATGCGTTAATTTTCCTATTATCTACAGATATTTCATGATCATTCCACACCTATAATGCTCAGGTAACGTAATATACACCTGGTTATATGGCATATGCGTTCATTTTCCTATTATCTACAGATATTTCATGATCATTCCACACCTATAATGCTCAGGTAACGTAATATACACCTGGTTATATGGCATATGCGTTCATTTTCCTATTATCTACAGATATTTCATGATCATTCCACACCTATAATGCTCAGGTAACATAATATACACCTGGTTATATGGCATATGCATTCATTCTCCTATTATCTACTGATATTTCATGATCATTCCACACCTATAATGCTCAGGTAACATAATATACGCCTGGTTATATGCCATATGCGTTCATTCTCCTATTATCTACAGATATTTCCTGATCATTCCACACTTATAATGCTCAGGTAACATAATATACGCCTGGTTATATGCCATATGCCTTCATTCTCCTATTATCTACAGATATTTCATGATCATTCCACACCTATAATGCTCAGGTAACATAATATACACCTGGTTAAATGGCATATGCGTTCATTCTCCTATTATCTACTGATATTTCATGATCATTCCACACCTATAATGCTCAGGTAACATAATATACACCTGGTTATATGGCATATGCATTCATTCTCCTATTATTTACTGATATTTCATGAACATTCCACACCTATAATGCTCAGGTAACATAATATACACCTGGTTATATGGCATATGCATTCATTCTCCTATTATCTACATATATTTCATGATCATTCCACACCTATAATGCTCAGGTAACATAATATACACCTGGTTATTTGGCATATGCATTCATTCTCCTATTATCTACAGATATTTCATGATCATTCCACACCTATAATGCTCAGGTAACATAATATACACCTGGTTATATGGCATATCCATTCATTTTCCTATTATCTTCAGATATTTCATGATTATTCCACACCTATAATGCTCAGGTAACATAATATACACCTGGTTATATGGCATATGCGTTCATTCTCCTATTATCTACAGATATTTCATGTTCATTCCACACCTATAATGCTCAGATAACATAATATACACATGGTTATATGCCATATGCGTTCATTCTCCTATTATCTAAAGATATTTCATGATCATTCCACACCTATAATGCTCAGGTAACGTAATATACACCTGGTTATATGGCATATGCGTTCATTTTCCTATTATCTACAGATATTTCATGATCATTCCACACCTATAATGCTCAGGTAACATAATATACACCTGGTTATATGGCATATGCGTTCATTCTCCTATTATCTACAGATATTTCATGTTCATTCCACACCTATAATGCTCAGGTAACATAATATACACCTGGTTATATGGCATATGCGTTCATTCTCCTATTATCTACAGATATTTCATGTTCATTCCACACCTAAAATGCTCAGGTAACATAATATACACCTGGTTACATGGCATATGCGTTCATTCTCCTATTATCTACAGATATTTCCTGATCATTCCACACCTATAATGCTCAGGTAACATAATATACACATGGTTATATGGCATTTGCGTTCATTCTCCTATTATCTACAGATATTTCATGTTCATTCCACACCTATAATGCTCAGGTAACATAATATACACCTGGTTATATGGCATATGTGTTCATTCTCCTATTATCTACACATATTTCCTGATTATTCCACACCTATAATGCTCAGGTAACATAATATACACCTGGTTATATGGCATATGCGTTCATTCTCCTATTATCTACAGATATTTCCTGATCATTCCACACCTATAATGCTCAGGTAACATAATATACACCTGGTTATATGGCATATGCGTTCATTCTCCTATTATCTACAGATATTTCCTGATCATTCCACACCTATAATGCTCAGGTAACATAATATACACCTGGTTATATGGCATATGCGTTCATTCTCCTATTATCTACAGATATTTCCTGATCATTTTACACCTATAATGCTCAGGTAACATAATATACACCTGGTTATATGCCATATGCGTTCATTCTCCTATTATCTACAGATGTTTCATGATCATTCCACACCTATAATGCTCAGGTAACGTAATATACACCTGGTTATATGGCATATGCGTTCATTTTCCTATTATCTACAGATATTTCATGATCATTCCACACCTATAATGCTCAGGTAACGTAATATACACCTGGTTATATGGCATATGCGTTCATTTTCCTATTATCTACAGATATTTCATGATCATTCCACACCTATAATGCTCAGGTAACATAATATACACCTGGTTATATGGCATATGCATTCATTCTCCTATTATCTACTGATATTTCATGATCATTCCACACCTATAATGCTCAGGTAACATAATATACACCTGGTTATATGCCATATGCATTCATTTTCCTATTATCTACAGATATTTCATGATCATTCCACACCTATGATGCTCAGGTAACATAATATACGCCTGGTTATATGCCATATGCGTTCATTCTCCTATTATCTACAGATATTTCCTGATCATTCCACACCTATAATGCTCAGGTAACATAATATACGCCTGGTTATATGGGATATGTGTTCATTCTCCTATTATCTACAGATATTTCATGATCATTCCACACCTATAATGCTCAGGTAACATAATATACGCCTGGTTATATGCCATATGCGTTCATTCTCCTATTATCTACAGATATTTCCTGATCATTCCACACCTATAATGCTCAGGTAACATAATATACGCCTGGTTATATGGGATATGTGTTCATTCTCCTGTTATCTACTGATATTTCATGATCATTCCACACCTATAATGCTCAGGTAACATAATATACACCTGGTTATATGCCATATGCGTTCATTCTCCTATTATCTACAGATATTTCATGATCATTCCACACCTATAATGCTCAGGTAACATAATATACACCTGGTTATATGCCATATGCATTCATTCTCCTATTATCTACAGATATTTCATGATCATTCCACACCTATAATGCTCAGGTAACATAATATACGCCTGGTTATATGCCATATGCCTTCATTCTCCTATTATCTACAGATATTTCATGATCATTCCACACCTATAATGCTCAGGTAACATAATATACGCCTGGTTATATGGCATATGCGTTAATTTTCCTATTATCTACAGATATTTCATGATCATTCCACACCTATAATGCTCAGGTAACATAATATACACCTGGTTATATGGCATATGCATTCATTCTCCTATTATCTACATATATTTCATGATCATTCCACACCTATAATGCTCAGGTAACATAATATACACCTGGATATATGGCATATGCGTTCATTCTCCTATAATCTACAGATATTTCATGATCATTCCACACCTATAATGCTCAGGTAACGTAATATACACCTGGTTATATGGCATATGCGTTCATTCTCCTATTATCTACAGATATTTCCTGATCATTCCACACCTATAATGCTCAGGTAACATAATATACGCCTGGTTATATGGCATATGCGTTCATTCTCCTATTATCTACAGATATTTCCTGATCATTCCACACCTATAATGCTCAGGTAACATAATATACACATGGTTATATGGTATATGCGTTCATTCTCCTATTATCTACAAATATTTCCTGATCATTCCACACCTATAATGCTCAGGTAACATAATATACACATGGTTATATGACATATGCGTTCATTCTCCTATTATCTACAGATATTTCCTGATCATTCCACACCTATAATGCTCAGGTAACATAATATACTCCTGGTTATATGCCATATGCGTTCATTTTCCTATTATCTACAGATATTTCATGATCATTCCACACCTATAATGCTCAGGTAACATAATATACACATGGTTATATGCCATATGCGTTCATTCTCCTATTATCTACAGATATTTCCTGATCATTCCACACCTATAATGCTCAGGTAACATAATATACGCCTGGTTATATGGGATATGTGTTCATTCTCCTATTATCTACAGATATTTCATGATCATTCCACACCTATAATGCTCAGGTAACATAATATACGCCTGGTTATATGCCATATGCCTTCATTCTCCTATTATCTACAGATATTTCATGATCATTCCACACCTATAATGCTCAGGTAACATAATATACACCTGGTTATATGGCATATGCATTCATTCTCCTATTATCTACATATATTTCATGATCATTCCACACCTATAATGCTCAGGTAACATAATATACACCTGGTTATATGGCATATGCGTTCATTCTCCTATTATCTACAGATATTTCCTGATCATTCCACACCTATAATACTCAGGTAACATAATATACACATGGTTATATGGCATATGCGTTCATTCTCCTATTATCTACAGATATTTCCTGATCATTCCACACCTATAATGCTCAGGTGACATAATATACACCTGGTTATATGCCATATGCGTTCATTCTCCTATTATCTACAGATATTTCATGATCATTCCATACCTATAATGCTCAGGTAACATAATATACACCTGGTTATATGCCATATGCGTTCATTCTCCTATTATCTACAGATATTTCATAATCATTCCCCACCTATAATGCTCAGGTAACGTAATATACACCTGGTTATATGGCATATGCGTTCATTTTCCTATTATCTACAGATATTTCATGTTCATTCCACACCTATAATGCTCAGGTAACATAATATACACCTGGTTATATGCCGTATGCGTTCATTCTCCTATTATCTACAGATATTTCCTGATCATTCCACACCTATAATGCTCAGGTAATGTAATATACTCCTGGTTATATGCCATATGTGTTCATTCTCCTATTATCTACAGATATTTCATAATCATTCCCCACCTATAATGCTCAGGTAACGTAATATACACCTGGTTATATGCCATATGTGTTCATTCTCCTATTATCTACAGATATTTCATGATCATTCCACACCTATAATGCTCAGGTAACATAATATACGCCTGGTTATATGGCATATGCGTTCATTTTCCTATTATCTACAGATATTTCATGTTCATTCCACACCTATAATGCTCAGGTAAGATAATATACACCTGGTTATATGCCGTATGCGTTCATTCTCCTATTATCTACAGATATTTCCTGATCATTCCACACCTATAATGCTCAGGTAACGTAATATACACCTGGTTATATGCCATATGCGTTCGTTTTCTCCTATTATCTACAGATATTTCATGATCATTCCACACCTATAATGCTCATATATAATGTTCATTCCATGTGTAACTTGCCAATGGAACCTTTTATACATCTACATAGTATACACCTAATAAGTTATTACCCTCATTCTTTGTATTCCTTTTCATCATTCTTTTTAGTATGTCCCGTGAAATGGTCCTCTCCTTTATCGGGGCAGCCGTTTGGAGCCATGACTGTGTAGTGGGTGAGCATACCCCTACAAAGGAAGCTTAGTGGACCGGAGATGTTATTAATAAAAATGTTTTATTTGTATATGCATGTATATTGTGTTAGGGCACCCCTAGTGGCCGGGTGGGACGGCTGTCACCACAGTGGGGAGGAGGAGCCGGCAGAAATCAGGGGGGAGGAAAGGAGAAGTGTATGTGTGTGTGTGTGTCTGAGAAAGGCAGTTGGATCCGGGACGTGAGAGAGTGAAGATCAAGGGGCAGAGTGTGGGGGCTGAATTAAGAGGGGACGCCGGAGAGAACAGGAGTGTACGGAACCTCGGAGAGTGAAGCAACCGGTGTGGGTCCGGTTTGTGTGTAACCGCCAGTGGGAGCCTGGCGAAGTGGAATAACCAGGGCACAGCCCCACGTGAGGGTACGTCAGGGCAGGTTGTCCCCCAGCCCCAGAAAGTGTTTGTTTTTTCTGCAACAGCCGGATTGTGACTTCGTGTGTAAATAAAGATGTCTTTTGTTTTCACCACATCCTGCCTGAAGACTGTTTGTACAACGACTGACGATGACATCACCACACTCTGCCCCACCAAGTTAGTTCCCGACCTTGAAGTAGTGATGGAGCAAGGGGAGAGCCTTGAAGCTACAAAGGCCACGACTACAAGGCCGGAGGCTCCCCTGGCCCCTCGCTACAACACACTGACATGAAAACTAAACACAATCCTAAAATCCATTCCCCCATAGCATACACTTATTATTAGGGTAACTGCTACAGAAATCACCCCCCAAAATCTGCCCAAATTAACCCCAACTAGTCGGGTTTGGAGGCAGAATGGACAGAAACACGCTTTTCACATGTAACCACGGCCTTCCTCCTACAGGGGGCGAGAGCGCGACAAGGAGAGGCCGCCTGCACCACGTGACTCTGCCTACACACCCTCTACTGTCCTCTCTCTCGACCTAATTGCAAGGACCCCTATCTGGGTGGCCAGGATTCGCCTGTCGCACTGTGATTGGCCATGCTTGTCGCAGCGGAAGACCCCACAGAGGTGTCTATGCAAGTGCCTGCTGGTCCCCAGCTGCTGAGGAAGCCGTAGGCATTAGCACTACCTCCCGAGCGTCTCTCCACAGCTGCCTGTACATTCCTGCTGTAGAGAGCTCTCCACGGAGCGGCAGGATGCTGGAAGAAGCCGGAGAGGTGTTTGATAATATGCTGAAGGCGTCTTTTCCGCTCACATTCATCGTATTCATCCCGGCTGTGCTGCTCCTCGTGTCTCTGCAGGCCGAGGCCGCCCATGAGTTCACTGTGTACCGCATGCAGCAGTATGACCTCCAGGGCCAGAGCTACGGTCAGTGACTGGCGTCTTCCCACCTGTCCTATCTGCCATAGTGGCCAGCATGAGTGACGGCTCTGCTCGCAGTATTGTGTCTGGCCCGCTGCAGTCAGGGGAAAACTGCTCTGCGTCTCCTGTACAATCTGAATGTAGCCACAAGCATGACCGTGCCAGCTCAGGGGAACGAGCTATTAGAGCTGTCACCATAGCCTCCTCTGTACCCCTGCCCCCACCATGAGAGCTGGCACCATAGCCTCTTCTCTGCCCCTGCCCCCACCATGAGAGCTGGCACCATAGCCTCCTCTCTACCCCTGCCCCCACCATGAGAGCTGGCACCATAGCCTCTTCTCTACCCCTGCCCCCACCATGAGAGCTGTCACCATAGCCTCTTCTCTGCCCCTGCCCCCACCATGAGAGCTGGCACCATAGCCTCCTCTCTACCCCTGCCCCCACCATGAGAGCTGGCACCATAGCCTCTTCTCTGCCCCTGCCCCCACCATGAGAGCTGGCACCATAGCCTCTTCTCTACCCCTGCCCCCACCATGAGAGCTGGCACCATAGCCTCTTCTCTACCCCTGCCCCCACCATGAGAGCTGTCACCATCCATAGCCTCTTCTCTACCCCTGCCCCCACCATGAGAGCTGGCACCATAACCTCTTCTCTACCCCTGCCCCCACCATGAGAGCTGGCACCATAACCTCTTCTCTACCCCTGCCCCCACCATGAGAGCTGGCACCATAGCCTCCTCTCTACCCCTGCCCCCACCATGAGAGCTGGCACCATAGCCTCTTCTCTGCCCCTGCCCCCACCATGAGAGCTGGCACCATAGCCTCTTCTCTACCCCTGCCCCCACCATGAGAGCTGTCACCATCCATAGCCTCTTCTCTACCCCTGCCCCCACCATGAGAGCTGGCACCATAACCTCTTCTCTACCCCTGCCCCCACCATGAGAGCTGGCACCATAGCCTCTTCTCTACCCCTGCCCCCACCATGAGAGCTGGCACCATAACCTCTTCTCTACCCCTGCCCCCACCATGAGAGCTGGCACCATAGCCTCCTCTCTACCCCTGCCCCCACCATGAGAGCTGGCACCATAGCCTCTTCTCTGCCCCTGCCCCCACCATGAGAGCTGGCACCATAGCCTCTTCTCTACCCCTGCCCCCACCATGAGAGCTGTCACCATAGCCTCTTCTCTACCCCTGCCCCCACCATGAGAGCTGGCTCCATAGCCTCCTCTCTACCCCTGCCCCCACCATGAGAGCTGGCTCCATAGCCTCCTCTCTACCCCTGCCCCCACCATGAGAGCTGTCACCATCCATAGCCTCCTCTCTACCTCTGCCCCCACCATGAGAGCTGGCACCATAACCTCTTCTCTACCCCTGCCCCCACCATGAGAGCTGGCACCATAGCCTCTTCTCTACCCCTGCCCCCACCATGAGAGCTGGCACCATAACCTCTTCTCTACCCCTGCCCCCACCATGAGAGCTGGCACCATAGCCTCCTCTCTACCCCTGCCCCCACCATGAGAGCTGGCACCATAGCCTCTTCTCTGCCCCTGCCCCCACCATGAGAGCTGGCACCATAGCCTCTTCTCTACCCCTGCCCCCACCATGAGAGCTGGCTCCATAGCCTCCTCTCTACCCCTGCCCCCACCATGAGAGCTGGCTCCATAGCCTCCTCTCTACCCCTGCCCCCACCATGAGAGCTGTCACCATAGCCTCTTCTCTGCCCCTGCCCCCACCATGAGAGCTGGCACCATAGCCTCTTCTCTACCCCTGCCCCCACCATGAGAGCTGGCACCATAGCCTCTTCTCTGCCCCTGCCCCCACCATGAGAGCTGGCTCCATAGCCTCTTCTCTGCCCCTGCCCCCACCATGAGAGCTGGCACCATAGCCTCTTCTCTGCCCCTGCCCCCACCATGAGAGCTGGCACCATAGCCTCTTCTCTACCCCTGCCCCCACCATGAGAGCTGGCTCCATAGCCTCCTCTCTACCCCTGCCCCCACCATGAGAGCTGACACCATAGCCTCCTCTCTAACCCTGCCCCCACCATGAGAGCTGTCACCATAGCCTCTTCTCTACCCCTGCCCCCACCATTACAGCTGGCTCCATAGCCTCTTCTGTGCCCCTGCCCCCACAATTAGAGCTGGCACCATAGCCTCTTCTCTGCCCCTGCCCCCACCATGAGAGCTGGCACCATAGCCTCTTCTCTACCCCTGCCCCCACCATGAGAGCTGGCACCATAGCCTCCTCTCTACCCCTGCCCCCACCATGAGAGCTGGCACCATAGCCTCCTCTCTACCCCTGCCCCCACCTTGAGAGCTGGCACCATAGCCTCTTCTCTACCCCTGCCCCCACCATGAGAGCTGGCACCATAGCCTCTTCTCTACCCCTGCCCCCACCATGAGAGCTGGCACCATAGCCTCCTCTCTACCCCTGCCCCCACCATGAGAGCTGGCACCATAGCCTCCTCTCTACCCCTGCCCCCACCATGAGAGCTGGCACCATAGCCTCTTCTCTACCCCTGCCCCCACCATGAGAGCTGGCACCATAGCCTCTTCTCTACCCCTGCCCCCACCATGAGAGCTGTCACCATCCATAGCCTCTTCTCTACCCCTGCCCCCACCATGAGAGCTGGCACCATAGCCTCTTCTCTACCCCTGCCCCCACCATGAGAGCTGTCACCATCCATAGCCTCTTCTCTACCCCTGCCCCCACCATGAGAGCTGTCACCATCCATAGCCTCCTCTCTACCTCTGCCCCCACCATGAGAGCTGGCACCATAGCCTCCTCTCTACCCCTGCCCCCACCATGAGAGCTGGCACCATAGCCTCTTCTCTACCCCTGCCCCCACCATGAGAGCTGGCACCATAACCTCTTCTCTACCCCTGCCCCCACCATGAGAGCTGGCACCATAGCCTCCTCTCTACCCCTGCCCCCACCATGAGAGCTGGCACCATAGCCTCCTCTCTACCCCTGCCCCCACCATGAGAGCTGGCACCATAGCCTCTTCTCTACCCCTGCCCCCACCATGAGAGCTGGCACCATAGCCTCTTCTCTACCCCTGCCCCCACCATGAGAGCTGTCACCATCCATAGCCTCTTCTCTACCCCTGCCCCCACCATGAGAGCTGGCACCATAGCCTCTTCTCTACCCCTGCCCCCACCATGAGAGCTGTCACCATCCATAGCCTCTTCTCTACCCCTGCCCCCACCATGAGAGCTGTCACCATCCATAGCCTCCTCTCTACCTCTGCCCCCACCATGAGAGCTGGCACCATAGCCTCCTCTCTACCCCTGCCCCCACCATGAGAGCTGGCACCATAGCCTCTTCTCTGCCCCTGCCCCCACCATGAGAGCTGTCACCATCCATAGCCTCCTCTCTACCCCTGCCCCCACCATGAGAGCTGGCACCATAACCTCTTCTCTACCCCTGCCCCCACCATGAGAGCTGGCACCATAGCCTCTTCTCTACCCCTGCCCCCACCATGAGAGCTGGCACCATAGCCTCCTCTCTACCCCTGCCCCCACCATGAGAGCTGGCACCATAGCCTCTTCTCTACCCCTGCCCCCACCATGAGAGCTGGCACCATAGCCTCTTCTCTACCCCTGCCCCCACCATGAGAGCTGGCACCATAACCTCTTCTCTACCCCTGCCCCCACCATGAGAGCTGGCACCATAGCCTCTTCTCTACCCCTGCCCCCACCATGAGAGCTGGCACCATAGCCTCCTCTCTACCCCTGCCCCCACCATGAGAGCTGGCACCATAGCCTCCTCTCTACCCCTGCCCCCACCATGAGAGCTGTCACCATAACCTCTTCTCTGCCCCTGCCCCCACCATGAGAGCTGTCACCATCCATAGCCTCCTCTCTACCCCTGCCCCCACCATGAGAGCTGGCACCATAACCTCTTCTCTACCCCTGCCCCCACCATGAGAGCTGGCACCATAGCCTCTTCTCTACCCCTGCCCCCACCATGAGAGCTGGCACCATAACCTCTTCTCTGCCCCTGCCCCCACCATGAGAGCTGTCACCATCCATAGCCTCTTCTCTACCCCTGCCCCCACCATGAGAGCTGTCACCATAGCCTCTTCTCTACCCCTGCCCCCACCATGAGAGCTGGCACCATAGCCTCCTCTCTACCCCTGCCCCCACCATGAGAGCTGGCACCATAGCCTCTTCTCTGCCCCTGCCCCCACCATGAGAGCTGTCACCATAGCCTCTTCTCTACCCCTGCCCCCACCATGAGAGCTGGCACCATAGCCTCCTCTCTAACCCTGCCCCCACCATGAGAGCTGTCACCATAGCCTCTTCTCTACCCCTGCCCCCACCATGAGAGCTGTCACCATAGCCTCTTCTCTACCCCTGCCCCCACCATGAGAGCTGTCACCATCCATAGCCTCTTCTCTACCCCTGCCCCCACCATGAGAGCTGGCACCATAACCTCTTCTCTACCCCTGCCCCCACCATGAGAGCTGGCACCATAGCCTCTTCTCTACCCCTGCCCCCACCATGAGAGCTGGCACCATAACCTCTTCTCTGCCCCTGCCCCCACCATGAGAGCTGGCACCATAGCCTCTTCTCTGCCCCTGCCCCCACCATGAGAGCTGGCACCATAGCCTCTTCTCTGCCCCTGCCCCCACCATGAGAGCTGGCTCCATAGCCTCTTCTCTACCCCTGCCCCCACCATGAGAGCTGGCACCATAGCCTCCTCTCTACCCCTGCCCCCACCATGAGAGCTGTCACCATAGCCTCTTCTCTGCCCCTGCCCCCACCATGAGAGCTGGCACCATAGCCTCCTCTCTACCTCTGCCCCCACCATGAGAGCTGGCACCATAGCCTCCTCTCTACCCCTGCCCCCACCATGAGAGCTGGCACCATAGCCTCTTCTCTGCCCCTGCCCCCACCATGAGAGCTGTCACCATCCATAGCCTCCTCTCTACCCCTGCCCCCACCATGAGAGCTGGCACCATAACCTCTTCTCTACCCCTTCCCCCCACCATGAGAGCTGGCACCATAGCCTCTTCTCTACCCCTGCCCCCACCATGAGAGCTGGCACCATAACCTCTTCTCTGCCCCTGCCCCCACCATGAGAGCTGTCACCATCCATAGCCTCCTCTCTACCCCTGCCCCCACCATGAGAGCTGGCACCATAACCTCTTCTCTACCCCTGCCCCCACCATGAGAGCTGGCACCATAGCCTCTTCTCTACCCCTGCCCCCACCATGAGAGCTGGCACCATAACCTCTTCTCTGCCCCTGCCCCCACCATGAGAGCTGTCACCATCCATAGCCTCTTCTCTACCCCTGCCCCCACCATGAGAGCTGTCACCATAGCCTCTTCTCTACCCCTGCCCCCACCATGAGAGCTGGCACCATAGCCTCCTCTCTACCCCTGCCCCCACCATGAGAGCTGGCACCATAGCCTCTTCTCTGCCCCTGCCCCCACCATGAGAGCTGTCACCATAGCCTCTTCTCTACCCCTGCCCCCACCATGAGAGCTGGCACCATAGCCTCCTCTCTAACCCTGCCCCCACCATGAGAGCTGTCACCATAGCCTCTTCTCTACCCCTGCCCCCACCATGAGAGCTGTCACCATAGCCTCTTCTCTACCCCTGCCCCCACCATGAGAGCTGTCACCATCCATAGCCTCTTCTCTACCCCTGCCCCCACCATGAGAGCTGGCACCATAACCTCTTCTCTACCCCTGCCCCCACCATGAGAGCTGGCACCATAGCCTCTTCTCTACCCCTGCCCCCACCATGAGAGCTGGCACCATAACCTCTTCTCTGCCCCTGCCCCCACCATGAGAGCTGGCACCATAGCCTCTTCTCTGCCCCTGCCCCCACCATGAGAGCTGGCACCATAGCCTCTTCTCTGCCCCTGCCCCCACCATGAGAGCTGGCTCCATAGCCTCTTCTCTACCCCTGCCCCCACCATGAGAGCTGGCACCATAGCCTCCTCTCTACCCCTGCCCCCACCATGAGAGCTGTCACCATAGCCTCTTCTCTGCCCCTGCCCCCACCATGAGAGCTGGCACCATAGCCTCTTCTCTGCCCCTGCCCCCACCATGAGAGCTGGCACCATAGCCTCTTCTCTACCCCTGCCCCCACCATGAGAGCTGGCACCATAACCTCTTCTCTGCCCCTGCCCCCACCATGAGAGCTGGCACCATAACCTCTTCTCTACCCCTGCCCCCACCATGAGAGCTGGCACCATAGCCTCTTCTCTACCCCTGCCCCCACCATGAGAGCTGGCACCATAACCTCTTCTCTGCCCCTGCCCCCACCATGAGAGCTGGCACCATAGCCTCTTCTCTGCCCCTGCCCCCACCATGAGAGCTGGCACCATAGCCTCTTCTCTGCCCCTGCCCCCACCATGAGAGCTGGCTCCATAGCCTCTTCTCTACCCCTGCCCCCACCATGAGAGCTGGCTCCATAGCCTCCTCTCTACCCCTGCCCCCACCATGAGAGCTGGCTCCATAGCCTCCTCTCTACCCCTGCCCCCACCATGAGAGCTGTCACCATAGCCTCTTCTCTGCCCCTGCCCCCACCATGAGAGCTGGCACCATAGCCTGTTCTCTGCCCCTGCCCCCACCATGAGAGCTGGCACCATAGCCTCTTCTCTACCCCTGCCCCCACCATGAGAGCTGGCACCATAGCCTCTTCTTTGCCCCTGCCCCCACCATGAGAGCTGGCTCCATAGCCTCTTCTCTGCCCCTGCCCCCACCATGAGAGCTGGCACCATAACCTCTTCTCTACCCCTGCCCCCACCATGAGAGCTGGCACCATAGCCTCTTCTCTACCCCTGCCCCCACCATGAGAGCTGGCACCATAACCTCTTCTCTGCCCCTGCCCCCATCATGAGAGCTGGCACCATAACCTCTTCTCTACCCCTGCCCCCACCATGAGAGCTGTCACCATAGCCTCCTCTGTACCCCTGCCCCCACCATGAGAGCTGTCACCATAGCCTCCTCTCTACCCCTGCCCCCACCATGAGAGCTGTCACCATAGCCTCCTCTCTACCCCTGCCCCCACCATGAGAGCTGGCACCATAGCCTCCTCTCTACCCCTGCCCTCACCATGAGAGCTGGCACCACAGCCTCCTCTCTGCCCCTGCCCCCACCATGAGAGCTGTCACCATAACCTCTTCTCTGCCCCTGCCCCCACCATGAGAGCTGTCACCATAGCCTCTTCTCTGCCCCTGCCCCCACCATGAGAGCTGGCACCATAGCCTCCTCTCTAACCCTGCCCCCACCATGAGAGCTGTCACCATAGCCTCTTCTCTACCCCTGCCCCCACCATTACAGCTGGCTCCATAGCCTCTTCTCTACCCCTGCCCCCACCATGAGAGCTGTCACCATAGCCTCTTCTCTGCCCCTGCCCCCACCATGAGAGCTGGCACCATAGCCTCTTCTCTGCCCCTGCCCCCACCATGAGAGCTGGCACCATAGCCTCTTCTCTACCCCTGCCCCCACCATGAGAGCTGGCACCATAGCCTCTTCTTTGCCCCTGCCCCCACCATGAGAGCTGGCTCCATAGCCTCTTCTGTGCCCCTGCCCCCACAATTAGAGCTGGCTCCATAGCCTCTTCTCTGCCCCTGCCCCCACCATGAGAGCTGTCACCATAGCCTCTTCTCTACCCCTGCCCCCACCATGAGAGCTGTCACCATAGCCTCTTCTCTACCCCTGCCCCCACCATGAGAGCTGTCACCATAGCCTCCTCTCTACCTCTGCCCCCACCATTACAGCTGGCTCCATAGCCTCTTCTCTACCCCTGCCCCCACCATGAGAGCTGGCACCATAGCCTCTTCTCTGCCCCTTCCCCCACCATGAGAGCTGGCACCATAGCCTCTTCTCTGCCCCTGCCCCCACCATGAGAGCTGTCACCATAGCCTCCTCTCTAACCCTGCCCCCACCATTACAGCTGGCTCCATAGCCTCTTCTCTGCCCCTGCCCCCACCATTACAGCTGGCTCCATAGCCTCTTCTCTGCCCCTGCCCCCACAATTAGAGCTGGCTCCATAGCCTCTTCTCTGCCCCTGCCCCCACCATGAGAGCTGTCACCATAGCCTCTTCTCTACCCCTGCCCCCACCATGAGAGCTGTCACCATAGCCTCTTCTCTACCCCTGCCCCCACCATGAGAGCTGTCACCATAGCCTCCTCTCTACCTCTGCCCCCACCATTACAGCTGGCTCCATAGCCTCTTCTCTACCCCTGCCCCCACCATGAGAGCTGGCACCATAGCCTCTTCTCTACCCCTTCCCCCACCATGAGAGCTGGCACCATAGCCTCTTCTCTACCCCTGCCCCCACCATGAGAGCTGGCACCATAGCCTCTTCTCTGCCCCTGCCCCCACCATGAGAGCTGTCACCATAGCCTCCTCTCTACCCCTGCCCCCGCCATTACAGCTGGCTCCATAGCCTCTTCTCTGCCCCTGCCCCCACCATGAGAGCTGTCACCATAGCCTCCTCTCTACCCCTGCCCCCACCATTACAGCTGGCTCCATAACCTCTTCTCTGCCCCTGCCCCCACAATTAGAGCTGGCTCCATAGCCTCTTCTCTGCCCCTGCCCCCACCATGAGAGCTGGCACCATAGCCTCTTCTCTGCCCCTGCCCCCACCATGAGAGCTGTCACCATAGCCTCCTCTCTAACCCTGCCCCCACCATTACAGCTGGCTCCATAGCCTCTTCTCTGCCCCTGCCCCCACAATTAGAGCTGGCTCCATAGCCTCTTCTCTGCCCCTGCCCCCACCATGAGAGCTGTCACCATAGCCTCTTCTCTACCCCTGCCCCCACCATGAGAGCTGTCACCATAGCCTCTTCTCTACCCCTGCCCCCACCATGAGAGCTGTCACCATAGCCTCCTCTCTACCTCTGCCCCCACCATTACAGCTGGCTCCATAGCCTCTTCTCTACCCCTGCCCCCACCATGAGAGCTGGCACCATAGCCTCTTCTCTACCCCTTCCCCCACCATGAGAGCTGGCACCATAGCCTCTTCTCTACCCCTGCCCCCACCATGAGAGCTGGCACCATAGCCTCTTCTCTGCCCCTGCCCCCACCATGAGAGCTGTCACCATAGCCTCCTCTCTACCCCTGCCCCCACCATTACAGCTGGCTCCATAGCCTCTTCTCTGCCCCTGCCCCCACCATGAGAGCTGTCACCATAGCCTCTTCTCTACCCCTGCCCCCACCATGAGAGCTGTCACCATAGCCTCTTCTCTACCCCTGCCCCCACCATGAGAGCTGTCACCATAGCCTCTTCTCTACCCCTGCCCCCACCATGAGAGCTGTCACCATAGCCTCCTCTCTACCCCCACCCCCACCATTACAGCTGGCTCCATAGCCTCTTCTCTGCCCCTGCCCCCACCATGAGAGCTGGCACCATCCATAGCCTCTTGTCTGCCCCTGCCCCCACCATGAGAGCTGGCACCATAGCCTCTTGTCTGCCCCTGCCCCCACCATGAGAGCTGTCACAATAGCCTCCTCTCTACCCCTGCCCCCACCATTACAGCTGGCTCCATAGCCTCTTCTCTGCCCCTGCCCCCACCATGAGAGCTGGCACCATAGCCTCTTCTCTGCCCCTGCCCCCACAATTAGAGCTGGCACCATAGCCTCTTCTCTGCCCCTGCCCTCACCATTACAGCTGGCTCCATAGCCTCTTCTCTGCCCCTGCCCCCACCATGAGAGCTGGCACCATAGCCTCTTGTCTGCCTCTGCCCCCACCATTAGAGCTGGAACCACACCACAACCTCTTCTCTGCCTTCCATACAAGAGTTAGCACCACAGCAGCTTCTATGCCCCTGCCCCCACCATTAGAAGTGGCACCACCGCCTCTTCTCTGCCCCTGCCCTCCACATAAGAGCTGGCACCACAGCCTCTTGTCTGCCCCTGCCCCCACCATAAGCTGGCACCACCGCCTCTTCTCTGCCTCTGCCCTCCACATAAGAGCTGGCACCACCGCCTCTTCTCTGCCCCTGCCCCCACCATTAGAGCTGGCACCACCGACTCTTCTCTGCCCCTCACGTAAGATCTGGCGCTATAGCCCCTTCTCTGCCCCCCACATAAGAACTGGCACTACAGCCTCTTGTCTGCACCTGCGCCCACATAAGAGCTGGCACCATAGTCTCTTATCTGAAACTGCCTTACATATTAGAGCTTGCGCCATAGCCTCTTGTTGGCCCCCTGACCCCACATAAGAGCTGGCACCATAACCTCTTGTCTGCCCCTGCCCCTCACATTAGGCTGGAGCCACACTAGTGTATAGCATTGTTGCCCCATGCTAACCTGATGAAGCTTCCCTATATGTCACATGAATGCTCTTTAAGACTTGTGCAATGATTTGTGAATGATTAAGTGGAACCTACAGGTCACATTACTGTTGTGCACGCCATGGAAGTGCGGGATAAGGCGGTGTAAAACATGACCAGGTTTATCTATTATGGCACCCTCTGCTGTGCCGCTGCATTGAATTCTGTTTCTTTTGTTACATAGATGAGACTCACACCCACCTGAGCACTTGTATGGGTGCACTTGCAGCCGATGGCTACTCTTTGCGTCCCTCTGCCGGTACCACCATCTGTTCCTTGATTGACATTGGAGGCCGGCTCTGCTGCAGAACGTCACCTCTGCTGTCTACTGTCAATCAAGAAGTGAGGGTGGAAGCAATGAGGAGCTATAGATTATAATGGCCAACACAAAAAAGAGAACTATGGAGTCATGAACCAAGAAAAAGTATGCTATGAAAAATACATATTTTTATTGATTAATGAAAATATGTAAATAATTACCAAGCTCCATTTAGAGCGACTCCAGCGATGAGAGGAGAGTAGCATCCTTGGAAATGTTTACACTGCTCTGTCCTACTCCTTGCGGCAGGCTCCTGTTACTGACCGGTTCCTCACTAACTGTCTTGTTTCCTGCAGGCACCCGGAACTCCGTTCTGAACACAGAGGCTCGTACAGTGGAGGCAGATGTGCTGAGCAGGCGATGTGTGCTCATGCGCTTAGCCGATTTCTCCTTTCAACAGTATCAGAAAGCGCTGCGCCAGTCAGCGGGTGCCGTGGTGATAATACTGCCGCCTGACATGGCAGCTCTTCCACAAGATATAGTACAGGTTGGAAAATTATTAAAGAGACTCTATTATCCCTTAAACTCAAATTTAACAATTGGCTCATTTATATAAGGGACTTAGCCCATATAGTGTAGATTTGACTTATTTCATTTTACGCAAATTCCATTTGTATGCCCTATGTACTTCCCCTTATGTGACAGCAGTAGCTTTGTGCACTGCCTGAATTGAATTCTCTACATACAGTGTCAGTGTGTGCACACTCCTGTCACCATCACTCACTTGCTATTATGTGATTCTATGTGCACTATGCTGCAGATAGTAGATGGATTAGAATGCTGCACACTGACACTGAGTGTGCTCTCAGAATCCTGCAGTGTCAGTGTGTGCACACTCCTGTCACCATCACTCACTTGCTATTATGTGATTCTATGTGCACTATGCTGCAGATAGTAGATGGATTACAATGCTGCACACTGACACTGAGTGTGCTCTCAGAAACCTGCAGTGTCAGTGTGTGCACACTCCTGTCACCATCAGTCACTTGCTATTATGTGATTCTATGTGCACTATGCTGCAGATAGTAGATGGATTACAATGCTGCACACTGACACTGAGTGTGCTCTCAGAATCCTGCAGTGTCAGTGTGTGGTACAGGATTCAATTCAGGCAGCGCTTCAAAGTGAGCACAATCAGTCAGCATAAAGGAAGGTGCGCAGGGTTGTAAAGGATGGGGTGTAAGGCTGCACTGACACAAGGGTATCCCGAGGACCCCTCATTTATTTACCCACTAAAACTTCTATATGGCAATAAGTAAAATGAACTCTTCAAGTATGTATAAGGGATGTGTGCCCTTTATGAACGTGGAAATGGTTTAATTTGAGTTGGGGGAGAGGGGGGATGACAGACTCCCTTAAATATTGCTTACTTCTTAGTTTGACATTTGTGACCATTTTTTTCTACCAGAAGTAATTGAATGTGATAACGTGTTCCAGAGGAATAATTGCTGATGTGTAATTCATTATTCAGCAGAATATGAGAAACCTGAATCAAAAAAGTAATCCTCCATGATAAGCAGGGCTGGCAGTATCTGGGTCTGTGCATACGCTGTGCATGCCATGCTATTGTGTGGGGGGCATTCTTTGCTATGATCCTGCCTTACAATGGTTGCAGGCATATGCTTACTGCCTTAGTTATAGAGGGATTTCTGGAAATGTCTTTTCTTCAGCGCTCTATTGGGAGACCCAGACGATTGGGGTATAGCTACTGCCCTCTGGAGGCCACACAAAGCACTACATCAAAAGTGCAAGGCCCCTCCTCCTCTGGCTATACCCCCCCCGTGGTATCACGGGTTCTCCAGTTTTAGCTTTGTGTGCGAAGGAGGTCAGACATCCACGCATAGCTCCACAGATTTTAGTCAGCAGTAGCTGCTGACTATGTCGGATGGAAGAAAAGAGGACACATATAGTGTCCCCAGCATGCTCCCTTCTCACCCCTGGATGGTGTTGTAAGGTTGAGGTACCTATTGCTGGTACGGAGGCTGGAGCCCACATGCTGCTTTCCTTCCACATCCCCCTGAGGGGCTCTGAGGAAGTGGGATCCTGCCGGCCTCAAAGCTCTGACGCCGGGCTCCATCCACAGACCCATTTGAACCTGCTGGATACGGAGCTGGAGTACCGTTCAGGGACATGGCCCTGCATCATACAGGTACTCTGTGTCCCCGTACACACAGGCACAGCACACTCCAGGCTTGCTGGGTGTGCTAGTGCGCCGGGGACAGTAATGGGTTACAGTCACTGCAGCTTTGCTGAGTGACTTTGTGTTTTGGGAACTACCGCGCCGGACGCTCCGGGAGCGGCGGCGCGGCTGGGACTTGTAGTTCGCCGGGGACTGGGCGCCGACCGCGCTTTTACGGCGGCGGCGCTTATAAATACAGTCCCCGGCTTCTGCGGCCTAGTGCCGCTTCGTTCCCGCCCCCTCCCTGTCACTCAGGGAAGGGGACAGGCGCTGAGCAATCAGCAGCGCCGAGGGCTGGAGCCTTTTTACATGCTCCAGCCCTCTCACTGCACACTGTCGGGCGCCGGATTCCCGCTCTGCCTTGGGGGCACGCCCACGGCCCGCCCCTCCTCACATGAGCTGGGGAAGAAGCCGGCAGCCATTACTGAAGTCCGAGCTCGGATTTTCAGCAACCAGGCAGGACGGTGGCGATCATACACCCGCTGATAGGCGGGCGGTAAGCGGCACACATAGTGCTGAACACAGATAAATGCAGTGTGTACATGTGTTGTTTTTAACTGCACAGGTCGCTATATGCCCGCTTGGGGAGCGACACATTAGCAGCAGGAAAGCAGGTGTGCTAAGGCACAGGCTTTCTAGGCTACTTGTATCGCAGACTGAGATGCTCATTTGTGTTTTTGTGTTGTACAGTCCACTGTACAGTCGCTAGTCTTAGCTATATTCTCCTGGAAGGGCTAGACTACAGCAGCAGAAAACCAAGGGTGCTGGGGCACAGGTTTTTTTTTTCTATGCTGCTTGTATTGCATGGGCTGCAGTGTGCATTTGTACTGGTGCTTGTATGCTATACATTGCACTGTATGGTCACTCTTCTGGGCCATATTCCCCTAGATGACTAGTCTACAGCAGCAGTAGAGCTGGGGTGCCACGGCACAGGCTTCTACGCTGCTTGTATTGCATGTGCTGCAGTGGTCATTGGTACTTGTGCTGGTATGCTATACATTGCACTGTACGGTCGCCATTCTTGGCGCTATAATCCTAGATGGCTAGTCGGCAGCAGCATATAAGCAACACAGGCTTTCAATGCTGTTTTTACTGCATGTGATACTGTTCCACGGCACTGACCCCCATTGTCTGCAATGCTCTCCTGTAGCACTTGGTCAGCCGGGGTCTCTCCTAGACGTGGCCAAAGGAACCACCTGTCAACCCTGTCCAAGGACAGGGACAGAGTTGCAGTTTTTGGCTGATATATTGTCATCAGACAGGCCATGCGCAATCTGGTTCATTGCTCCCTGGCCACCCTCATTGGGAATAAAATCGGTGCTCCGGGGGGGTCCCAGGAGGACTCTCTGTATGGTGAGGCAGACGTAGCTCATCAGGACTTTGATCCTGACACCGCTCTCAATCCGGATACACCGGATGGTGACGCCATAAGGAATGATCCTATAGCGTCCATCAATGGAATGTTGGATCTTTCTCCCTCAGCTCCCCCAGCGGAGGAGTCAGCTTCACAGCAGGAGAAGTCCCATTCCAGTAGCTCAAACGTATATTGAGTATTTTTCTGGCCACGCTGAATTCAGAGAAGCAGTCCAGGAACACCACGCTTACCAGATAAGCGTTTTCTCCAAACGTATTAAGGATACACGTTATCCCCTTCCCCCTGACGTGGTCAAGCGCTGGACCCAGGGTCCAAAGGTGGATTCTCCAATCTCCAGGCTTGCGGCTAAAGCCATAGTTGCAGTGGAGATGGGACTTCACTTAAAGATGCCATTGACTGACAGATGGACTCTGATTGAAATCTGTCTATGAGGCTATCGGCGTGTCGGTTGCTCCGGCATTCACAGCCGTAGGGGCACCCTAAGCTTTCAGCTGTTCTTGACGCAGCTGGTCTTGAGCATATGTACATCTATGCCGCAGGGGCGTCCGTAACCTCGCAATGTCTGCATTGCGACTTACCCTATTGATGCTGTCCTGGAAGGACAGTCGAGGTTTCGGTCCTTCCCAAGCTCGGGCAGGTCCCACTTGTCCTCGTCCAAAAGGGCTGAAAAGCCTCAGAGGGGCTCAGCTTCCGGCCGGGCTCAATCACGCCCAAGGAAGGCAGCCGGAGGGACCGCTACCAAGGCGGTCTCCTCATGGCTCTCAGCTCTCTCATCTCTCCGCATCCACGGTCGATGGCAGACTCGCTCGCCTTTGGCGACATTTAGCTGCCACAGGTCACAGACCGGTGGGTGAGGGACATTGTGCCCACGTGCACAGGACAGAGTTCGGTTCTCGTCCTCCGACTCGATTCTTCAGACCGTCCCCACCTCCCCACCGAGCCGATGCTCTTCTGCAGGCAGAAGGAGTGGTAATCCCTGTTCCTCTTCAGGAACAAGACACGGTTTTTTCTCCAATCTGGTTGTGGTGCCAAAAAAGGATGGCTCTTTCCGTTCCGTTCTGGACCTAAAACTGCTCAACAAGCACGTGGAGGCCAGGCGGTTCCGGATGAAACCCTCCGCTCCGCCATTGCCTCAATGTCTCAAGGAAATTTCCTAGCATCAATAGACATCAAAGATGCTTATCTCCACGTGCCGATTGCTACAGAGCACCAATGTTTTTCTACGTTTCGTGATAGGTGACGACCATCTTCAGTGCGTAGCTCTGCCATTCGGTCTGGCGACAGCCCCACGGGTGTTCACCAAGGACATGGCGGCAGGGGTAGCAGTCTTGCACTCACAGGGACACTCTGTGATCCCTTACTTGGATGATCTACTTGGCAAGGCACCCTCTCAAGAGGCATGCCAACTCAGCCTGAATGTTGCGCTGGAGACTCTCCAGACGTTTGGGTGGCTCATCAACTTCTCAAAGCCAAACCTGTCACCGACCCAATCACTAACGTATCTTGGCAGGATTTTCATACCCTCTCAGCGCTAGTGAAGCTTCCGCTGGACAAGCAGCGGTCACTACAGACTGGGGTGCAGACTCTCCTTCAAGGTCAGTCGCACTCCTTAAGACGCCTCATGCATTTCCTCGGGAAGATGAGCAATGGAGGCGGTTCCGTTTACGCAGTTTCATCTGCGTCCACTTCAATGGGACATTCTCCGCCAATGGGACGGGAAGTCAACATCCCTGAACAGGAAAGTATCCCTTTCACAGACGGCCAAGGACTCTCTGTAATGGTGGCTTCTTCCCACCTCATTATCACAGGGAAGATCCTTCCTACCACCGTCTTGGGCGGTGGTCACGACAGATGCGAGTCTGTTAGGGTGGGGAGCAGTTTTTTCTCCACCACAGGGCTCAGGGTACGTGGACTCAGCAGGAGTCCACCCTTCAGATCAATGTTCTGGAAATCAGAGCAGTGTATCTTGCCCTTATAGCCTTCCAGCAGTGGCTGGAAGGAAGGCAGATCCGAATTCAGTCGGACAACTCCACAGCGGTGGCATACGTCAACCACCAAGGGGGGACACGCAGTCGGCAAGCCTTCCAGGAAGTCCGGCGGATTCTGATGTGGGTGGACGCCACGGCCTCCACCATATTCGCAGTTCACATCCCCGGCGTAGAAAATTGGGAAGCAGACTTCCTCAGTGGCCAGGGCATGGACGCAGGGGAATGGTCCCTTCACCCGGACGTGTTTCAGGAAATCTGTCGCCGATGGAGAAGGCCGGACGTCGACCTAATGGCGTCCCGGCACAACAACAAGGTCCCAACCTTCATGGCACGGTCTCGCGATCAAAGAGCTCTGGCGGCAGACGCCTTAGTGCAAGATTGGTCGCAGTTCCGGCTCCCTTATGTGTTTCCACCTCTGGCACTCTTACCCAGAGTGCTACGCAAGATCAGATCCGACTGCAGCCGCGTCATACTCGTCGCCCCAGACTGGCCAAGGAGGGCGTGGTATCCGGATCTGTGGCATCTCACGGTCGGCCAACCGTGGGCACTACCAGACCGACCAGACTTACTGTTCCAAGGGCCGTTTTTCCATCGGAATTCTGCGGCCCTGAACCTGACTGTGTGGCCATTGAGTCCTGGATCCTAGCGTCTTCAGGATTATCCCAAGGGGTCGTTGCCACCATGAGACAGGCTAGGAAGCCCACGTCTGCTAAGATCTACCACAGAACGTGGAGGATATTCTTATCCTGGTGCTCTGCTCAGGGAGTGTCTCCCTGGCCATTTGCATTGCCTACCTTTCTATCTTTCCTGCAATCTGGGTTAGAAAAAAGGTTTGTCGCTCGGCCCCCTTAAAGGTCAGGTCTCGGTGCTATCCGTCTTTTTTCAGAGGCGTTTGGCGCGCCTTCCTAAGGTGCGCACGTTCCTACAGGGGGTTTGCCATATCGTACCCCCGTACAAGCGGCCGTTAGATCCATGGGATCTGAACAGGGTACTAGTTGCCCTCCAGAAGCCGCCCTTCGAGCTTCTGAGGGAGGTTTCACTTTCTAGACTATCACAGAAAGTGGCTTTTCTGGTAGCGATCACATCTCTTCGGAGAGTGTCTGAGCTGGCAGCGCTATCATCCAAGGCTCCCTTCCTGGTCTTCCACCAGGACAAGGTAGTGCTGCGCCCCATTCAGGAGTTTCTCCCGAAGGTGGTATCCTTTTTTCATCTTAATCAGGATATCTCTTTGCCTTCGTTTTGTCCTCATGCAGTTCATCGGTATGAGAAGGATTTACTTTTGTTAGATCTGGTGAGAGCACTCAGAATCTACATTTCCCGCACGGCGCCCTTGCGCCGTTCGGATGCACTCTTTGTCCTTGTCGCTGGTAAGCCCAAAGGGTCGCAGGCTTCTAAGGTCACCCTGGCTCGATGGATCAAAGAACCAATTCTTGAAGCCTACCGTTCTGCTGAGCTTCCGGTTCCATCAAGGCTGAAGGCCCATCCTACCAGAGCCGTGGGTGCGTCCTGGGCATTGCGACATCAGGCTTCGGCTCAACAAGTGTGCCAGGCAGCCACCTGGTCCAGCCTGCACACTTGCACCAAGCATTATCAGGTGCATACCTATGCTTCGGCGGATGCCAGCTTAGGTGGAAGAGTCCTGCAGGAGGCAGTGACACCCCCGTAGGGGAGGGCTGTTTTTGCAGCTCTAACATGAGGTATTTCTTTACCCACCCAGGGACAGCTTTTGGACGTCCCAATCGTCTGGGTCTCCCAATAGAGCGCTGAAGAAGAAGGGAATTTTGTTACTTACCGTAAATTCCTTTTCTTCTAGCTCTTATTGGGAGACCCAGCACCCGCCCTGTTGTCCTTCGGGATGTTTTTTTGTTGATTGCGGGTACACATGTTGTTCATGTTGAACGGTTTTTCAGTTCTCCGATGTTATTCGGAGTTAATTTGTTTAAACCAGTTATTGGCTTCCTCCTTCTTGCTTTGGCACTAAAACTGGAGAACCCGTGATACCACGGGGGGGGTATAGCCAGAGGAGGAGGGGCCTTGCACTTTTGATGTAGTGCTTTGTGTGGCCTCCAGAGGGCAGTAGCTATACCCCAATCGTCTGGGTCTCCCAATAAGAGCTAGAAGAAAAGGAATTTACGGTAAGTAACAAAATTCCCTTCTTGTAACAAATAGATGCTGATGACACCAGCTGTACGCTTTAGAAGTCACTTGGGTCACTGTGTAATAATTAAAGGGAACCTGTCTGGTAATTTGTGTTCGGACCTACAAGCAGGGTGATGTGTGGCCTAGTAACCCCTTCCTACCCATCCCTGTGTTGTAATATTGTGTAATATGAATGTATAAAAATATGTTTTATTACTTACATGTACCCTATGTAAATGAGCAGAAGCTCTAGTCCCCTAGGTGTAGCATCGCCTATGGGTGTTTGCATGTTTTCCGTGGTATCACGTCCCTGTGGGTGTGATACCTTGGATTTACATGAGTGACGTCACCGTCAGCTTCTTCATATCCTGCGCGTACATACTTACCATTCCCGCAGTTTTGTTATCATGGTGTTCGCTTCTCGTCTTCAGACGCGCACTGCGCATGACCGGAACCGCAGGAGCCTTCTGAGTATGCGCAGTGCGCGTCTGAAGCAGAGAAGCAAGCACCCAGATAACAAGGCTGCGAGAATGGTAAGCGCGCAGATGCGGGATCTCCAGGAGCTGATGGTGACATCACTCATGTAAATCCATGGTATCACGCCCACAGGGGCATGATACCACGGAAAGCATGTAAACTCCCACAGGGGCGTGATACCACGGAAAACATGTAAACTCCCACAGGGGCGTGATACCACGGAAAACATGCAAACCCCCACGGGGCGATGTGACACCCAGGGGACTACAGCCTCTGACCATTTATACAGGGAACATGTAAGTAATAAAACATATTTTTATACATTCATATTACACAATATTACAACACAGGGATGGGTAGGAAGGGGTTACTAGGCCACAAATCACCCTGCTTGTAGGTCAGAACGCATATGGGACCTGACGGGTTCCCTTTAAATGTTGGCACATTGACTTACTTGTCTATAGGGTTTGTCCTACCTAATACAGGCTTATATGCAAACCAAGTATAGACCCCTTGAAATGTGTGGTGCCATGTCTTATTCAATGGGATTTTTCTTTTATTGAAACTGCTAGCATATCACTATCATATACCATCACCTTCTTATTGACGGAGATCTACGGCACTTAACAATCCTGAAAATGAAGGTATCATAATGTGTTACCCTGCACATCTGGCCGCTCACTGTGCAGGGACTACATTACTCTCCATTCAGAGCCCTGGGTTCATGGATCAGCAAGCCCCTGCCTGGAGGTGATCCTACCACTCCTGAGGATTATGCGTAAAACAGCATAGGCTTTTCATGATAGGACAATCGACTATTAGGCTATGTGGCACTAGAAATGTGAAGTTTCTCAAGAAACTTTCTTGAGAAACTTCTGGGAGTGAAAGATTTCCGGATTTCCGGACCTCCGGAAAAAATCCGTACCAAATCCGCATGCGGATTTGCCGCGGAATAGCCGCGAATTTGCCGCGATTTTCCCGTGGGTGGTTCCCTGCGGATTTTGCAGGCTGTACTGCCGAAATCCGCAGGGTACCTGCGGAAAAGAATTGACATGCTCATTTTCTCAAGAAATTTTCTCGAGAAATTCTTCTCAAGGAAATTTCTTGAGAAAAATCCGCACAGTGCGCACAGCTATTTTTTTTTCTCATAGAATTGGGAAATGTCTGCACAAAGATTGCAGACATTTCTCAAGAAATTTCCGCGGCAAATCCGCGGGTAAATCCGTGGGTAAAACGCACTAGTGCACACAGAGCCTTAGAGTAAATATTAGCAGAATAATAACACATGGTAAGACAATGTAGTGTTCATCACCTATAACTGGCCTCTGTTTTTGATTTTTAGCAGTTCATGGACATAGAGCCTGAGATGCTTTCAATGGAGACTCAGGTTCCTGTTTACTTTGCAGTGGAGGATGCAGAACTCCTGTCTATCTATGAACAGACCCTTTCCGCCTCTGCTAACCAGGGCACGTCCTCTGCCGCAGAAGGTGAGTAATCAGTGTAGCAAATGACAAGAGTTTCCCTTTCTGAGTAGATCTCGCAGTGAGTACAGATTGGCCATACAATATTGATCACTGACTAGACCATTTCTGCCCATATAGTACTCCTTCACACGGCTACTGCAAATGGTTTCCAGATGGTGACAAGTGGAGCACAGAGTAAGGCGATCAGTGATTGGCTGGTTACCAGCGTGGAGGTGAGGATCTGCATAAAGGTGGATTGTAATCATAATTTTTCCTGGACTATAGAGCAATACTGTTGAGTATATCAAAGCCACAGTTAGCGTTAACACTAGAAGTCCCTGGAATTTCGAGCTCCATAGGGTTCCAATGGTAGAAATGTTAAATGACCCCTCTCTGGGACTTCTAGTGTTAAAAAACAATTAGAGGCGCTCCAGCTCCCTGCCAGTGTGCAGATGTGTGCTAACACAGAATAGCTAACATTACAAGTCATGACATCACAACCATCATTCATCTGACTGTACAGGGTATGGCGACTGGTGGTCGGGATAGCTTCTCTTCTACTCTGGCAGAGATGGACATACAAAAAACAGATTCCAGAGGTAAAAGTGCACCCTTCCAATGTAAATATTCAAAGAAGACAGGACACTCTTAATAGTGTTACAGTACATGTACATTACTGCTGTAAATACAGTACTTGTAAAACATTGGGAGCATATCTCCTAAAAGGCAAGCTTTTCCAGCTGAGTCCCTATACTAATCTGTAGCCATGGGCTGCATGAGATTTTGCATAGCCAGTATGGTTTGATTTTAAAGAGATTGTTTTATCAATAACGTATTTCTCTCTTAAAGGTAGGTAATGTCTGATTTCTCTCTCGCCTTATTGGGGGACACAGGACCATGGCTGTATGCTGCTGTTATTTTAAAGTGAACCTGTCACCAGATTTATTCTCTATAAACTGTGGCCACAACCAGTAAACGTTTGTATACAGCATTCTAGAATACTGTATATAAGAGCCCCGGCCGCTCTGTATAAGATAAAAAACAGCATTTATTATTCTCCCCTATGGGGGGCGGTTCAGTCCGATGAGCGGCGCTGGTCTCGGTCTGGCGCCTCCTATCTTCTTGCGATCACTGACCTACTTCCCTGTTCCGAGTAGATGATGTGTCCTACGTCTTTTACAACAAGTTATCCATTGTGCACGCGCACTTCTCTCTGCCTTGCTGCAGGCAGAGCAAAGTACTGTAATGTGCAGGCATGAGGAAAGGTCAAAGAACGCCCATGCATGTGCATTACAATGCTTTGATCTGCCCTCAGCAGGGCGGAGAGAAGTGTGCATACGCAAGAGCGTAATGGTGGATTCTGTGTGGATGACGTAGAACGCGCCATCCACGCGGAGCCTAGGAGGAGGACGGCAATGGAAGGAAGAGAAGAGGAGCCAGACTGAGACGAGTGATGGCCATTGGACCGGACCGCCCTACAGGTGAGTATAATAAAAGCTTTTTATATGTTATACAGATCGGATAGGGCACTTATATACAGTATTCTAGAATGCTGTATTTAGGGGCTTACTGCTGGTGGCCACAGCTTATAGGGGACAACTCTGGTAACAGATTCCCTTTTAAGAACTGAGCCCAATATCTCAAGATGGTTGGGAGTCTCAGCAGCTGAACCTCCTCCAATCCTATATGTATATATATAGGGAACTTGTCACATAGAAAAATACTATTAACCGGTATGTGGTTAATCTGCAGGTCATTAGCATTATGAACCAGCCTAGCACCTGCATATTAAACCGTGCTGCCAGGGAGAAATAAACATTAATCTTCCCAGCAGTGTTCAGGCTTCAGTTGTGGGGGCATCGCTGGCGCAGGGTCAGTCAAAGTAGCGAGAGAAAAAAATCAAAACGCCAGAATTATGTTTTTTTGGTGACCGCAACATTGCACTAAAATGCAATAACAGGTGTTCAAAACATCGCATCTACCCAAAAATGGTATAATTAAAAACATCAGCTCAAGACGCAAAAAATAAACCATCACTGAGCCCCAGATCCCGAAAAATGAGAACGCTACGGATCTCAGAAAATGGCAACAAAAGTGCAATTGGTTTTGTTTTTTATAAGCTTCTGAATTTTTAATCACCATTTAGATAAAAGTAAAACTATATTTCTTCGGCGCTCCATTGGGAGACCCAGACGATTGGGTGTATAGCACTGCCTCCGGAGGCCACACAAAGCATTACACTAAAAAGTGTAAGGCCCCTCCCCTTCTGGCTATACACCCCCAGTGGGATCACTGGCTCACCAGTTTTCTGTTTTGTGCGAAGGAGGTCAGACATCCACGCATAGCTCCACTGTTTAGTCAGCAGCAGCTGCTGACTATGTCGGATGGAAGAAAAGAGGGCCCATACTAGGGCCCCCAGCATGCTCCCTTCTCACCCCACTTGCGGTTTGTAAGGTTGAGGTACCCATTGCGGGTACGGAGGCGGGAGCCCACATGCTGTTTTCCTTCCCCATCCCCCTGAGGGGCTCTGAGGAAGTGGGATCTTACCGGCCTCCAAGCCCTGAGGCCGGGCTCCGTCCACAGACCCATTGAACCTGCTGGATAAGGAGCCGGGGTACCGTTCAGGGACAAGGCCCTGCAACATTCAGGTACTCTGTGTCCCCCTATGGACTGGCCGCGCACACTCCAGACTTGCTGGGTGTGCTAGTGCGCCGGGGACAGTAGCGCTGCGTGAGCGGCGGCGCGGCTGGGACTTGTAGTGCGCCGGGGACTTAGCGCCGACCGTGCTTTTACGACGGCGGCGCTTATAAATCTAGTCCCCGGCTTTTGCGGCCTAGCTCCGCTTCGTTCCCGCCCCCTCCCTGTCAATCAGGGAAGGGGACAGGCGTTGTGCAATCGTCAGCGCCGAGGGCTGGAGCCTTATTTACATGCTCCAGCCCTCTCACTGGGCACAGTGGGACGCAGGTTTCCCGCTTTTTGTCTGAGCACACCCAGGGCCCGCCCCCCCTCCACAGAGACGCCGGCAGCCATTCCTGCATGCAGTCTGGCTGGGGAACGGACACAGGCTCTGGGAGACCCAGACAAGGGATTTCTGGCGACCACACACCCGCGTTAAGCGGGCGGTAAGCAGCACATTAGTGCTGGCCCCACTAGTGCCACAGTGTTATTTGGTGTACTTTTTCCTGTACCAGATATATCTATATATATTGCACTGTAAGGTCGCTTCTTGGCTGTATACCCCTATTGCTCTGAGGAGACGACAACATGTCATCTGCAAAACGCAAGGGTGCCAAGACACAGGCTGTGAACGCTGCTTGTGCCGCTTGTGGGGCTAATCTACCGGCAGGTTACAATGACCCCCATTGTGTGCAATGTTCGGTCCCTGTGCCACTTCGTCAGCCGGAGCCTATGGTGGTAGTGGCCCAGGCAGAGTCGCCGGTGAACCCTGTCCCGGTGACGGGGACAGAGTTTGCTGTTTTTGCTGACAGGATGTCTGTCACTATGACAAAAATCCTAGAGACCTTGCAGGCCAGGCCAGTTACTCAGTCCATGGACACTGCTGCGGCAATGTTCCCCGGTCCCCCTCAGTTGGAGTTAATCAGTGCTTCAAGGGGGTCCCAGGCATCTCAGCCTGACGGCTCTGATTCAGATGACAGTCCCAGGCAGCCTAAGCGTGCTCGCTGGGAGAGACCCCCCACGTCATCACGCGGATCAGGGTCTCAGCGAGAAGAGTCTCTACATGATGAGACAGAGGAGGGTGATCAGGAGTCTAATCCTGAAACCGCTCTCAATCTGGATACTCCTGATGGTGACGCCATGGTAAATGACCTTATAGCGGCCATCAATAGACTGTTGGATATTTCTCCCCCAGCCCCTTCTGCAGAGGAGGCAGCTGCACAGCAGGAGAAGTTCCATTTCAGGTATCCCAAGCCTAAACTGAGTACTTTTCTGGACCACGCTGACTTCAGAGAATCAGTCCAGAAACACCATGCCTACCCAGATAAGCGTTTCTCCAAACGTCTTAAGGATACACGTTATCCCTTTCCCCCTGACGTGGTCAAACGCTGGACCCAGTGTCCAAAGGTGGATCCCCCAATCTCCAGGCTTGCAGCTAGATCCATAGTTGCAGTGGAAGATGGGGCTTCACTTAAAGATGCCAATGACAGACAGATGGACCTTTGGTTAAAGTCTGTCTATGAAGCTATTGGCGCGTCGTTTGCTCCAGCATTCGCGGCCGTGTGGGCACTCCAAGCTATTTCAGCTGGCCTGGCACAGGTGGACTCTATCATATGTCCAGCAGTGCCGCGAGTAGCGTCCCTAACCTCGCAAATGTCTGCGTTTGCGACTTACGCTATCAACGCTGTCCTGGACTCTACAAGCCGTACCTCAATTGCGTCTGCCAACTCTGTTGTCTTGCGCAGAGCCTTGTGGTTAAAGGAATGGAAAGCGGATTCTGCTTCCAAAAAATGTTTAACCAGCTTGCCGCTATCTGTAGATAGACTGTTTGGTGAACAATTGGCTGAAATCATTAAGCAATCCAAGGGTAAGGACTCCTCCTTACCCCAGCCCAGATCAAGCAAACCTCAACAGAGGAAGTGGCAGTCGAGGTTTCGGTCCTTTCGAGGCTCCAGCAAGACCCATTTCTCCTCGTCCAAAGGGACTCAGAAGGAGCAAAGGAGCTCAGATTCCTGGCGGGCTCAGTCACGCCCCAAGAAAGCAACCGGAGGAACCGCTTCCAAGGCGGCTGCCTCATGACTTTCGGCCTCAGCCCTCCGCATCCTCGGTCGGTGGCAGGCTCTCCCGCTTTTGTGACATTTGGCTGCCACAGGTCAAAGACCGGTGGGTAGCAGACATTTTGTCTCACGGGTACAGGATAGAATTCAGTTCTCGTCCTCCGCCTCGGTTCTTCAGAACCTCCCCACATCCCGACCGAGCAGATGCCCTTCTGCAGGCGGTGTGCTCACTAAAAGCAGAAGGAGTGGTGATCCCTGTTCCTCTGCAGGAACAAGGGCAAGGTTTTTACTCCAATCTCTTCGTGGTTCCAAAAAAGGACGGCTCGTTCCGTCCTGTTCTGGACCTAAAGCTGCTCAACAAGCATGTGAACGCCAGGCGGTTCCGGATGGAATCCCTCCGCTCTGTCATTGCCTCAATGTCTCAAGGAGATTTCCTTGCATCAATAGACATCAAAGATGCTTATCTCCACGTGCCGATTGCTACAGAGCACCAACGTTTCCTACGTTTCGTGATAGGAGACGACCATCTCCAGTTCGTAGCTCTGCCATTTGGTCTGGCGACAGCCCCACGGGTTTTCACCAAGGTCATGGCGGCAGTGGTAGCAGTCTTGCATTCTCAGGGTCATTCGGTGATCCCTTACTTAGACGATCTACTTGTCAAAGCACCCTCTCAAGAGGCATGCCAACACAGCCTGAATGTTGCGCTGGAGACTCTCCAGACTTTCGGGTGGATCATCAACTTTTCAAAGTCAAACCTGGCACCGACTCAATCACTGACGTATCTTGGCATGGAGTTTCATACTCTCTCAGCGATAGTGAAGCTTCCGCTGGACAAGCAGCGGTCTCTACGGACAGGGGTGCAGTCTCTCCTTCAGGGTCAGTCGCACCCCTTAAGGCGCCTCATGCACTTCCTAGGGAAGATGGTGGCAGCAATGGAGGCAGTCCCGTTCGCGCAGTTTCATCTGCGTCCACTTCAATGGAACATTCTCCGCCAGTGGGACGGGAAGACAACTTCCCTAGACAGGAAAGTCTCCCTTTCTCAGACGGCCAAGGATTCTCTGCTATGGTGGCTCCTTCCCACCTCATTAACGCAGGGAAGATCATTCCTGCCCCCATCCTGGGCAGTGGTCACGACAGACGCGAGTCTGTCAGGGTGGGGAGCAGTTTTTCTCCACCACAGGGCTCAAGGGACGTGGACTCAGCAGGAGTCCACCCTTCAGATCAATGTTCTGGAAATCAGGGCAGTGTATCTTGCCCTATTAGCTTTCCAGCAGTGGCTGGAAGGAAAGCAGATCCGAATTCAGTCGGACAACTCCACAGCGGTGGCATACATCAACCACCAAGGAGGGACACGCAGTCGGCAAGCCTTCCAGGAAGTCAGGCGAATTCTCATGTGGGTAGAGGAAAGAGCTTCCACCATATCAGCAGTTCACATCCCGGGCGTAGAAAACTGGGAAGCAGACTTCCTCAGTCGCCAGGGCATGGACGCAGGGGAATGGTCCCTTCACCCGGACGTGTTTCAGGAAATCTGCCGCCGCTGGGGGGTGCCGGACGTCGACCTAATGGCGTCTCGGCACAACAATAAGGTCCCGACCTTCATAGCGCGGTCTCGCGATCAATGAGCTCTGGCGGCAGACGCCTTAGTGCAAGATTGGTCGCAGTTCCGGCTCCCTTATGTGTTTCCACCTCTGGCACTCTTGCCCAGAGTGTTACGCAAGATCAGATCCGATTGCGGCCGCGTCATACTAGTCGCCCCAGACTGGCCGAGGAGGTCGTGGTACCCGGATCTGTGGCATCTCACGGTCGGCCAACCGTGGGCACTACCAGACCGTCCAGACTTACTGTCCCAAGGGCCGTTTTTCCATCGGAATTCTGCGGCCCTGAACCTGACTGTGTGGCCATTGAGTCCTGGATCCTAGCGTCTTCAGGATTATCCCAAGGGGTCGTTGCCACCATGAGACAGGCTAGGAAGTCCACTTCTGCTAAGATCTACCACAGAACGTGGAAGATTTTCTTATCCTGGTGCTCTGCACAAGGAGTATCTCCCTGGCCATTCGCGTTACCTGTCTTTCTTTCCTTCCTGCAATCTGGGTTGGAAAAGGGCTTGTCGCTCGGCTCCCTTAAAGGGCAAGTCTCGGCACTATCCGTGTTTTTTCAGAAGCGTCTAGCACGACTTTCTCAGGTGCGCACGTTCCTGCAGGGGGTTTGTCATATCGTACCTCCGTACAGGCGGCCGTTAGATCCGTGGGATCTAAACAAGGTCCTTGTTACTCTCCAGAAGCCGCCCTTCGAGCCTCTGAGGGATGTGTCACTTTCTCGACTCTCACAGAAAGTGGCCTTTCTGGTAGCGGTCACGTCTCTTCGGAGAGTGTCTGAACTAGCAGCGCTGTCATCCAAAGCTCCTTTCCTGGTGTTCCACCAGGACAAGGTAGTGCTGCGTCCCATTCAGGAGTTTCTCCCTAAGGTGGTATCCTCTTTTCATCTTAATCAGAATATCTCCTTGCCTTCCTTTTATCCGCATGCAGTTCATCGGTATGAAAAGGATTTACATTTGTTGGATCTGGTGAGAGCACTCAGAATCTACATTTCCCGCACGGCGCCCCTGCGCCGCTCGGATGCACTCTTTGTCCTTGTCGCTGGTAAGCGCAAAGGGTCGCAGGCTTCCAAAGCCACCCTGGCTCGATGGATCAAAGAACCAATTCTTGAAGCCTACCGTTCTGCTGGGCTTCCGGTTCCATCAGGGCTGAAGGCCCATTCTACCAGAGCCGTGGGTGCGTCCTGGGCATTACGACACCAGGCTACGGCTCAACAGGTGTGCCAGGCAGCTACCTGGTCGAGTCTGCACACTTTCACCAAACATTATCAGGTGCATACCTATGCTTCGGCGGACGCCAGCCTAGGTAGAAGAGTCCTGCAGGCGGCAGTTGCCTCCCCGTAGGGGAGGGCTGTCTTTGCAGCTCTAACATGAGGTATTTCTTTACCCACCCAGGGACAGCTTTTGGACGTCCCAATCGTCTGGGTCTCCCAATGGAGCGCCGAAGAAGAAGGGAATTTTGTTACTTACCGTAAATTCCTTTTCTTCTAGCTCCTATTGGGAGACCCAGCACCCGCCCTGTTGTCCTTCGGGATTTTTGGTTGTTTTTCGGGTACACATGTTGTTCATGTTGAATGGTTTTCAGTTCTCCGATGTTACTTCGGAGTGAATTTGTTTAAACCAGTTCTTGGCTTTCCTCCTTCTTGCTTTTGCACTAAAACTGGTGAGCCAGTGATCCCACTGGGGGTGTATAGCCAGAAGGGGAGGGGGCCTTACACTTTTTAGTGTAATGCTTTGTGTGGCCTCCGGAGGCAGTGCTATACACCCAATCGTCTGGGTCTCCCAATAGGAGCTAGAAGAAAAGGAATTTACGGTAAGTAACAAAATTCCCTTCATGTTTGGTATCTATGAACTCGGACTGAGCTGGGAAATCATAATACCAGGTCAGCTTTACCATATAGTGAACATGGTGAGGAAGAACACCAAAAAACAAAGGTGCAATTACACTTTTTTTGGGGATTTCACCACTCTTTGAATTTGTTTCCCGTTTTCCAGTACAATATGGGGCAGAATGAATGGTGTTGTGCAAAAGTACAACTCGTCCCGCAAAAGACAAGACCTCACACGGCTATATTGACAGGAAAAATAAAAAAGCTATGGCTCTTGGAAGAAGGGGAGGGAAAAACGGAAAATTGCCCGGGGATGAAGGGGTTAAGATACGTAATTTATGAGTGCAACTTATTAAATCAACACAAGCTGGCGAAAATAAAAGTAGTCTCCATCCTACACCCCTTAGGGGTACTTTGCACACTACGACATTGCAAGCGTAGCGATGCCGAGCGCGATAGTCCCCGCCCCCGTTGCAACTGCAATATCTTGCGATAGCTGCCGTAGCGAAAATTATCGCTACGGCAGTTTCTCATGCACTCACCTGCCCTGCAACATCGCTCTGGCCGGTGAACTGCCTCCTTCCTAAGGGGGCGTGTCGTGCGGCGTCACAGCGACATCACACGGCAGGCGGCCAATAGAAGCAGGGGGGCGGAGATGAGCAGGACATAAACATCCCACCCACCTCCTCCTTCCTCATTGCAGCCGGGACGCAGGTAGGAGATGTTCCTCGCTCCTGCGGTGTCACACACAGCGATGTGTGATGCCGCAGGAACGAGGAACAACATCGTAACATCGGTCCTTCCGAAATTTTGGAAATGACCGACGCTACACCGATGATACGATTACGACGCTTTTGCGCTCGTTAATCGTAGTAAAAAGGATTCACATACTCCGATGTCGACAGCGACGCCGGATGTGCGTCACTTTCGATTTGACCCCACCGACATCGCAGCTGCGATGTAGTGTGCAAAGTACCCCTTAGTGTCCAGGGAAAAAATAAAAGTAATCTCTTGGAAGAAGAGGAGGAAAAATAGAAAATCGCAATGGAGTTGATGGAGTTAAAAGATCAGTACATAGTGTGACTACCTTATGTATATGTTCCGCTTTACCCGCCGATGCGCAATAACAAAAAGTTAACAATCCACTGTCCGATCTACATGTATAAGATCTGAGACGCAAACCGCAGCATTGAAATTATTTAGGAGGATATGTTTACACTAGAAGGTGGCCCGATTCTACGCATCGGGTATTCTAGAATTTACGTATTGTGTAGTTCATGTATGATTTTTGTGTGTAGGGCAGTTGTTTGTGGTTCCCAGTGTGGTGTGTGTTGTGCAGTGCGCGCGTGTGTGTGTTGGGGGGAGGTGTGCACTTCCCATCGTGCTCCATCCCCCATGCAGCGCACTCCCCATCGTGCTCCATCCCCCATGCAGCGCACTCCCTATCGTGCTCCATCCCCTATGCTGCGCACCCCCCATCGTGCTCCATCTCCCATCCTGCGCACTCCCAAACGTGCTCCATCCGTCATGCTGCGCACTCCCCATCGTGCTCCATCCCCCATGCTGCGCACTCCCCATCGTGCTCCATCCCCCATGCTGCGCACTCCCAAACGTGCTCCATCCCCCATGCTGCGCACTCCCAAACGTGCTCCATCCGCCATGCTGCGCACTCCCCATCGTGCTCCATCCCCCATGCTGCGCACTCCCAAATGTGCTCCATCCCCCATGCTGCGCACTCCCAAACGTGCTCCATCCGCCATGCTGCGCACTCCCAAACGTGGTCTATCCGCCATGCTGCTCACTCCCAAACGTGCTCCATCCGCCATACTTCGCACTCCCCATCGTGCTGCATCCCCCATGCTGCGCACTCCCAAACGTGCTCCATCCGCCATGCTGCGCACTCCCAAACGTGCTCCATCCCCTATCTGCCCACCCCCCATCGTGCTCCATCTCCCATCCTGCGCACTCCCAAACGTGCTCCATCCGCCATGCTGCGCACTCCCAAACGTGCTCCATCCGCCATGCTTCGCACTCCCAAACGTGCTCCATCCGCCATGCTGCGCACTCCCAAACGTGCTCCATCCGCCATGCTGCGCACTCCCAAACGTGCTCCATCCGCCATGCTGCGCACTCCCAAACGTGCTCCATCCGCCATGCTGCGCACTCCCAAACGTGCTCCATCCGCCATGCTGCGCACTCCCAAACGTGCTCCATCCGCCATGCTGCGCACTCCCAAACGTGCTCCATCCGCCATACTCCGCACTCCCCATCGTGCTCCATCCGCCATGCTGCGCACTCCCAAACGTGCTCCATCCGCCATGCTTCGCACTCCCAAACGTGCTCCATCCGCCATGCTGCGCACTCCCCATCGTGCTCCATCCCCCATGCTGCGCACTCCCAAATGTGCTCCATCCCCCATGCTGCGCACTCCCAAACGTGCTCCATCCGCCATGCTGCGCACTCCCAAACGTGGTCTATCCGCCATGCTGCTCACTCCCAAACGTGCTCCATCCGCCATACTCCGCACTCCCCATCGTGCTGCATCCCCCCATGATGCGCACTCCCAAACGTGCTCCATCCGCCATGCTGCGCACTCCCAAACGTGCTCCATCCCCTATCTGCGCACCCCCCATCGTGCTCCATCTCCCATGCTGCGCACTCCAAAACGTGCTCCATCCGCCATGCTGCGCACTCCCAAACGTGCTCCATCCGCCATGCTGCGCACTCCCAAACGTGCTCCATCCGCCATGCTGCGCACTCCCAAAACTTGCTCCATCCGCCATGCTGCGCACTCCCAAAACTTGCTCCATCCGCCATGCTGCGCCAGCATCAGCCTCTCTCCCCGCAGCATCAGCCTCTCTCCCCGCAGCATCAGCCTCTCTCCCCGCAGCATCAGCCTCTCTCCCCGCAGCATCAGCCTCTCTCCCCGCAGCATCAGCCTCTCTCCCCGCAGCATCAGCCTCTCTCCCCGCAGCATCAGCCTCTCTCCCCGCAGCATCAGCCTCTCTCCCCGCAGCATCAGCCTCTCTCCCCGCAGCATCAGCCTCTCTCCCCGCAGCATCAGCCTCTCTCCCCGCAGCATCAGCCTCTCTCCCCGCAGCATCAGCCTCTCTCCCCGCAGCATCAGCCTCTCTCCCCGCAGCATCAGCCTCTCTCCCCGCAGCATCAGCCTCTCTCCCCGCAGCATCAGCCTCTCTCCCCGCAGCATCAGCCTCTCTCCCCGCAGCATCAGCCTCTCTCCCCGCAGCATCAGCCTCTCTGTCCGCAGCATCAGCCTCTCTGTCCGCAGCATCAGCCTCTCTGTCCCCAGCATCAGCCTCTCTGTCCCCAGCATCAGCCTCTCTGTCCCCAGCATCAGCCTCTCTCCTCCCAGCCTCCTCCAGCACGCCATGCTCCTCTGCCGACACTCACAGATCCGATCGCATACACTCACACACACCCACACACACCCGATCGCATACACTCACACACACCCGATCGCATACACTCACGCACACACACATTGACGATATTGCACATACGCGCTCATACTCACAACATCCGGAGATACCACATACTTCTGGCCATGTGATCCTCCGGCAGGTCCTGGAAGGTCACAACAGCATAGTGTCGAGGCCGAGAAGCAAGCAATATCGCCGGATGCTGTGAGTATGTGGATGCGATGTGATGTATGTGTGAGGTGTGTGTGAGAGTGAGTGTGAGCCGGTGTACACTGGTAACTATGATACACATCGGGTAACCAAGGGACCTTAGTTACCCGATGTGTATAATGGTTACCAGCGTTCACGGCCTCCGTCAAGATCCCAGCATCGCAAGGTTATGTCTGGCGCTGCTGGGATCGTGACGGAGCCGGTGTAGAAGCAAGCGATATCCCAGGATGTTGTGAGTGTGTGGATGTGATGTGTGAGGTGTGTGTGAGAGTGAGTGTGATCTGATGTGTGTGTGTGTACTCACCTGGGAGTCGGAGCTCCGTGTCAGTTGGGCCAGAGCGAGCGTGCATTGCGTGAGGGGGGCTGGGCCTGCAGAGAGCCGGGGCGAGAGGCCAATCCGTGTGGGGGGGGGGCCATGGCGAGCCCAGCGGCCAATCAGCTTTGTGTCACCGTAAGGACACAATTTTGGAGCATGACAGATAGACAGACAGACAGACAGAATAAGGCAATTATATATATAGATAATGGAATCCATGTAACTTTCCCATCACCATTTATTTATCACACGGCTACACTGAGAATGTCACTCACAGTAGCTGTCACCCACCCATGAGAGAGTTACTTTTGACCAGGAGGGACATAGTGTCAGGGAAGCCATTCATCCACACTGCGGATTATTACAAACATTCTAGCGTTTCCCCTTTTTACCACAGCATCGGTGTCTCTAATACTCAATCTATTCTCACTTTTTCAGGGACGGTTGGCTGGCCTTGGTTCTGAAGACCTCCCTACCATTGCCATAGTTGCCCACTATGACACTTTTGGAGTTGCGCCAGTAAGTTCCATGGCAAATTACTTACCTTTTTTGGATGATATTTATTAATAACTTTTATTTGTATAATTTTTAAAGCATAGTATTTCACAGTGACCTTTTCAGTGACGTATCACAGGGAGACCTGCTAATCATATCAATTCAATATCCAACTTTTTTTTCTAGTGGTTGTCTTATGGCGCAGATTCCAATGGCAGTGGTGTGGCAATACTTCTTGAGCTGGCACGCCTCTTCTCTCGGCTTTACACATACAAGCGCACACATGCCAGGTAAGGAATTCCCACACCCAGAAACTAACTTTTCTTTACCAGCTCTGCAACGTGATATTGTACAGTAAACCAGAAGTTTACATACACTAACTAAAAAGACGCATCTGCAGGTTTTTACACGGACGGTATACAGTGGAAACCAGAAGTTTACATACACTATCTAAAAAGACACATCTGCATGTTTTTCTCACTATCTGACATGAAATCAGAATAATGCTTTTCTGTTTTAGGTCAATTAGGAACCAAAATTATTTATTTCTTTGTCGCTCCATTGGGAGACCCAGACAATTGGGTGTATAGGCTATGCCTCCGGAGGCCGCACAAAGTATTACACTAAAAGTGTAAAGCCCCTCCCCTTCTGCCTATACACCCCCCGTGCTCCCACGGGCTCCTCAGTTTTTTGCTTTGTGCGAAGGAGGCAGACATGCACGCACAGCTCCACAGATTGGTCAGCAGCAGCTGCTGACTATATCGGATGGAAGAAAAGTGGGCCCATATAGGGCCCCCAGCATGCTCCCTTCTCACCCCACTCTTGTCGGCGGTGTGGTTAAGGTTGAGGTATCCATTGCGGGTACGGAGGCTGGAGCCCACATGCTGTTTTCCTTCCCCATCCCCCTTCGGGCTCTGGGTGAAGTGGGATCCTATCGGTCTCCAGGCACTGAGACCGTGCTTCATCCACAACTCCTGTGGAGCCTGCTGGATAGGAGCCGGGTATCGTTCAGGGACATGGCCCTGCTATTTGGAGGTACTCTGTATCCCTGTGGGGACAGCGCACAGCAACACTCCAGCTTTGCTGGGTGTGCTAGTGCACCGGGGACCGCGGCGCTGACCGGGTTAATATGTGCCATTACACACTCAGCGCTGCTGAGTGTGTTTATGTATAGGGACTGCCGCACTGACCGCCGCTGCCATGGAAACACCGCGGCGCGGCTGGGACTTGTAGTGCGCCGGGGACTTCCACGCCGGCCGCGCTTTTACGGCGGCCGCGTTTATTACTAGAGTCCCCGGCTTTTTGCGGCCTAGTTTCCTTCCTTCCCACCCCCAGCCCTGACAGGCAGGGGAAGGGCGGGACGCTGCACAGAACGAGCAGCACTGAGGGCTGGAGCATGCTTTGCATACTCCACCCCCCTCACTGTGCACAGTGCGGGCACCAGTTCCCGCACTTTCTGGGTCACGCCCACGGCTCCCTCCTCTCCTCAGGACGCCGGCAGCCATTCCTGTCAGCTCCTCGGACGCTGCAGAGGGGGACAAAGTCTGGGAGACCCAGGCAGGGACTCTGGTGGCCTCACAACCGCTTTAAGCGGGTGGTAAGCAGCACCTGTGGTGCTAGCCCCATTGTGCAGTAGTGTAACATTATATGTTTATGGTATATATATTTTACACTGTATGGTGCACAGTTGATTTCTGGCTATATACCCTATTGTGTTGCTCAGGGAAGATAATAGCATGGCGCCCACGAAAGGCAGGGGTGCCAAAACACAGGCTTTTTATGCTGCCTGCGCCGCATGTACGACCCCGCTACCGGCAGGTTCCACTGACCCTCTTTGTTTGCACTGTTCGGCCCCTGTGGCACTTACTCAGCCAGAGCCTCTGCTAAGAGGGGCCCAGGGGGAGCCACCTGCTGACACTGTCCAGGTGACTGGGACGGAGTTTGCAAAACTCTCTGAGACTATGGCTAAGATACTAGAAGCCTTGCAGTCCAGGCCGGTATCTCAGCACAGGGACTCTGTTGAATCTTTGTTCCCTGGCCCACCTCAGTTGGACCAACAATGTCCTCCCGGGGTATCTCATGGGTCCCAGGCTGAGGGTTCTGACACAGACCCCAGCCCCAGACCGACTAAGCGAGCTCGCTTAGAATTTCCCTCGACATTATCATATTGTGCAGGGTCTCAGAGGGGGGAATCTCTGGTTGATGAAGCGGAGACAGTTGATCAGGATTCTGATCCTGAGGCCGCTCTCAATCTGGATACTCCTGACGGGGACGCCATAGTGAACGATCTTATTGCGTCCATCAATCTAATGCTGGATATTTCTCCCTCAGCTCCTCCGGCGGAGGAGTCGGCTTCTCAGCAGGAGAAATTCCGTTTCAGGTTTCCCAAGCGTACACCGAGTATGTTTCTGGACCACTCTGATTTCAGAGAGGCAGTCCAGAATCACCATGCTTGTCCAGATAAGCGTTTTTCTAAGCGCCTTAAGGATACACGTTATCCCTTTCCCCCTGACGTGGTCAAAAGTTGGGCTCAGTGTCCCAAAGTGGATCCTCCAATCTCCAGACTGGCAGCTAGATCCATACTTGCAGTGGAAGATGGGGCTTCACTCAAAGATGCCACTGACAGGCAGCTCTGGTTGAAATCCATCTATGAAGCTATCGGCGCTTCTTTTGCCCCAGCATTCGCAGCCGTATGGGCGCTACAAGCTATCTCAGCAGGCCAAGCGCAAATTGACGCAGCCACACGCACGTCCGCGCCACAGGTGGCGTCCATAACCACTCTGACGTCGGCATTTGCGTCTTACGCTATTAATGCTGTCCTGGACTCTGCGAGCCGTACGGCGGTTGCAGCCGCCAATTCGGTGGTACTACGCAGGGCCTTGTGGCTACGGGAATGGAAGGCAGATTCTGCTTCAAAAAAGCGCTTAACCAGTTTGCCAATTTCTGGCGACCGATTGTTTGGCGAGCGTTTGGATGAAATCATCAAACAATCCAAGGGAAAGGATACATCCTTACCCCAGCCCAAACCGAACATACCCCAACAGAGGAGGGGGCAGTCGAGGTTTCGGTCCTTTCGGGGCGCGGGCAGGTCCCAATTCTCCTCGTCCAAAAGGCCTCAGAAAGATCAAAGGAACTCTGATGCATGGCGGTCTAAGTCACGTCCTAAAAAGACCACCGGGGGTGCCGCTACCAAAGCGGCTTCCTCATGACTTTCGGCCTCCTCACTCCGCATCTTCGGTCGGTGGCAGGCTCTCCCGCTATTGCGACACCTGGCTGCCACGGGTAAAAGACCGTTGGGTGAGAGACATTCTGTCTCACGGTTACAAGATAGAGTTCACCTCTCGTCCCCCGACTCGATTCTTCAGGTCATCCCCGCCTCCCGAGCGAGCCGAGGCTCTTCTGCAGGCGCTGGGCACTCTGAAGGCAGAAGGAGTGGTGGTCCCTGTTCCTCTTCAGCAACAGGGCCACGGTTTTTACTCCAACTTGTTTGTGGTCCCAAAGAAGGACGGGTCTTTCCGTCCTGTCCTGGACCTGAAACTTCTCAACAAACACGTAAAGACCAGGCGGTTCCGGATGGAATCCCTCCGCTCCGTCATCGCCTCAATGTCCCAAGGAGATTTCCTTGCATCGATCGATATCAAAGATGCTTATCTCCACGTACCGATTGCTCCAGAGCACCAGCGCTTCTTGCGCTTCGCCATAGAAAACGAACACCTGCAGTTCGTGGCACTACCGTTCGGCCTGGCAACAGCCCCACGGGTTTTCACCAAGGTTATGGCTACTGTAGTAGCGGTCCTCCACTCTCAGGGTCACTCGGTGATCCCGTACTTGGACGATCTGTTGATCAAGGCACCCTCTCAAGAGGCATGTCAACACAGCCTCGACGCTACCCTGGAGACTCTCCAGAGTTTCGGGTGGATCATCAATTTGCCAAAGTCAAATCTGACACCGGCCCAATCGCTGACATACCTTGGCATGGAGTTTCATACCCTCTCAGCGATAGTGAAGCTTCCGCTGATCAAGCAGCGGTCACTACAGAAAGGGGTACAATCTCTCCTTCAAGGCCAGTCACACCCCTTGAGGCGCCTCATGCACTTCCTGGGGAAGATGGTGGCAGCAATGGAGGCAGTCCCTTTCGCGCAGTTTCACCTGCGTCCTCTTCATTGGGACATCCTACGCAAATGGGACAGGAAGCCGACGTCCCTCGACAGGAACGTCTCCCTCTCTCAGGCGACCAAAGCTTCCCTTCGGTGGTGGCTTCTTCCCACTTCATTATCGAAGGGGAAATCCTTCCTACCCCCATCCTGGGAGGTGGTCACGACGGACGCGAGTCTGTCAGGGTGGGGAGCGGTTTTTCTCCACCACAGGGCTCAGGGTACGTGGACCCAGCAAGAGTCCTCGCTTCAGATCAATGTTCTGGAAATACGGGCAGTGTATCTTGCCCTGAAAGCGTTCCAGCAGTGGCTGGAAGGCAAGCAGATCCGAATTCAGTCGGACAATTCCACAGCGGTGGCATACATCAACCACCAAGGCAGCACACGCAGTCGGCAAGCCTTCCAGGAAGTCCGGCGGATTTTGATGTGGGTGGAAGCCACGGCCTCCACCATCTCTGCAGTTCACATCCCAGGCGTGGAAAACTGGGAAGCAGATTATCTCAGTCGCCAGGGCATGGACGCAGGGGAATGGTCCCTTCACCCGGACGTGTTTCAGGAGATCTGTTGCCGCTGGGGGGTGCCGGACGTTGACCTCATGGCGTCCCGGCACAACAACAAGGTACCGACGTTCATGGCACGGTCTCAAGATCCCAGAGCTCTGGCGGCAGACGCCTTAGTTCAGGATTGGTCGCAGTTTCAGCTCCCTTATGTGTTTCCTCCGTTGGCACTGTTGCCCAGAGTGTTACGCAAGATCAGGGCCGACTGCCGCTGCGTCATCCTCGTCGCTCCAGACTGGCCGAGGCAGTCGTGGTACCCGGATCTGTGGCATCTCACGGTCGGCCAACCGTGGGCACTACCAGACCGACCAGACTTGCTATCTCAAGGGCCGTTTTTCCATCTGAATTCTGTGGCCCTCAACCTGACTGTGTGGCCATTGAGTCCTGGATCCTAGCGTCTTCAGGGTTATCTCAAGACGTCATTGCCACTATGAGACAGGCTAGGAAACCAACGTCCGCCAAGATCTACCACAGGACGTGGAAAATTTTCCTGTCGTGGTGCTCTGCTCAGGGTTTTTCTCCCTGGCCTTTTGCCTTGCCCACTTTTCTGTCCTTCCTTCAATCTGGACTGGAAAAGGGTTTGTCGCTCGGCTCCCTTAAGGGACAAGTCTCAGCGCTCTCTGTGTTTTTCCAGAAGCGCCTAGCCAGACTTCCACAGGTACGCACGTTCCTGCAGGGGGTTTGTCACATCGTTCCTCCTTACAAGCGGCCGTTAGAACCCTGGGATCTGAACAGGGTGCTGATGGTTCTTCAGAAACCACCATTCGAGCCAATGAGAGATATTTCTCTCTCACGCCTTTCGCAGAAAGTGGTTTTCTTCGGCGCTCCATTGGGAGACCCAGACGATTGGGTGTATAGCACTGCCTCCGGAGGCCACACAAAGCAATTACACTAAAAAGTGTAAGGCCCCTCCCCTTCTGGCTATACACCCCCAGTGGGATCACTGGCTCACCAGTTTTTCTGCTTTGTGCGAAGGAGGTCAGACATCCACGCATAGCTCCACTGTTTAGTCAGCAGTAGCTGCTGACTATATCGGATGGAAGAAAAGAGAGCCCATATAGGGCCCCCAGCATGCTCCCTTCTCACCCCACTTGCGGTCTGTAAGGTTGAGGTACCCATTGCGGGTATGGAGGCTGGAGCCCACATGCTGTTTTCCTTCCCCATCCCCCTGAGGGGCTCTGAGGAAGTGGGATCTTACCGGCCTCCAAGCCCTGAGGCCGGGCTCCGTCCACAGACCCATTGAACCTGCTGGATAAGGAGCCGGGGTATCGTTCAGGGACAAGGCCCTGCAACTTTCAGGTACTCTGTGTCCCCGTACAGACAGGCACGCACACGCCAGCCTTGCTGGGTGTGTTAGTGCGCCGGGGACAGTAGCGCTGCACGCTGGGGTTTGAGTCACAGCAGCTTAGCTGTGTGACTTCATGTGCTGGGAACTACCGCGCCGGCCACTATCGGAGCGGCGGCGCGGCTGGGACTTGTAGTGCGCCGGGGACTTAGCGCCGACCGCGCTTTTACGGCGGCGGCGCTTATAAATTTAGTCCCCGGCTTTTGCGGCCTAGCTCCGCTTCGTTCCCGCCCCCTCCCTGTCAATCAGGGAATGGGACAGACGCTGTGCAATCGTCAGCGCCGAGGGCTGGAGCCTTATTTACATGCTCCAGCCCTCTCACTAGGCACTGTGGGACGCAGGTTTCCCGCTTTTGGTCTGAGCACGCCCAGGGCCCGCCCCCCCCTCCACAGGACGCCGGCAGCCATTCCTGCATGCAGTCTGGCTGGAGGACGGACACAGGCTCTGGGAGACCCAGACTAGGGATTTCTGGCGACCACACACCCGCGTTTAGCGGGCGGTAAGCAGCACATTAGTGCTGACCCCACTAGTGCCACAGTGTTGTATTGGTGTATTTTTTCCTGTACCAGATATATATATATATATATATATATATATATACTGCACTGTACGGTCGCTTCTTGGCTGTATACCCCTATATTGCTCTGAGGAGACAGCAACATGTCATCCACAAAACGCAAGGGTGCCAAGGCACGGGCTGTATACACTGCTTGTACAGCATGTGGGGCTAATCTACCAGCAGGCTCCAACGACTCTCATTGTGTGCAATGTTCAGTCCCAGTGGCACTTCGTCAGCCAGAGCCTATGGTGGTGGTAGCCCAGGCAGAGACGCCTGTGAACCCTGCCCCGGTGACGGGGACAGAATTTGCAGTCTTTGCTGATAAAATGTCTGTGACTATGACAAAAATCCTGGAGACCTTGCAGTCCAGGCCAGTTGCTCAGACCATGGACACTGCTGTGTCTATGTTCCCCGGTCCCCCTCAGTTGGAACTAATCCGTACTTCAAGGGGGTCCCAGGCATCACAGGCTGAAGACTCTGACTCGGATGACAGTCCCAGGCAGCCTAAGCGGGCTCGCTGGGAAAGACCCTCGCCGTCATCACACTGGTCAGGGTCTCAGCGAGACGAGGCTCTGTATGAGGAGACAGAGGTGGGTGATCAGGAATCTAATCCTGACACCGCTCTCAATCTAGATTCCCCTGATGGTGACGCCATGGTAAATGACCTTATAGCGGCCATCAATAGACTGTTGGATATTTCTCCCCCAGCCCCTTCTGCTGAGGAGGCAGCTGCACAGCAGGAGAAGTTCCAGTTCCGGTATCCTAAGCGTAAATTGAGTACTTTTCTGGACCACTCTGATTTCAGAGAATCAATCCAGAAACACCACGCTTATCCGGACAAGCGTTTTTCCAAACGTCTGAAGGATACACGTTATCCCTTTCCCCCTGACGTGGTCAAACGCTGGACCCAGTGTCCAAAAGTGGACCCTCCAATATCCAGGCTGGCAGCTAGATCCATAGTTGCAGTGGAAGATGGGGCTTCACTTAAAGATGCCAATGACAGACAGATGGACCTTTGGTTGAAATCTGTCTATGAAGCTATTGGCGCGTCGTTTGCTCCAGCATTCGCGGCCGTGTGGGCGCTCCAAGCTATTTCAGCTGGTCTGGCACAGGTGGACTCTTTCTTAAGTCCAGCAGTGCCACAAGTGGCGTCCTTAACTACGCAAATGACTGCGTTTGCGACCTACGCTATCAATGCGGTACTAGACTCTACGAGCCGTACCTCCATGGCATCCGCCAACTCTAGTTTTGCGCAGAGCCTTGTGGTTAAAAGAATGGAAAGCAGATTCTGCTTCTAAAAAATGTTTAACCAGCTTGCCATTATCTGGAGACAGACTGTTTGGTGAGCAATTGGCGGAAATCATTAAACAGTCCAAAGGTAAGGACTCTTCCTTACCCCAGCCCAGATCAAGCAAACCTCAACAGAGGAAGTGGCAGTCAAAGTTTCGGTCCTTTCGAGGCTCGGGCAAGCCCCAATTCTCCTCGTCCAAAGGGACTCAGAAAGAGCAAAGGAGCTCTGATTCCTGGCGGACTCACTCACGCCCCAAGAAAGCAACCGGAGGTACCGCTTCCAAGGCGGCTGCCTCATGACTTTCGGCCGCCTCCCTCCGCATCCTCGGTCGGTGGCAGGCTCTCCCGCTTTTGCGACATTTGGCTGCCACACGTCAAAGACCGGTGGGTAACAGACATTTTGTCTCACGGGTACAGGATAGAGTTCAGTTCTCGTCCTCCGCCTCGGTTCTTCAGAACTTCCCCACATCCCGACCGAGCAGATGCCCTTCTGCAGGCGGTGCATTCTCTAAGAGCAGAAGGAGTGGTGGTCCCTGTTCCTCTTCGGGAACAAGGACAAGGTTTTTACTCCAATCTCTTCGTGGTGCCAAAAAAGGACGGCTCATTCCGTCCTGTTCTGGACCTAAAACTGCTCAACAGGCATGTGAACGCCAGGCGGTTCCGGATGGAATCCCTCCGCTCAGTCATTGCCTCAATGTCTCAAGGAGATTTCCTAGCATCAATAGACATCAAAGATGCTTATCTCCACGTGCCGATTGCTACAGAGCACCAACGCTTCCTACGCTTCGTGATAGGAGACGACCATCTTCAGTTCGTAGCTCTGCCATTTGGTCTGGCGACAGCCCCACGGGTGTTCACCAAGGTCATGGCGGCAGTGGTAGCAGTCTTGCACTCTCAGGGACACTCTGTGATCCCTTACTTGGACGATCTACTTGTCAAGGCACCCTCTCAGGAGGCATGCCAACTCAGCCTGAATGTTGCACTGGAGACTCTCCAGACGTTCGGGTGGATCATCAACTTCTCAAAGTCAACTCTGTTACCGACCCAATCACTGACGTATCTTGGCATGGAGTTTCATACTCTTTCAGCGATAGTGAAGCTTCCGCTGGACAAGCAGCGGTCACTACAGACCGGGGTGCAGGCTCTCCTTCAAAGTCAGTCGCACTCCTTAAGACGCCTCATGCACTTCCTCGGGAAGATGGTGGCGGCAATGGAGGCGGTTCCGTTTGCGCAGTTTCATCTGCGCCCACTTCAATGGGACATTCTCCGCCAATGGGACGGGAAGTCCACATCCCTGGACAGGAAAGTCTCCCTTTCCCAGACGGCCAAGGACTCTCTGCAGTGGTGGCTTCGTCCCACCTCATTATCACAGGGAAGATCCTTCCTCCCACCGTCCTGGGCGGTGGTCACGACAGACGCGAGTCTGTCAGGGTGGGGAGCAGTTTTTCTCCACCACAGGGCTCAGGGTACGTGGACCCAGCAGGAGTCCACCCTTCAGATCAATGTTCTGGAAATCAGAGCAGTGTATCTTGCCCTACTAGCCTTCCAGCAGTGGCTGGAAGGAAGGCAGATCCGAATTCAGTCGGACAACTCCACAGCGGTGGCATACATCAACCACCAAGGGGGGACACGCAGTCGGCAAGCCTTCCAGGAAGTCCGGCGGATTCTGATGTGGGTGGAAGCCACGGCCTCCACCATATCCGCAGTTCACATCCCCGGCGTAGAAAACTGGGAAGCAGACTTCCTCAGTCGCCAGGGCATGGACGCAGGGGAATGGTCCCTTCACCCGGACGTGTTTCAGGAAATCTGTCGCCGCTGGGGAAGGCCGGACGTCGACCTAATGGCGTCCCGGCACAACAACAAGGTCCCAACCTTCATGGCACGGTCTCGCGATCACAGAGCTCTGGCGGCAGACGCCTTAGTGCAAGATTGGTCGCAGTTCCGGCTCCCTTATGTGTTTCCACCTCTGGCACTCTTACCCAGAGTGCTACGCAAGATCAGATCCGACTGCAGCCGCGTCATACTCGTCGCCCCAGACTGGCCAAGGAGGGCGTGGTATCCGGATCTGTGGCATCTCACGGTCGGCCAACCGTGGGCACTACCAGACCGACCAGACTTGCTGTCCCAAGGGCCGTTTTTCCATCGGAATTCTGCGGCCCTGAACCTGACTGTGTGGCCATTGAGTCCTGGATCCTAGCGTCTTCAGGATTATCCCAAGGGGTCGTTGCCACCATGAGACAGGCTAGGAAGCCCACGTCCGCTAAGATCTACCACAGAACGTGGAGGATATTCTTATCCTGGTGCTCTGCTCAGGGAGTGTCTCCCTGGCCATTTGCATTGCCTACATTTCTTTCTTTCCTGCAATCTGGATTAGAAAAAGGTTTGTCGCTAGGCTCCCTTAAAGGGCAAGTCTCGGCGCTATCCGTCTTTTTTCAGAAGCGTCTAGCACGACTTTCTAAGGTACGCACGTTCCTGCAGGGGGTTTGTCATATCGTACCCCCGTACAAGCGGCCGTTAGATCCATGGGATCTCAACAGGGTACTGGTTGCCCTCCAGAAGCCGCCCTTCGAGCCTCTGAGGGAGGTTTCACTTTCTAGACTATCACAGAAAGTGGCTTTTCTGGTAGCGATCACATCTCTTCGGAGAGTGTCTGAGCTAGCGGCGCTGTCATCCAAGGCTCCCTTCCTGGTCTTCCACCAGGACAAGGTAGTGCTGCGCCCCATTCAGGAGTTTCTCCCTAAGGTGGTATCCTCTTTTCATCTTAATCAGGATATCTCTTTGCCTTCCTTTTGTCCTCATGCAGTTCATCGGTATGAGAAGGATTTACATTTGTTGGATCTGGTGAGAGCACTCAGAATCTACATTTCCCGCACGGCGCCCCTGCGCCGTTCGGATGCACTCTTTGTCCTTGTCGCTGGTAAGCGCAAAGGGTCGCAGGCTTCTAAGGCCACCCTGGCTCGATGGATCAAAGAACCAATTCTTGAAGCCTACCGTTCTGCTGGGCTTCCGTTTCCATCAGGGCTGAAGGCCCATTCTACCAGAGCCGTGGGTGCGTCCTGGGCATTACGACACCAGGCTACGGCTCAACAGGTGTGCCAGGCAGCTACCTGGTCGAGTCTGCACACTTTCACCAAACATTATCAGGTGCATACCTATGCTTCGGCGGACGCCAGCCTAGGTAGAAGAGTCCTGCAGGCGGCAGTTGCCTCCCCGTAGGGGAGGGCTGTCTTTGCAGCTCTAACATGAGGTATTTCTTTACCCACCCAGGGACAGCTTTTGGACGTCCCAATCGTCTGGGTCTCCCAATGGAGCGCCGAAGAAGAAGGGAATTTTGTTACTTACCGTAAATTCCTTTTCTTCTAGCTCCTATTGGGAGACCCAGCACCCGCCCTGTTGTCCTTCGGGATTTTTGGTTGTTTTTCGGGTACACATGTTGTTCATGTTGAATGGTTTTCAGTTCTCCGACGTTACTTCGGAGTGAATTTGTTTAAACCAGTTATTGGCTTTCCTCCTTCTTGCTTTTGCACTAAAACTGGTGAGCCAGTGATCCCACTGGGGGTGTATAGCCAGAAGGGGAGGGGCCTTACACTTTTTAGTGTAATTGCTTTGTGTGGCCTCCGGAGGCAGTGCTATACACCCAATCGTCTGGGTCTCCCAATAGGAGCTAGAAGAAAAGGAATTTACGGTAAGTAACAAAATTCCCTTCTTTCTAGTAGCAGTCACTTCACTTCGGAGAGTGTCTGAGCTAGCAGCGCTGTCATGCAAAGCCCCTTTCTTCGGCGCTCCATTGGGAGACCCAGACGATTGGGTGTATAGCACTGCCTCCGGAGGCCACACAAAGCATTACACTAAAAAGTGTAAGGCCCCTCCCCTTCTGGCTATACACCCCCAGTGGGATCACTGGCTCACCAGTTTTCTGCTTTGTGCGAAGGAGGTCAGACATCCACGCATAGCTCCACTGTTTAGTCAGCAGCAGCTGCTGACTATGTCGGATGGAAGAAAAGAGGGCCCATACTAGGGCCCCCAGCATGCTCCCTTCTCACCCCACTTTATGTCGGCGGTGTTTAAGTGTTTGTTAAGGTTGAGGTACCCATTGCGGGTACGGAGGCTGGAGCCCACATGCTGTTTTCCTTCCCCATCCCCCTGAGGGGCTCTGAGGAAGTGGGATCTTACCGGCCCCCAAGCCCTGAGGCCGGGCTCCATCCACAGACCCATGGAACCTGCTGGATACGGAGCTGGGTACCGTTCAGGGACAAGGCCCTGCGACATTAAGGTACTCTGTGTCCCCGTATGTACAGGCCGCGCACACTCCAGACTTGCTGGGTGTGCTAGTGCGCCGGGGACAGTAGCGCTGAGCGCTGGGGTTACAGTGACTACAGTTTTTCTGAGTGACTTTATGTGTTGGGGACTGCCGCGCCGGCCGCCCCTAGAGCGGCGGCGCGGCTGCGACTTGTAGTGCGCCGGGGACTTAGCGCCGACCGTGCTTTTACGACGGCGTCGCTTATAAATTTAGTCCCCGGGTTCTGCGGCCTAGCTCCGCTTCGTTCCCGCCCCCGCCCTGTCAATCAGGGCAAGGGAGAGATGCTGTACGATTCATCAGCGCCGAGGGCTGGAGTCTTATTTACATGCTCCAGCCCTCTCACTGAGCACAGTGGGACGCAGGTTTCCCGCTCTTTGTCTGCACACGCCCAGGGCCCGCCCCTCTCCACAGGACGCCGGCAGCCATTCCTACATGCAGTCTGGCTGGAGAACGGACACAGGCTCTGGGAGACCCAGACAAGGGATTTCTGGCGACCACACACCCGCGTTAAGCGGGCGGTAAGCAGCACTTAAGTGCTGGCCCCACTAGTGCCACAGTGTGATATTTGTGTACTTTTTTCTCTGTACCATATATATATATATTTCTTCGGTGCTCCATTGGGAGACCCAGACGATTGGGTGTATAGCTACTGCCTCCGGAGGCCACACAAAGCATTACACTAAAAAGTGTAAGGCCCCTCCCCTTCTGGCTATACACCCCCAGTGGGATCACTGGCTCACCAGTTTTCTGCTTTGTGCGAAGGAGGTCAGACATCCACGCATAGCTCCACTGTTTAGTCAGCAGTAGCTGCTGACTATATCGGATGGAAGAAAAGAGGGCCCATATAGGGCCCCCAGCATGCTCCCTTCTCACCCCACTTGTGGTTTGTAAGGTTGAGGTACCTATTGCTGGTACGGCGGCTGGAGCCCACATGCTGTTTTCCTTCCACATCCCCCTGAGGGGCTCTGAGGAAGTGGGATCTTACCGGCCCCAAAGCCCTGAGGCCGGGCTCCATCCACAGACCCATTGAACCTGCTGGATACGGAGCTGGGTACCGTTCAGGGACATGGCCCTGCACCATTCAGGTACTCTGTGTCCCCGTACACACAGGCACAGCACACTCCAGACTTGCTGGGTGTGCTAGTGCGCCGGGGACAGTAAAGGGTTACAGTCACTGCAGCCTAGCTGAGTGACTTTATGTATGGGGAACTACCGCGCCGGACGCTCCGGGAGCGGCGGCGCGGCTGGGACTTGTAGTGCGCCGGGGACTTAGCGCCGACCGCGCTTTTACGGCGGCGGCGCTTATAAATCCAGTCCCCGGCTTTTGCGGCCTAGCTCCCCTTCGTTCCCCGCCCCCACCCTGTCAATCAGGGTAGGGGAGAGACGCTGTACAATCAGCAGCGCCGAGGGCTGGAGCCTTATTTACATGCTCCAGCCCTCTCACTGGACACTGTGGGACGCCGGTTTCCCGCTCTGACTTGGGGGCACGCCCACGGCCCGCCCCTACTCACACGAGCTGGAGAAGGACGCCGGCAGCCATTCCTGCAATCCGAGCTGAGAGATCGGACTCTGGGCAACCAGGCACAGGACTAGGGCGACCACACACCCGCTTATAGGCGGGCGGTAAGCGGCACCTGAAGTGCTGACCCCACTAAATACCGCAGTTGTCCATTTGTATTTTTATGTTTACACTGCATAGGTCGCTATTTTTGGCTATATGCCCTCTTAGATGGCGACACATCAGCAGCAGGAAAGCAGGGGTGCTAAGGCACAGGCTTTCTATGCTGCTTGTATTGCCTGTACTGAAGTGTTCATGTGTATTTAAGCTTGTATGCTATACACTGCACTGTACAGTCGCTAGTCTGGGCTATTTTCGCCTAGAATGACTAGACTACAGCAGCAGAAAAGCAGGGGTGCTGAGGCACAGGTTTTTTCTATGCTGCTTGTATTGCAGGGGTTGCAGTGTTCATTTGTACTTATGCTTGTATGCTATACATTGCACTGTATGGTCGATATTCTGGGCTATATTACCCTAGATGGCTAGTCTACAGCAGCAGAAAAGCAGGGGTGCCAAGGCACAGGCTTTCTATGCTGCTTGTATTGCATGTGCTGCAGTGTTCATTGTACTTTATGCTTGTATGCTATACATTGCATTGTACGGTCGCCATTCTTGGCTCTATGTCCTAGATGGCTAGTCGGCAGCAGCATATAAGCAACACACGCTTTCGATGCTGTTTTTACTGCATGTGATACTGTTCCATGGCACTGAACCCCATTGTGTGCAATGCTCCCCTGGAGCACTTGGTCAGCCGGGGTCTCTACTAGACGTGGCCAAAGGAACCACCTGTCAACCCTGTCCAAGGACAGGGATGGAGTTGCAATGGGATAGAGACTTGCAGTCCGGACAGGCCATGGGCAATCTGGATCATTGCTCCCTGGCCACCCTCATTGGGAATAAAATCGGTGCTCCGGGGGGGGGGTCCCAGGAGGCTCTCTGTATGATGAGGCAGACGTAGCTCATCAGGACTTTGATCCTGACAACGCTCTCAATCCGGATACACCGGATGGTGACGCCATAAGGAATGATCCTATAGCGTCCATCAATGGAATGTTGGATCTTTCTCCCTCAGCTCCCCCAGCGGAGGAGTCAGCTTCACAGCAGGAGAAGTCCCATTTCAGTAGCTCAAACGTATATTGAGTATTTCTTCAGCGCTCTATTGGGAGACCCAGACGATTGGGGTATAGCTACTGCCCTCTGGAGGCCACACAAAGCACTACACTAAAAGTGCAAGGCCCCTCCCTCTCTGGCTATACCCCCCCGTGGTATCACGGGTACTCCAGTTTTAGCTTTGTGTGCGAAGGAGGTCAGACATTCCATGCATAGCTCCACAGATTTTAGTCAGCAGTAGCTGCTGACTAGTTCGGATGGAAGAAAAGAGGACACATATAGTGTTCCCAGCATGCTCCCTTCTCACCCCTGGATGGTGTTGTAAGGTTGAGGTACCTATTGCTGGTACAGGGCTGGAGCCTGACATGCTGTTTTCCTTCCACATCCCCTTGGGGGTTCTGTGGAAGTGGGATCCTGCCGGCCTCAAAGCTCTGTCGCCGGGCTCCATCCACAGACCCATCAGAACCTGATGGAGACGGAGCAGGAGTACCATCAGGGACCGGGCCCTGCATCATACAGGTACTCTGTGTCCCCGGCAGGCACAGACACACTCCGGGCTGGCTGGGTGTTGTAGTGCGCCGGGGACCGTACACTGAGCTGGTGTTCCTACAGTCATCTGGGGGACTTTGTGTTCTGGGAACGCAGCGCCGACCCTCACTGGACCGGGCGGCGCTGCTGTGACTTGTGGTGCGCCGGGGATACGCCGACCGCGCTTTTACGGCGGCGGCGTTTATAACTCTAGTCCCCGGCTTTTGGGCCTAGGACGCCGGCAGCTCCGATCGTTCCCGCCCCCACCCTGTCAATCAGGGTAGGGGAGAGACGCTGTTTCACGGCAGCGAGGAGGGCTGGAGCCTGATTTACATGCTCCAGCCCTCACACTAGGCACAGAGGGAGCAGGCTTCCCGCTCTTGGTCAGGAACGCCCAGGGCCCGCCCCCCTTCTTCCCTCAGGACGCCGGCAGCCATTACATGCATGGCTGGCTGGAAGAAGGACGCAAGGCTCTGGGAGACCTAGACTGAGGGGCTTTGGAAGACCACACACCCGCTCTTTAGCGGGCGGTAAGCGGCTTTTCAGCTGGCCCCTCTAGTGCCTCAGTGTATGTTAGTGTACTGTGTCACTGGACATAGAGATTTATTGATTTCTTGCACTGTGAGGTCGCTTCCTGGCTGAATACCCCAGATCGCTCCGAGGAAGCAGCAGCATGTCATCCACAAGACGCAAAGCTGCCAAGGCTAGGGCTGTGTGCACTGTGTGTGCTGCTTGTGGGACTGCTCTACCAGCAGGTTCCAAAGACCCCCATTGTGTGCAATGCTCAGATCCGGTGCTGCTTCGCCAGCCGGAGTCAGGAGAGATAGTGACCCAGGCTGAGACGCCTGTAAGTCCTGCCCCGGTGTCAGGGTCAGACTTTGCAGTTTTTGCGGTTAATATGTCGGTGACTATGGCAAAAATCCTGGAAACTTTGCAATCCATGCCTGGGGCTCAGTCTATGGACACGGCGAGGTCTATGTCCTCTAACCCTCCGCAGTTGGATTTAATCCAGACTGCAAGGGGGTCCCCGGCCTCTCAGGATGAGTATGATGACTCAGATGATTGCCCCAGCCACCCCAAGCGGGCTCGCTGGGAAAGACCCTCAACGTCATCACACTGCTCAGGGTCTCAGCGCAATCAGTCTCCCTGTGAGGTGTCTGAAGAGAGTGATCAGGAATCCACTCCTGGAACCCCTCTCAACCTGGATACCCCGGATGGGGACGCCATGGTAAACGATCTTATCTCAGCCATCAATAGGCTGTTAGATATTTCTCCCCCAACCCCTTCAGCAGAAGAGGCAGCGGCAGAGCAGGAGAAATTTCGTTTCCTCTATCCCAAGCGTAAATTAAGTGCTCTGTTGGATCACTCTGACTTCAGAGAATCAATCCAGAAACACGATGCTCATCCAGAAAAGCGTTTCTCTAAACGTTCTAAGGATACACGTTATCCTTTCCCCCCTGAGGTGGTCAAGCGCTGGACCCAGTGTCCAAAGGTGGATCCCCCGATTTCCAAACTTGCAGCTAGATCCATAGTTGCAGTGGAGGATGGCGCTTCACTTAAGGATGCCAATGACAGACAGATGGACCTTTGGTTAAAATCTGTCTATGAAGCTATCGGCGCGTCGTTTGCTCCAGCATTCGCAGCCGTATGGGCGCTACAAGCTATTTCAGCTGGTTTAGCGAAAGTGGATGCTATCTTACATCCAGCGGTGCCGCAAGTGGCGTCCCTTACCTCGCAGATGTCCGCGTTTGCGTCTTACGCTATCAATGCGGTCCTAGAATCTACCAGCCGCACCTCAATGGCGTCTGCCAATTCGGTAGTTTTGCGCAGGGCATTGTGGTTAAAGGACTGGAAAGCAGATGCTGGTTCCAAAAAATGTTTAACCAGCTTGCCTTTGTCTAGAGAAAGACTGTTTGGCGAGCCATTGGCTGACATCATTAAACAGTCCAAGGGTAAAGACTCCTCTTTACCCCAGCCCAGATCAAGCAAACCTCAGCAGAGAAAGTGGCAGCAGAAGTTTCAGTCCTTTCGAGGTTCGGGCAAAACACAATTCTCCTCGTCCAAAGGGACTCAGAGGACGCAAAGAAACTCAGATTCCTGGAGGGCTCATTCACGCCCCAAGAAAGCAAATGGAGGAACCGCTTCCAAAGCGGCTACCTCATGACTTCCAGTCCCCTCCCTCCGCATCTCCGGTCGGGGGCAGGCTCTCCCGCTTTTACGACACTTGGATGTCACAGGTCAAAGACCGGTGGGTGACGGACATTTTGTCGCGCGGGTACAGAATCGAGTTCAGTTCTCGTCCTCCAGCTCGGTTCTTCAGAACCTCCCCACACCCAGACCGTGTAGGTGTCCTGCGGCAGGCGGTGGACTCCCTAAGAGCGGAGGGAGTAGTGGTTCCTGTACCGTTTCAGGAACAAGGGAGAGGGTTTTACTCCAATCTCTTTGTGGTGCCAAAAAAGGACGGCTCATTCCGTCCTGTTCTGGACCTAAAACTGCTCAACAAACATGTGCACGCCAGGAGGTTCCGGATGGAAACCCTCCGTTCTGTCATTGCCTCAATGTCTCAAGGAGACTTCCTTGCCTCAATAGACATCAAGGATGCTTATCTCCACGTGCCAATTGCTACAGAACATCAACGTTTTCTACGTTTTGTGATAGGAGACGACCATTTTCAGTTCGTAGCTCTGCCATTTGGTCTGGCGACAGCCCCACGGGTCTTCACCAAGGTCATGGCGGCGGTGGTAGCAGTCTTGCACTCTCAGGGACACTCGGTGATCCCTTACCTAGACGATCTACTTGTCAAGGCACCCTCTCAAGAGGCATGCCAACTCAGTCTACAGGCTACGCTGGAGACTCTCCAGACTTTTGGATGGATCATCAACTTTCCAAAGTCAAATCTGTCACCGACACAGTCACTAACGTATCTTGGCATGGAGTTTCATACTCGAGCAGCGAGAGTGAAGCTTCCGCTAAACAAGCAGCGGTCCCTACAGACAGGGGTGCAATCGCTCCTTCAGGGCCAGTCGCACCCCTTACGGCGCCTCATGCACTTCCTAGGGAAGATGGTGGCAGCCATGGAAGCAGTTCCCTTTGCGCAGTTCCATCTGCGTCCACTTCAATGGGACATTCTCCGCCAATGGGACGGGAAGACGACTTCCCTAGACAGGAAAGTCTCTCTTTCCCAGACGGCCAAGGACTCTCTGCAATGGTGGCTCCTTCCCACCTCATTGTCTCAGGGAAGATCCTTCCTGCCCCCATCCTGGGCAGTAGTCACGACAGATGCGAGCCTGTCGGGGTGGGGAGCAGTGTTTCTACACCACAGGGCTCAGGGGACGTGGACTCAGCAGGAGTCCACCCTTCAGATCAATGTTCTGGAAATCAGGGCAGTGTATCTTGCCCTACTGGCCTTCCAACAGTGGCTGGAAGGAAAGCAGATCCGAATCCAATCGGACAACTCCACAGCGGTGGCATACATCAACCACCAAGGAGGGACGCGCAGCCGGCAAGCCTTTCAGGAAGTCCGGCGCATTCTGAATTGGGTGGAGGACACAGCATCCACCATTTCCGCGGTTCACATCCCGGGCGTAGAAAACTGGGAAGCAGACTTCCTCAGTCGCCAGGGCATGGACGCAGGGGAATGGTCCCTTCACCCGGACGTGTTTCAGGAAATCTGTCGCCGATGGGGAAGGCCGGACGTCGACCTAATGGCGTCTCGGCACAACAACAAGGTCCCGGCATTCATGGCGCGGTCGCGAGATCAAAGAGCGCTGGCGGCAGACGCCTTGGTGCAAGATTGGTCGCACTTCCGCCTCCCATATGTATTCCCGCCTCTGGCACTCTTGCCCAGAGTACTACGCAAGATCAGATCCGATTGCAGCCGCATCATACTCGTCGCCCCAGACTGGCCGAGGAGATCGTGGTATCCGGATCTGTGGCATCTCACGGTCGGCCGACCGTGGTCGCTTCCAGACCGTCCAGACCTGCTGTCTCAAGGGCCGTTTTTCCATCAGAATTCTGCGGCCCTGAACCTGACTGTGTGGCCATTGAGTCCTGGATCCTATCGTCAACAGGATTATCCCAGGGAGTGGTAGCCACAATGAGACAAGCTAGGAAGTCAACTTCTGCTAAGATCTACCACAGAACGTGGAAGATTTTCTTAACCTGGTGCTCTGCTCAGGGAGTGTCTCCCTGGCCATTTGCATTGCCCACTTTTCTATCTTTCCTGCAATCAGGGTTGGAAAAGGGCTTGTCGCTCGGCTCCCTTAAAGGGCAAGTCTCGGCACTATCCGTGTTTTTTCAGAAGCGTCTAGCACGTCTTCCTAAGGTGCGCACGTTCCTGCAGGGGGTCTGTCATATTGTGCCCCCGTACAAGCGGCCGTTGGATCCATGGGATCTGAACAGGGTACTAGTGGCTCTCCAGAAGCCGCCCTTCGAGCCTCTCAAAGAAGTTTCTCTTTCTCGCCTGTCACAGAAAGTGGCGTTTCTTGTTGCGATCACATCGCTTCGGCGAGTGTCTGAGCTGGCTGCTCTGTCATCCAAGGCTCCCTTCTTGGTGTTCCACCAGGACAAGGTTGTGCTGCGCCCCATTCCGGAGTTTCTCCCTAAGGTCGTATCCTCGTTTCATCTTAATCAGGATATATCATTGCCTTCCTTTTATCCTCATCCGGTTCACCGGTATGAAAGGGACTTGCGTTTGCTAGATCTGGTGAGAGCACTCAGGATCTACATTTCCCGCACGGCGCCCATGCGCCGTTCCGATGCACTTTTTGTCCTTGTCGCCGGTCCGCGCAAGGGGTTGCAGGCTTCTAAAGCCACCTTGGCTCGATGGATCAAAGAACCAATTATAGAGGCCTACCGTTCTGCTGGGCTTCCGGTTCCTTCAGGGCTAAAAGCCCACTCAACCAGAGCCGTAGGTGCGTCCTGGGCATTACGGCACCAGGCTTCGGCTCAACAGGTGTGTCAGGCGGCTACCTGGTCGAGTCTGCACACGTTCACCAAGCATTATCAGGTGCATACCTATGCTTCGGCGGATGCCAGCTTAGGTAGAAGAGTCCTGCAGGCGGCAGTGACATCCCCGTAGGGGGGGGCTGTTTTGCAGCTCTAACATGAGGTATTTCTTTACCCACCCAGGGACAGCTTTTGGACGTCCCAATCGTCTGGGTCTCCCAATAGAGCGCTGAAGAAGAAGGGAATTTTGTTACTTACCGTAAATTCCTTTTCTTCTAGCTCTTATTGGGAGACCCAGCACCCGCCCTGTTGTCCTTCGGGATTGTTTTTTGCTGTTTGCGGGTACACATGTTGTTCATGTTGAACGGTTTTTCAGTTCTCCGATGTTACTCGGAGTTAATTTGTTTAAACCAGTTGTTGGCTTCCTCCTTCTTGCTTTGGCACTAAAACTGGAGTACCCGTGATACCACGGGGGGGTATAGCCAGAGAGGGAGGGGCCTTGCACTTTTAGTGTAGTGCTTTGTGTGGCCTCCAGAGGGCAGTAGCTATACCCCAATCGTCTGGGTCTCCCAATAAGAGCTAGAAGAAAAGGAATTTACGGTAAGTAACAAAATTCCCTTCTTTTCTGGCCACGCTGACTTCAGAGAAGCAGTCCAGGAACACCACGCTTACCAGATAAGCGTTTTCTCCAAACGTATTAAGGATACACGTTATCCTTTTCCCCCTGACGTGGTCAAGCGCGGGACCCAGGGTCCAAAGGTGGATTCTCCAATCTCCAGGCTTGCGGCTAGAGCTATAGTTGCAGTGGAGATGGGACTTCACTTAAAGGTGCCAGACAGATGGACTCTGGTTGAAATCTGTCTATGAGGCTATCGGCGTGTCGGTTGCTCCGGCATTTACAGCCGTATGGGCACCCTAAGCTTTTCAGCTGTTCTTGCACAGCTGGTCTTGAGCATATGTACATTTGTGCCGCAGGGGCGTCCGTAACCTCGCAATGTCTGCATTGCGACTTACCCTATTAATGCTGTCCTGGAAGGACAGTCGAGGTTTCGGTCCTTCCCAAGCTCGGGCAGGTCCCAATTGTCCTCGTCCAAAAGAGCTGAAAAGCCTCAGAGGGGCTCAGTTTCCGGGGGCTCAATCACGCCCGAGGAAGGCAGCCGGAGGAACCGCTACCAAGGCGGTCTCCTCATGACTCTCAGCTCTCTCATCTCTCCGCATCCGCGGTTGATGGCAGACTCGCTCGCCTTTGGCGACATTTAGCTGCCACAGGTCACAGACCGGTGGGTGAGGGACATTGTGCCCAGGTGCACAGGACAGAGTTCTGTTCTCGTCCTCCGACTCGATTCTTCAGAACGTCCTCACCTCCCCACCGAGCCGATGCTCTTCTGCAGGCAGAAGGAGTGGTAATCCCTGTTCCTCTTCAGGAACAAGACACGGTTTTCCTCCAATCTGGTTGTGGTGCCACAAAAAGGATGGCTCTTTCCGTTCCGTTCTGGACCTAAAACTGCTCAACAAGCACGTGGAGGCCAGGCGGTTCCGGATGAAACCCTCCGCTCCGTCATTGCCTCAATGTCTCAAGGATATTTCCTAGCATCAATAGACATCAAAGATGCTTATCTCCACGTGCCGATTGCTACAGAGCACCAATGTTTGCTACGTTTCGTGATGGGAGACGACCATCTTCAGTTCGTAGCTCTGCCATTCGGTCTGGCGACAGCCCCACGGGGGTTCACCAAGGTCATGGCGGCAGTGGTAGCAGTCTTGCACTCACAGGGACACTCTGTGATCCCTTACTTGGACGATCTACTTGTCAAGGCACCCTCTCAAGAGGCATGCCAACTCAGCCTGAATGTTGCGCTGGAGTCTCTCCAGACGTTCGTGTGGATTATCGACTTCTCAAAGTCAAACCTGTCACCGACCCAATCACTAACGTGTCTTGGCATGGAGTTTCATACCCTCTCAGCGCTAGTGAAGCTTCCGCTGGACAAGCAGCGGTCACTACAGACTGGGGTGCAGACTCTCCGTCAAGGTCAGTCGCACTCCTTAAGACGCCTCATGCACTTCCTCGGGAAGAGGGTGGCGGCAATGGAGGCGGTTCCGTTTGCGCAGTTTCATCTGCGTCCTCTTATTGGGACATTCTCCGCCAATGGGACGGGAAGTCAACATCCCTGAACAGGAAAGTATCCTTTTCACAGAAGGACTCTCTGCAATGGTGGCTTCTTCCCACCTCATTATCACAGGGAAGATCCTTCCTACCACCGTCTTGGGCGGTAGTCACGACAGACGCGAGTCTGTCAGGGTGGGGAGCAGTTTTTTCTCCACCACAGGGCTCGGGGTACGTGGACTCAGCAGGAGTCCACCCTTCAGATCCATGTTCCGGAAATCAGAGCAGTGTATCTTGCCCTACTAGCCTTCCAGCAGTGGCTGGAAGGAAAGCAGATCCGAATTCAGTCGGACAACTCCACAGCGGTGGCATACATCAATCACCAAGGAGGGACACGCAGTCGGCAAGCCTTCCAGGAAGTCCGGCGGATTCTGATGTGGGTGGAAGCCACGGCCTCCACCGTATCCGCAGTTAACATCCCCGGCGTAGAAAACTGGGAAGCAGACTTCCTCAGCCGCCAGGGCATGGACGCAGGGGGATGGTCCCTTCACCCGGACGTGTTTCAGAAAATCTGTAGCCGCTGGGGAAGGCCGGACGTCGACCTAATGGCGTCCAGGCACAACAACAAGGTCCCAACCTTCATAGCACGGTCTCGCGATCACAGAGCTCTGGCGGCAGACGCCTTAGTGCAAGATTGGTCGCAGTTCCGGCTCCCTTATGTGTTTCCACCTCTGGCACTCTTGCCCAGAGTGCTACGCAAGATCAGATCCGACTGCAGCCACGTCATACTCGTCGCCCCAGACTGGCCAAGGAGGGCGTGGTATCCGGATCTGTGACATCTCACGGTCGGCCAACCGTCGGCACTACCAGACCGACCAGACTTACTGTCCCAAGGGCCGTTTTTCCATCGGAATTCTGCGGCCCTGAACCTGACTGTGTGGCCATTGATTCCTGGATCCTAGGGTCTTCAGGATTATCCCAAGGGGTCGTTGCCACCATGAGACAGGCTAGGAAGCCCACGTCCGCTAAGATCTACCACAGAACGTGGAGGATATTCTTATCCTGGTGCTCTGCTCAGGGAGTGTCTCCCTGGCCTTTTGCATTGCCTACCTTTCTTTCTTTCCTGCAATCTAGGTTAGAAAAAGGTTTGTCGCTCGGCTCCCTTAAAGGGCAAGTCTCGGCGCTATCCGTCTTTTTTCAAAAGCGTCTAGCACGACTTCCTAAGGTGCGCACGTTCCTGCAGGGGGTTTGTCATATTGTACCCCCGTACAAGCGGCCGTTAGATCCATGGGATCTGAACAGGGTACTAGTTGCCCTCCAGAAGCCGCCCTTCGAGCCTCTGAGGGAGGTTTCACTTTCTAGACTATCACAGAAAGTGGCTTTTCTAGTAGCGATCACATCTCTTCGGAGAGTGTCTGAGCTAGCAGCGCTGTCATCCAAGGCTCCTTTCCTGGTCTTCCACCAGGACAAGGTAGTGCTGCGCCCCATTCAGGAGTTTCTCCCGAAGGTGGTATCCTTTTTTCATCTTAATTAGGATATCTCTTTGCCTTCTTTTTGTCCTCATGCAGTTCATCGGTATGAGAAGAATTTACATTTGTTAGATCTGGTGAGAGCACTCAGAATCTACATTTCCCGCACGGCGCCCCCGCGCCGCTCCGATGCACTCTTTGTCCTTGTCGCTGGTAAGCGCAAAGGGTCGCAGGCTTCCAAAGCCACCCTGGCTCGATGGATCAAAGAACCAATTCTTGAAGCCTACCGTTCTGCTGGGCTTCCGGTTCCATCAGGGCTGAAGGCCCATTCTACCAGAGCCGTGGGTGCGTCCTGGGCATTGCGACACCAGGCTACGGCTCAACAGGTGTGCCAGGCAGCTACCTGGTCGAGTCTGCACACTTTCACCAAACATTATCAGGTGCATACCTATGCTTCGGCGGACGCCAGCCTAGGTAGAAGAGTCCTGCAGGCGGCAGTTGCCTCCCCGTAGGGGAGGGCTGTCTTCGCAGCTCTAACATAAGGTATTTCTTTACCCACCCAGGGACAGCTTTTGGACGTCCCAATCGTCTGGGTCTCCCAATGGAGCGCCGAAGAAGAAGGGAATTTTGTTACTTACCGTAAATTCCTTTTCTTCTAGCTCCTATTGGGAGACCCAGCACCCGCCCTGTTGTCCTTCGGGATTTTTGGGTTTTTTCGGGTACACATGTTGTTCATGTTGAACGGTTTTTCAGTTCTCCGATGTTACTCGGAGTGAATTTGTTTAACCAAGTTATTGGCTTTCCTCCTTCTTGCTTTTGCACTAAAACTGGTGAGCCAGTGATCCCACTGGGGGTGTATAGCCAGAAGGGGAGGGGCCTTACACTTTTTAGTGTAATGCTTTGTGTGGCCTCCGGAGGCAGTAGCTATACACCCAATCGTCTGGGTCTCCCAATAGGAGCTAGAAGAAAAGGAATTTACGGTAAGTAACAAAATTCCCTTCTTTGCACTGTAAGGTCGCTTCTTGGCTGTATACCCCAATTGCTCTGAGGAGACGACAACATGTCATCTGCAAAACGCAAGGGTGCCAAGACACAGGCTGTGAGCGCTGCGTGTGCCGCTTGTGGGGCTGATCTACCGGCAGGTTACAATGACCCCCATTGTGTGCAATGTTCGGTCCCTGTGCCACTTCGTCAGCCGGAGTCTATGGTGGTAGTGGCCCAGGCAGAGTCGCCGGTGAACCCTGTCCCGGTGACGGGGACAGAGTTTGCAGTTTTTGCTGACAGGATGTCTGTCACTATGACAAAAATCCTAGAGACCTTGCAGGCCAGGCCAGTTACTCAGTCCATGGACACTGCTGCGGCAATGTTCCCCGGTCCCCCTCAGTTGGAGTTAATCCGTGCTTCAAGGGGGTCCCAGGCATCTCAGCCTGACGGCTCTGATTCAGATGACAGTCCCAGGCAGCCTAAGCGTGCTCGCTGGGAGAGACCCTCCACGTCATCACGCGGATCAGGGTCTCAGCGAGAAGAGTCTCTCCATGATGAGACAGAGGAGGGGGATCAGGAGTCTAATCCTGAAACCGCTCTCAATCTGGATACTCCTGATGGTGACGCCATGGTAAATGACCTTATAGGGGCCATCAATAGTCTATTGGAAATTTCTCCCCCTGCCCCTTCTGCAGAGGAGGCAGCTGCACAGCAGGAGAAGTTCCATTTCAGGTATCCCAAGCCTAAACTGAGTACTTTTCTGGACCACGCTGACTTCAGAGAATCAGTCCAGAAACACCATGCCTACCCAGATAAGCGTTTCTCCAAACGTCTTAAGGATACACGTTATCCCTTTCCCCCTGACGTGGTCAAACGCTGGACCCAGTGTCCAAAGGTGGACCCCCCAATCTCCAGGCTTGCAGCTAGATCCATAGTTGCAGTGGAAGATGGGGCTTCACTTAAAGATGCCAATGACAGACAGATGGACCTTTGGTTAAAGTCTGTCTATGAAGCTATCGGCGCGTCGTTTGCTCCAGCATTCGCGGCCGTGTGGGCACTCCAAGCTATTTCAGCTGGCCTGGCACAGGTGGACTCTATCATATGTCCAGCAGTGCCGCGAGTAGCGTCCCTAACCTCGCAAATGTCTGCGTTTGCGACTTACGCTATCAACGCTGTCCTGGACTCTACAAGCCGTACCTCAATTGCGTCTGCCAACTCTGTTGTCTTGCGCAGAGCCTTGTGGTTAAAGGAATGGAAAGCGGATTCTGCTTCCAAAAAATGTTTAACCAGCTTGCCACTATCTGTAGATAGACTGTTTGGTGAACAATTGGCTGAAATCATTAAGCAATCCAAGGGTAAGGACTCGTCCTTACCCCAGCCCAGATCAAGCAAACCTCAACAGAGGAAGTGGCAGTCGAGGTTTCGGTCCTTTCGAGGCTCCAGCAAGACCCAATTCTCCTCGTCCAAAGGGACTCAGAAGGAGCAAAGGAGCTCAGATTCCTGGCGGGCTCATTCACGCCCCAAGAAAGCAACCGGAGGAACCGCTTCCAAGGCGGCTGCCTCATGACTTTCGGCCTCAGCCCTCCGCATCCTCGGTCGGTGGCAGGCTCTCCCGCTTTTGCGACATTTGGCTGCCACAGGTCAAAGACCGGTGGGTAGCAGACATTTTGTCTCACGGGTACAGGATAGAATTCAGTTCTCGTCCTCCACCTCGGTTCTTCAGAACCTCCCCACATCCCGACCGAGCAGATGCCCTTCTGCAGGCGGTGTGCTCACTAAAAGCAGAAGGAGTGGTGATCCCTGTTCCTCTGCAGGAACAAGGGCAAGGTTTTTACTCCAATCTCTTCGTGGTTCCAAAAAAGGACGGCTCGTTTCGTCCTGTTCTGGACCTAAAGCTGCTCAACAAGCATGTGAACGCCAGGCGGTTCCGGATGGAATCCCTCCGCTCCGTCATTGCCTTAATGTCTCAAGGAGATTTCCTTGCATCAATAGACATCAAAGATGCTTATCTCCACGTGCCGATTGCTACAGAGCACCAACGTTTTCTACGTTTCGTGATAGGAGACGACCATCTCCAGTTCGTAGCTCTGCCATTTGGTCTGGCGACAGCCCCACGGGTTTTCACCAAGGTCATGGCGGCAGTGGTAGCAGTCTTGCATTCTCAGGGACATTCGGTGATCCCTTACTTAGACGATCTACTTGTCAAAGCACCCTCTCAAGAGGCATGCCAACACAGCCTGAATGTTGCGCTGGAGACTCTCCAGACTTTCGGGTGGATCATCAACTTTTCAAAGTCAAACCTGGCACCGACTCAATCACTAACGTATCTTGGCATGGAGTTTCATACTCTCTCAGCGATAGTGAAGCTTCCGCTGGACAAGCAGCGGTCTCTACAGACAGGGGTGCAGTCTCTCCTTCAGGGTCAGTCGCACCCCTTAAGGCGCCTCATGCACTTCCTAGGGAAGATGGTGGCGGCAATGGAGGCAGTCCCGTTCGCGCAGTTTCATCTGCGTCCACTTCAATGGGACATTCTCCGCCAATGGGACGGGAAGACAACTTCCCTAGACAGGAAAGTCTCTCTTTCTCAGACGGCCAAGGATTCTATGCTATGGTGGCTTCTTCCCACCTCATTAACGCAGGGAAGATCATTCCTGCCCCCATCCTGGGCAGTGGTCACGACAGACGCGAGTCTGTCAGGGTGGGGAGCAGTTTTTCTCCACCACAGGGCTCAAGGGACGTGGACTCAGCAGGAGTCCACCCTTCAGATCAATGTTCTGGAAATCAGGGCAGTGTATCTTGCCCTATTAGCCTTCCAGCAGTGGCTGGAAGGAAAGCAGATCCGAATTCAGTCGGACAACTCCACAGCGGTGGCATACATCAACCACCAAGGAGGGACACGCAGTCGGCAAGCCTTCCAGGAAGTCAGGCGGATTCTGATGTGGGTAGAGGAAAGAGCATCCACCATATCAGCAGTTCACATCCCGGGCGTAGAAAACTGGGAAGCAGACTTCCTCAGTCGCCAGGGCATGGACGCAGGGGAATGGTCCCTTCACCCGGACGTGTTTCAGGAGATCTGCCGCCGCTGGGGGGTGCCGGACGTCGACCTAATGGCGTCTCGGCACAACAACAAGGTCCCGACCTTCATAGCGCGGTCTCGCGATCAAAGAGCTCTGGCGGCAGACGCCTTAGTGCAAGATTGGTCGCAGTTCCGGCTCCCTTATGTGTTTCCACCTCTGGCACTCTTGCCCAGAGTGTTACGCAAGATCAGATCCGATTGCGGCCGCGTCATACTCGTCGCCCCAGACTGGCCGAGGAGGTCGTGGTACCCGGATCTGTGGCATCTCACGGTCGGCCAACCGTGGGCACTACCAGACCGTCCAGACTTACTGTCCCAAGGGCCGTTTTTCCATCGGAATTCTGCGGCCCTGAACCTGACTGTGTGGCCATTGAGTCCTGGATCCTAGCGTCTTCAGGATTATCCCAAGGGGTCGTGGCCACCATGAGACAGGCTAGGAAGTCCACTTCTGCTAAGATCTACCACAGAACGTGGAAGATTTTCTTATCCTGGTGCTCTGCACAAGGAGTATCTCCCTGGCCATTCGCGTTACCTGTCTTTCTTTCCTTCCTGCAATCTGGGTTGGAAAAGGGCTTGTCGCTCGGCTCCCTTAAAGGGCAAGTCTCGGCACTATCCGTATTTTTTCAGAAGCGTCTAGCACGACTTTCTCAGGTGCGCACGTTCCTGCAGGGGGTTTGTCATATCGTACCTCCGTACAGGCGGCCGTTAGATCCGTGGGATCTAAACAAGGTCCTTGTTGCTCTCCAGAAGCCGCCCTTCGAGCCTCTGAGGGATGTGTCACTTTCTCGACTCTCACAGAAAGTGGCCTTTCTGGTAGCGGTCACGTCTCTTCGGAGAGTGTCTGAACTAGCAGCGCTGTCATCCAAAGCTCCTTTCCTGGTGTTCCACCAGGACAAGGTAGTGCTGCGCCCCACTCAGGAGTTTCTCCCTAAGGTGGTATCCTCTTTTCATCTTAATCAGGATATCTCCTTGCCTTCCTTTTATCCGCATGCAGTTCATCGGTATGAAAAGGATTTACATTTGTTGGATCTGGTGAGAGCACTCAGAATCTACATTTCCCGCACGGCGCCCCTGCGCCGCTCGGATGCACTCTTTGTCCTTGTCGCTGGTAAGCGCAAAGGGTCGCAGGCTTCCAAAGCCACCCTGGCTCGATGGATCAAAGAACCAATTCTTGAAGCCTACCGTTCTGCTGGGCTTCCGGTTCCATCAGGGCTGAAGGCCCATTCTACCAGAGCCGTGGGTGCGTCCTGGGCATTACGACACCAGGCTACGGCTCAACAGGTGTGCCAGGCAGCTACCTGGTCGAGTCTGCACACTTTCACCAAACATTATCAGGTGCATACCTACGCTTCGGCGGACGCCAGCCTAGGTAGAAGAGTCCTGCAGGCGGCAGTTGCCTCCCCGTAGGGGAGGGCTGTTTTTGCAGCTCTAACATGAGGTATTTCTTTACCCACCCAGGGACAGCTTTTGGACGTCCCAATCGTCTGGGTCTCCCAATGGAGCGCTGAAGAAGAAGGGAATTTTGTTACTTACCGTAAATTCCTTTTCTTCTAGCTCCTATTGGGAGACCCAGCACCCGCCCTGTTGTCCTTCGGGATTTTTGGTTGTTTTTCGGGTACACATGTTGTTCATGTTGAATGGTTTTCAGTTCTCCGATGTTACTTCGGAGTGAATTTGTTTAAACCAGTTCTTGGCTTTCCTCCTTCTTGCTTTTGCACTAAAACTGGTGAGCCAGTGATCCCACTGGGGGTGTATAGCCAGAAGGGGAGGGGCCTTACACTTTTTAGTGTAATGCTTTGTGTGGCCTCCGGAGGCAGTGCTATACACCCAATCGTCTGGGTCTCCCAATAGGAGCTAGAAGAAAAGGAATTTACGGTAAGTAACAAAATTCCCTTCTTCCTGGTGTTTCACCAGGACAAGGTGGTTCTGCGTCCGGTTCCGGAATTTCTCCCTAAAGTGGTATCCCCCTTTCATCTCAATCAGGATATCTCCTTACCTTCTTTTTGTCCTCATCCGGTTCACCAATGTGAAAAGGATTTGCACTTGTTAGATCTGGTGAGAGCACTCAGGCTCTACATTTCTCGGACGGCGCCCCTGCGCCGCTCGGATGCACTCTTTGTCCTTGTCGCTGGCCAGCGTAAAGGGTCACAGGCTTCCAAATCAACCCTGGCTCGGTGGATCAAGGAACCAATTCTCGAAGCTTACCGTTCTGCTGGGCTTCCGGTTCCCTCAGGGCTGAAGGCCCATTCTACCAGAGCCGTGGGCGCGTCCTGGGCTTTGAGGCACCAGGCTACGGCTCAGCAGGTGTGTCAGGCAGCTACCTGGTCGAGCCTGCACACTTTCACGAAACACTATCAGGTACATACCTATGCTTCGGCGGATGCCAGCCTAGGTAGACGAGTCCTTCAGGCGGCGGTTGCCCACCTGTAGGAAGGGGCCGTTTTACGGCTCTATCACGAGGTATTATTTTACCCACCCAGGGACTGCTTTTGGACGTCCCAATTGTCTGGGTCTCCCAATGGAGCGACAAAGAAGAAGGGAATTTTGTTTACTTACCGTAAATTCCTTTTCTTCTAGCTCCAATTGGGAGACCCAGCACCCGCCCCTGTTTTTTTGTGTGTACACATGTTGTTCATGTTGAATGGTTTCAGTTCTCCGATATTCCTTCGGATTGAATTTACTTTAAACCAGTTTATAATTCTTTTCCTCCTTCTTGCTTTTGCACCAAAACTGAGGAGCCCGTGGGAGCACGGGGGGTGTATAGGCAGAAGGGGAGGGGCTTTACACTTTTAGTGTAATACTTTGTGCGGCCTCCGGAGGCATAGCCTATACACCCAATTGTCTGGGTCTCCCAATTGGAGCTAGAAGAAAAGGAATTTACGGTAAGTAAACAAAATTCCCTTCATTTCTTTGTCGCTCCATTGGGAGACCCAGACAATTGGGTGTATAGCTTCTGCCTCCAGAGGCCACACAAAGTATTACACTTTAAAAAGTGTAACCCCTCCCCTCTGCCTATACACCCTCCCGTGCATCACGGGCTCCTCAGTTTTTATGCTTTGTGTTGAAGGAGGCACACATTCGCTCAAGCTCCCATTTTAGTCAGCAGCAGCTGCTGATTGTATCGGATGGAAGAAAAGAGGGCCCCTAACAGTGCCCCCGGCATGCTCCCTTCTCACCCCACTAAGTCGGCGGTGCTGTTAAGGTTGAGGTACCCATTGCGGGTACAAAGGCTGGAGCCACATGCCGTTTTCCTTCCCCATCCCTTAGAGGCTCTGGGAGAAGTGGGATCCTAACCGGTCATCCAGGCACTGGGACCGGGCTCCCTCCGCAGCCCCTGTGGGATTCTGACGGACAGGAGACTGAGTATCATCAGGGACAGGCCCTGCATCATAAAGGTACTCTGTGTCCCCTTGGGGACGGTGCATGGAGCACTTGGTCTCAGACGCTGCAGCGGCTGCTGTTTTTGTGTGACGACCGGGACTACCGCGCCGACCGCGCCTGCTTGCCAGCCGCGGTATTAAATTTAGTCCCCGGCTTTTGCGGCCTAGTGCATTAAACTCCCGCCCCCGGGCCTGCCAGTCAGGGGTAAGGGCGGGACGGTCGGCCTGACGTCGACTGTGAGGGCTGGAGCATACTTTAGTATCCTCCTCCCCCCTCACTCATCACTCTGGGGCATCAGATTCCCGCACTTTATTGATCACGCCCACGGCTCCCTCCTCCCCTTAGAACGCCGCCAGCCATGTTTTGAACACATTCTGCCGGTGGAGGACTTCTGGCTGCAGCTCTGGGAGACCCAAGGCAGGGAATCTGGTGGACACACACCGCTCTGGGCGGTCGGTAAGCCACACCGGTCACCCGGTGCTGGTCCCCCTAGGGTGCCGAACTGTATATATATATATATATATTATATTTGTATACATTTTCTAGGTTCGGCCGCAGTGTTTAGCCTTTGGCTATATACCCTCAGTGATTACTCTCCTAGGAGAGAACAGCATGTCGGTCACAAGGAGCAAGGGTGCCAAGACACAGGGTTATTTTGCAACCTGTACCTCTTGTGCAACCTAAAAGATTCCCCATCTGCAGCTCCTGGGCTGCATTCTAGCAATGTCCCTGTTGTTCTTGTGCCCCCTTTGAGACCAAAATAAATACTTTATAAAGTTTTACCTTTTTGTAAGCTAATCTTTTTTTATGTACACAGGGGCGGGCTCTCTTGCGTCCGTTAGTCGCCCTCCTGCTGCTTTACGCCGTCCCCCATCGCTCATTTCCATAACTGAGGACGCCGCCCAGTGCTCCAGAGGTCCCCGCGCATGCCCAGTGCCACTCTCGTGGGAGTGAGCACTGTGCAGTGTGACCGCTGGTGACGTGTTGCGCAGGCGTGAGATTATGGGCGGCGCTGTGATTGTCATCAGCAAGTACCTGCCCATAATCTCGTGCCCGCGCTTTTCACTCTGCCTCCACCGTTATGCTGATCCGCTCCTCCCATCTATTTCCTGCTCCAGGGAAAGATGGGTAAGAGGTGACATGGGTTCATCTGGCCAGCGCTTGCGCAGAACGGTGGAGGCACGGGGAAAGCACGAGTTTATGGGCGGCTACTTGCTGATGACAATCACAGCGCCGCCCATAATCCCATGCCTGCGCAATCACGTCACCAGCGGTCACACTGTGCACAGTGCTCAGTCCCGCGAGAGTGGCACAGCGCATGCACGAGACCTCGGGCGCATTGGGCGGCGTCCTCAGTTATGGAAATGAGCAATGGGGGACGGCGTAAAGCAGCAGGAGGGCGACTAACGGACGCAAGAGAGCCCGCCCCTGTGTACATAAAAAAGATTTGCATACAAAAAGGTAAGACTTTATAAAGTCTTTATGTTGCTCTCAAAGGGGGCACAATAGCAACAGGAACCTTTCCAAAATGCATCCCAGGAGCTGCAGAGGGCGAATCTTTTAGGTTTATTGCAAAATTTCTCCTGACAGGTTCCCTTTAACAAGCGCAGTTGGATCGCGGATCCACCCGTGCCTGATAGCCGCACATGTCAGCTGTTCAAATCAGCTGACGTGCAAGGATCGCTGCTGGCTGCACGCGGCAGCCGACGGGGGTTACCCTGACACGATCCATGACGTACCCAGTACGTCGTGTATCGTGAAGAGGTTAAAATATACCTATCTAAGAAGATGACAATATATTTCTTCATCGTTCCTTATTGGAGACCCAGACCATGGGTGTATAGCTTCTGCCTCCGGAGGACACACAAAGTACTACACTAAAAAGTGTAGCTCCTCCCTCCGAGCATATACACCCCCTGGATGACCAAATCTAGCCAGTTCAATGCTTTGTGTTCAGGAGGATCACACATGCATTCTCATCTGATTTTTGATTTTAAAGAGTTGGAAGAAAAGCGGGTCCAAGCTGGACCCCCGGCATGTCCCTTCTCACCCCACTGTGTCGGCGGTGCTGTTAAGGTTGATTTCAAGGCTGGAGCCTTTACATGCCGTGCTCCTTCACCATCCCTCGGGCTCTGGCTTGAAGTGGGAGCCAGCACGGTTCTCACTGCTTTGCAGGAGACCGGTCTCCATCCGCAGCCCTCTCAGGACCCTGCCGGACGGAGCACTCATCCCTCAGGGACCTGGCCCTGCGTCTCTCAAGCTAAGTATTGAGACGTTATTGTCAGGGGGTCCCTTGTATTTCTTCATCGTTCCTTATGGGAGACCCAGACCATGGGTGTATAGCTTCTGCCTCCGGAGGACACACAAAGTACTACACTCAAACGTGTAGCTCCTCCCTCCTAGCATATACACCCCCTGGTAGCCAGTCCTAGCCAGTTTCAATGCTTTGTGTTCAGGAGGTCACACACACACATACATGCATTCTGATTTTTGATTTTTTGGATTTCAAAGATTTGGAAGAAAAGCGGGTCCAGTCTGGACTCCCGGCATGTCCCTTCTCACCCCACTGTGTCGGCGGTGCTGTCAAGGTTGATTTTCCAAGGCTGGAGCCTTCACATGCCGCGCTCCTTCACCATCCCCTGGGGCTCTGGCTTGAAGTGGGAGCCATCACGGTTCTCACTGCTTTGCAGGAGACCGGTCTCCATCCGCAGCCCTTTTCAGGATCCTGCCGGACGGAGCGATCACCCCCCAGGGACCTGGCACCTGCATCTCACAAGCTAAGTACTGAGACGTTATTACCACAGAAAGTGGTCTTTCCAGGGGTCCCTTGTACTTTATTTATTGGGGAGAGTGTGTTTTATGTCTGTGTTAACATTTCCGGCCGGTTCTCCAGTTTTCACTGGAGAACCGGGCCGATGGTGCCTGCACGCTGGCCGCATGTTTAAATCTAGGCCCCGGCTTCGCCTGAGGCCTAGTTTCGGTTTTCACTGCCCCTGCATGTCAGTCATGCAGAGGGACAGTGCGGCTCCGCCCAGCGGCTGTTCAGCACAGGGAACGGACACTTCTCACTGAGGAAGGATTCCCTCCCCTGTATACCTCATTTGCCCGCTCTTAGAGTAGGCCCCGCCCCCTCTCCTCGCTCCGGTCGCCATTTTCTCAGCGTTCTCAGTGTCTGCATAGGCACAGAGATACCACATTGTGACAAATGGGGGCCTGGGCTGGGGGACTGGAGGGCACAGAAATGTATGTCAAACGGTCTGGCAAGCCACAACCTCCGGTTGTGCAGCTGCTTATTTTATCTGTTTAGATACTCTGCTGGGGGCCATTCTGGACAGAGCCCCCACTCTGCAGCATGTCTCACATCAGAGCAAGGCTGCAAGGCTGTTCTTAATATGCACTGCATGTAGACTCGTACGGCCTGTACCGAGCACATAAACACAGTGGTCCCTCAGCCTGGAGGCTCATCAGTGGTCCCTCCAGCTGCTCCGGTGGCTGAACCCCCGGTTTGGGTAGAATCCGCTCTTTCCAGGGGACAGCTGTCCCGGACTCTGCTGAGCATGCATTAGCCCCCTTCTCAGGGCGTTTCTGCTGCTATGGCTCGCCTTACAAGTACCATGAGGCCTTACCTTCCGTTCCATCGCCGGCCTCATGGTACTTGTAGTTCACCGTGAGGACGTCGCGATGTACTCGGGAACTACAAGAACCATGAGGCCAGCGGTGGAACGGAAGGTAAGGTGAGCATAATACTGTATGTGTGTGCATGCGTGCGTATGTATTTGTGTGTGTTTGTGCGTACATGTGTGTGTTTGTGTGGACTGCAAGTGCGGGTCAGAGCGCGGTGGATGTACGGAACCGGAAGTGTGTGCGGTGAGGATTTTGCTCGTCCAGCAAAGCTTTCTCGTAAAGCGGGTTACAAATTTACAGAAAGCTTTGCTTGTTAAGCGAAATTCTCGTTAAGTGGGTTACTCGTTAAGCGAGGTTCTACTATGTGTGTGTGTGTGTGTGTGTGTGTGTGTATATGTATGTATGTATGTATGTATGTATGTATATATATATATATATATATATATATATATATATATATGTATATAAAATGTGTGTGTGTATATGTATGTTTCAGGCCATGTTTTGTACAGCAAATCGGATCCCTCAAGCCGCAAACAACCGCAAATGTGAAGAACGGATCCGGCGCCCATTGAAATACATTGCAGCTACTGCCGCAATGTACAGGAAGGATCCGGTGACATGCAGTTTTTGAACGGAGGTGAAAAACGCAACATGTTGCTTTTTTGATAAAAGCTAAAAAACTGCAACTCACTGGATCCTGACACTGCCGCAAACGCATGCAAATGCATGTTGCCGCAAGTCCATTGACATTGCATTGAGCAGACAACGGATCCGGTAACATGCGTTTTGCGTTATTTTGCCGACCGGTAGAAAAACGTTGATGTGAAACCAGCCTAAGCGAGGTCACATCTGACCCTGATCCCTGTGTTCTTAATGAGATTTGCTCACAATTATTAGATGCTTCAATACAAAACATCAGGATGGGGTCTGACTATTATAGCTGCGTTTCCTGACAAAAGAGGAGATTAGAGTCTAAATAAGCCTCAGTAGCCTATTGTAAAATTGCAAAACATTGCCATAAGTTAAAAAAAAACATTTAAAATGTGATCATGTTCAGATGATCGCTTCTGTTTAACCCCTTTATGACTGCGGGTAGTAAAGTTACGTCTTAGCGGTCATAGTGTTAATCCCCACCTGCTGCTGCAGGCGGAGATCCTCGCATATGTCAGCTGATTTCTACAGTGTACATTTATATGTGCCTAGCAGATACGAGTTAAATCGCTATCCATCCAAGATGTGACAGTGCCATATTAACGGCAATAGTAGTAGATCGGTACTCACAGGTCGATACTGGAAGTCACGTGACCGGATCACGTGGATCCAGTGGTTGTTATGGTAGCAGAGGGTCATGTGATGACTCCTGTAGCTCACATGACTCACTGTGTCACCTGGCCGAGAGCTGTGTGAGACAGGAGATGAGCATATCTGCTGTTCACAGCCGTGTAGCTGTGATCAGCAGATACGGAAGAGCGATCAGACAGCTGATCTATATGGTCCCCTACGGGGCCCAGTAAAATAAAAAAAAAGTGTATAAAAGTTTTAAAAAAATAAAAAAAACCTAGAAGTTCAAATCGCCCCCCTTTTACGCCCCATTGAAAATTAAAGGATTAAAATATATATATATATATATATATATATATATATATATATATATATATATATATATATATATATATAATATATATATATTTATTTATCGTTCCTATGGGAGACCCAGACATTGGGTGTTTAGCTTCTGCCTCCGGAGGACACACAAAGTACTACACTAAAAAGTGTAGCTCCTCCCTCTGAGCATATACACCCCCTGGATAACCAGATCTAGCCAGTTCATTGCTTTGTGTTCAGGAGGCATACATCCACACATGCATTCTCATCTGATTTTTCATTTTTGGAAAGTTTTTGAAGAAAAGCAGGTCCAAGCCTGGACTCCCGGCATGTCCCTTCTCACCCCACTGTGTCGGCGGTACTGTTAAGGTTGATTTACAAGGCTGGAGCCTTACATGCCGCGCTCCTTCACCATCCCTCGGGCTCTGGCTTGAAGTGGGAGCCAGCACGGTTCTCCTTGCTTTGCAGGAGACCGGTCTCCATCCGCAGCCCTTCAGGATCCTGCTGGACGGAGCACTCATCCCCAGGGACTTGGAACCCTGCGTCTCAGCAAGCTAAGTACCTGAGACGTTTATATTCGGGGGGTCCCGGTACTTTATTATGGTGGGAGAGTGTGCTGTGTAACTTTTGTGACATTTCCGGCCAGTTCTCTGGCTGTCGCCTGAGAACCGCGCCGATGGTGCCTGCGTGCCGGCCGCATCGCTTAAATTTAGGCCCCGGCTTCGCCGGAGGCCTACTTTCGATTTCACTGCCCTCGCATATCAATCATGCAGAGGGACAGTGCGGCTCCGCCCAGCGGCCGTTCGGCACAGGGGAGGGACACTCCTCTCTGAGTACATGTCCCCTCCCCTGTAAATCTCCTTGGCCCTCCAGATCCCGCTCTCAGAGCAGGTCCCGCCCCCTCTCCTCGCTCCGGCGCCATTTTCTCAGCGTTTTTCTCTGGATCAGCGCTGGCTGCAGCATCCCTGCTAAGCTGCTTGGGGGTCCGGGCTGTGGGATCTGGAGGGCACACAAACGGTCTGGTAAGCCACAACCTCCGGTTGTGGACCTTCTTATATACTCTCTGGGGGTCATTCTGGCTCAGAGCCCCCACTTCAGCAGCATGTCTCACACGAGGAGCAAGGCTGCAAGGCTGTACTCAATATGCACTGCATGTAAGCTCGTGCTGCATGAACCGAGCACATATCCACATTGTGATGCCTGCTCTAACCTGACAATGCCTCAGCCTGGAAATGCACCCACAGTGGTCCCTCCGGCTGCTTCGGCTCCGGTGGCTGAACCCCCGGCTTGGGTAGAATCCTTCTCTAGGTCAATCTCCCAGTCTTTTCCCGACTCCATGGGACAGCTGTCCCGGACTTTGCTGAACATGCATCAGCAAAACTTCTCAGGGCGCCTCTGCTGCTAGGGCTCTCTCAGCAGAGCTCACAGAGGATTCTTCATCTGGTCCCAGACCCCGTCCTCCAAAAAGGAGACGCAGGGTCCCCTCTCCTTCCTCGTCCCACGGCTCTGATTCACGAGCTGACTCGCAGGACGAGGAGGATGCCTTTACTGGGGGCTCGGAGGCTATCTCCATGTGCCCCATCGATCTGTCCGAAAGTGACGCAGATGTTAGTGATTTGATTGCGTCCATTAATTCTGTACTGGACCTCAATCCGCCAGTATCAGAGGAGCAACCCTCTCTGGTAGAAAAGCACCAGTTTACCTTGCCTAAGAGGACAAGGAGTGTGTTCTTTAACCACTCCAGTTTTCAGGCCACTGTGACCAAGCCTAGGGCCTGTCCTGACAAACGCTTCCCAAAGCGTGGTTCTGATGACCGTTTTCCCTTTCCACCTGAGGTGGTCAAGGAGTGGGCTCATTCACAAAAGGTAGACCCGCCGGTGTCTAGACTCTCAGCCCGGACCGTTGGATCAGTGGCTGATGGCACCTCTCTTAAGGATTCCACTGACCGCCAGGTTGACCTTCTGGCCAAATCTGTATATGAGGCGGCTGGGGCCTCGTTCTCCCCATCCTTTGCAGCAGTGTGGGCTCTCAAGGCCATCTCTGCTTCTCTAGAGGAGATGCATTCCCTCACCAGGGAATCTATGCCCAAAATGGTTGCCTTAACTTCCCAAGGTTCAGCTTTTTCATCCTATGCCATGTCTGCCATGCTGGAGGCTTCTCACCGCACTGCAGTGGCTTCGGCTAATTGCCTCGCTATCCGCAGGATCTTGTGGCTTCGAGAGTGGAAGGCAGATGCTTCTTCAAAGAAGTACCTTGCTGGGCTCCCTTTTGCTGGATCCAGGCTATTCGGTGAACAACTGGATGAAATTATTAAGGAAGCTACTGGCGGGAAGAGTACTTCCATGCCACAAACTAAAACCAGGAAACCTGCCCAGGGTAGGAACCAGTCGAGGTTTCGTTCCTTTCGTTCCTCCAACTGGTCATCCTCTAAGCCCTCGGCCTCGTCCACTAACTCAGCCAAGGACCAAAAACCCAACTGGCGCACAAAGGCGCGTCCACAAAAGACTGCAGGAGCTGCTGCCACTAAGGCAGCCTCCTCTTGACTATCTGGCCGCGCCAGCAACGTTCTTAGTCGGTGGCAGGCTCTCCCACTTTGGCGACGTGTGGTTTCAACACGTCTCCGATCAGTGGGTGCGGGATATCATCTCCCACGGCTACAGGATAGAATTCTTCTTTGTCGCTCCATTGGGAGACCCAGACAATTGGGTGTATAGGCTATGCCTCCGGAGGCCGCACAAAGTATTACACTAAAAGTGTAAAGCCCCTCCCCTTCTGCCTATACACCCCCCGTGCTCCCACGGGCTCCTCAGTTTTTTGCTTTGTGCGAAGGAGGCAGACATGCACGCATAGCTCCACAGCTTAGTCAGCAGCAGCTGCTGACTATGTCGGATGGAAGAAAAGAGGGCCCATAACAGGGCCCCCAGCATGCTCCCTTCTCACCCCACTCTTGTCGGCGGTGTTGTTAAGGTTGAGGTATCCATTGCGGGTACGGAGGCTGGAGCCCACATGCTGTTTTCCTTCCCCATCCCCCTTAGGGCTCTGGGTGAAGTGGGATCCTATCGGTCTCCAGGCACTGAGACCGTGCTCCATCCACAGCTCCTGAGGACTCTGCTGGATAGGAGCCGAGTATCGTTCAGGGACATGGCCCTGCTACTTCGAGGTACTCTGTGTCCCCGTGGGGACCGCGCACAGCAACACTCCAGCATTGCTGGGTGTGCTAGTGCACCGGGGACCGCGGCGCTGACTGCGTTTGTGCCATTACACACTGCAGCGTCGCTGAGTGTGTTAGTGTATGGGGACTGCCGCGCTGACCGCCGCTGCCATTGTTATCACTGCGGCGCGGCTGGGACTGTTAGTGCGCCGGGGACTTCCGCGCCGACCGCGCTTATACGGCGGCCGCGCTTATAACTCGAGTCCCCGGCTTTTGCGGCCTAGTCTCTTTTTCTTCCCGCCCCCAGCCCTGCCAGTCAGGTGAAGGGCGGGACGCTGTACAGGACGGCAGCACTGAGGGCTGGAGCATGCTTTGCATACTCCACCCCCCTCACTGTGCACAGTGGGGCACCAGTTCCCGCACTTTCTGGGTCACGCCCACGGCTCCCTCCTCTCCTCAGGACGCCGGCAGCCATTCCTGTCAGCTCCTCTGACGCTGCAGAGGGGAGACAAGCTCTGGGGGACCCAGGCAGGGATTCTGGTGGCCACACAACCGCTTTAAGCGGGCGGTAAGCAGCACCTGAGGTGCTGGCCCCACTTGTGCAGAAGTGTAATTATAGATTATATGTTTATAGGCTATACTTTACACTGTATGGTGCACGGTTGATTTCTGGCTATATACCCTATTGTGTTGCTCAGGGGAGACAACAGCATGGTGCCCACAAGAGGCAGGGGTGCCAAAACACAGGCTTACTATGCTGCCTGCGCCGCATGTACGACCTCGCTACCGGCAGGTTCCACTGACCCTCATTGTGTGCACTGCTCGGCCCCTGTGGCACTTGCTCAGCCAGAGCCTCTGCTAAGGGGGGCCCAGGGGGAACCACCAGCTAACACTGTCCAGGTGACAGGGACGGAGTTTGCAGTTTTTACTGACAGACTTTCTGAGACTATGGCTAAGATTCTAGAAGCTTTGCAGTCCAGACCGGTATCTCAGACCATGGGCACTGTGGAATCATTGCCCCCTGGTTCCCCTCAGTTGGAACAACAATGTTCCCCCGGGGTGTCTCATAGATCCCAGGGTGAGGTCTCTGACACGGACCGCAGCCCCAGACCGCCTAAGCGAGCTCGCTGGGAAATCCCCTCGACCTCATCACATTGTTCAGGGTCTCAGAAGGAGGACTCTCTGTATGATGAAGCGGAGGTAGCTGATCAGGATTCTGATCCTGAGGCCGCTCTCAACCTTGATACTCCTGATGGTGACGCCATAGTGAATGATCTTATCGCGTCCATACATCAAATGTTGGATATTTCTCCCTCGGCTCCTCCAGTGGAGGAGTCAGCCTCTCAGCAGGAGAAATTCCGTTTCAGGTTCCCCAAGCGTACAACGAGTATGTTTCTGGATCACTCCGACTTCAGAGAGGCAGTCCAGAAACACCGAGTTTGTCCAGATAAGCGTTTTTCCAAGCGCCTTAAGGATACACGTTATCCCTTCCCCCCTGACGTGGTCAAGGGCTGGACTCAGTGTCCCAAGGTGGATCCTCCAATCTCCACACTGGCGGCTAGATCCATAGTTGCAGTTGAAGATGGGGCTTCGCTCAAGGATGCCACTGACAGACAGATGGAGCTCTGGTTGAAATCCATCTATGAAGCTATCGGCGCGTCTTTTGCTCCAGCATTCGCAGTCGTATGGGCACTCCAAGCTATTGCAGCGGGTCAAGCGCAAATTGACGCACTCACACGTATGTCTGCGCCGCAAGTGGCGTCCATAACTTCTCAAACGTCGGCATTTGCGTCCTACGCTATTAATGCTGTCCTGGACTCTGCGAGCCGTACGGCGGTTGCAGCCGACAATTCGGTGGCAATACGCAGGGCCTTGTGGCTACGGGAATGGAAGGCAGATTCGGCTTCCAAAAAGTGCTTAACCGGTTTGCCATTTTCTGGCGACCGTTTGTTTGGTGAGAGGCTGGATGAAATCATCAAACAATTCAAGGGAAAGGAAACATCCTTACCCCAGGCCAAACCAAAATTACCCCAACAGAGGAGGGGACAGTCGAGGTTTCGGTCCTTTCGGGGTGCGGGCAGGTCCCAATTCTCCTCGTACAAAAGGCCTCAGAAGGATCAGAGGAACTCCGATCCATGGCGGTCTAAGTCACGCCCTAAAAAGACCGCCGGAGGTGCCGCTACCAAGGCGGCTTCCTCATGACTTACGGCCTCCTCACACCGCATCCTCGGTCGGTGGCAGGCTCTCCCGCTTTTCCGACATTTGGCTGCCACAGGTAAAAGACCGTTGGGTGAGAGACATTCTGTCTCACGGTTACAGGATAGAGTTCAGCTCTCGTCCTCCGACTCGATTTGTCAGAACATCTCCGCCTCCCGAGCGAGCCGATGCTCTTCTGCAGGCGCTGGGCACTCTGAAGACAGAAGGAGTGGTGGTCCCTGTTCCTCTTCAGCAACAGGGTCACGGTTTTTACTCCAACCTGTTTGTGGTTCCAAAGAAGGACGGGTCTTTCCGTCCTGTCCTGGACCTAAAACTGCTCAACAAACACGTAAAGACCAGGCGGTTCCGGATGGAATCCCTCCGCTCCGTCATCGCCTCAATGTCCCAAGGAGATTTCCTTGCATCGATCGATATCAAAGATGCTTATCTCCACGTACCGATTGCTCCAGAGCATCAGCGCTTCCTGCGCTTCGCCATAGGAGACGAACACCTTCAGTTCGTGGCACTGCCGTTCGGCCTGGCGACAGCCCCACGGGTTTTCACCAAGGTCATGGCTGCAGTAGTTGCGGTCCTCCACTCTCAGGGTGACTCGGTGATCCCTTACTTAGACGATCTGCTGGTCAAGGCTCCCTCTCAAGAGGCATGCCAGCACAGCCTCACCGCTACTCTGGAGACTCTCCAGAGTTTCGGGTGGATCATCAATTTTCCAAAGTCAAATCTGACACCGGCCCAATCGCTGACATATCTTGGCATGGAGTTTCATACCCTCTCAGCGATAGTGAAGCTTCTGCTGAACAAGCAGCGTTCACTACAGACAGGGGTGCAATCTCTCCTTCAAGGTCAGTCACACCCCTTGAGGCGCCTCATGCACTTCCTGGGGAAGATGGTGGCAGCAATGGAGGCAGTCCCTTTCGCACAGTTTCACCTGCGTCCTCTTCAATGGGACATCCTACGCAAATGGGACAGGGAGCCGACGTCCCTCGACAGGAACGTCTCCCTCTCTCACGCAACCAAAGCTTCCCTTCGGTGGTGGCTTCATCCCACTTCATTATCGAAGGGGAAATCCTTCCTACCCCCATCCTGGGCGGTGGTCACGACGGACGCGAGTCTGTCAGGGTGGGGAGCAGTTTTTCTCCACCACAGGGCTCAGGGTACGTGGACTCGGCAAGAGTCCTCACTTCAGATCAATGTTCTGGAGATCAGGGCAGTGTATCTAGCCCTAAAAGCGTTCCAGCAGTGGCTGGAAGGCAAGCAGATCCGAATTCAGTCGGACAACTCCACAGCGGTGGCTTACATCAACCACCAAGGAGGAACACGCAGTCGGCAAGCCTTCCAGGAAGTCCGGCGGATTTTGATGTGGGTGGAAGCCACGGCCTCCACCATCTCCGCAGTTCACATCCCGGGCTTGGAAAACTGGGAAGCAGATTTTCTCAGTCGCCAGGGCATGGACGCAGGGGAATGGTCCCTTCACCCGGACGTGTTTCAGGAGATCTGTTGCCGCTGGGGGATGCCGGACGTCGACCTAATGGCGTCCCGGCACAACAACAAGGTCACGGCATTCATGGCACGTTCTCACGATCACAGAGCTCTGGCGGCAGACGCCTTAGTTCAGGATTGGTCGCAGTTTCAACTCCCTTATGTGTTTCCTCCGCTGGCACTGTTGCCCAGAGTGTTACGCAAGATCAGGGCCGACTGCCGCCGCGCCATCCTCGTCGCTCCAGACTGGCCGAGGAGGTCGTGGTACCCGGATCTGTGGCATCTCACGGTCGGCCAACCGTGGGCACTACCAGACCGACCAGACTTGCTGTCTCAAGGGCCATTTTTCCATCTGAATTCTGCGGCCCTCAACCTGACTGTGTGGCCATTGAGTCCTGGATCTTAGCGTCTTCAGGATTATCTCAAGAGGTCATTGCCACTATGAGACAGGCTAGGAAACCAACGTCCGCCAAGATCTACCACAGGACGTGGAAAATATTCCTGTCATGGTGCTCTGATCAGGGTTTTTCTCCCTGGCCATTTGCCTTGCCCACTTTTCTGTCCTTTCTTCAGTCCGGATTGGAAAAGGGTTTGTCGCTTGGCTCCCTAAGGGACAAGTCTCTGCGCTCTGTGTTTTTTCAGAAGCGTTTGGCCAGACTTCCACAGGTACGCACGTTCCTGCAGGGGGTTTGTCACATCGTCCCTCCTTACAAACGTCCGTTGGAACCCTGGGATCTGAACAGGGTGCTGATGGTTCTTCAGAAACCACCGTTCGAGCCAATGAGGGATATTTCTCTCGCACGCCTTTCGCAGAAAGTGGTTTTCCTAGTAGCAGTCACTTCACTTCGGAGAGTGTCTGAGCTAGCAGCATTGTCATGCAAAGCCCCTTTCCTGGTGTTTCACCAGGACAAGGTGGTTCTGCGTCCGGTTCCGGAATTTCTACCTAAGGTGGTATCCCCTTTTCATCTCAATCAGGATATCTCCTTACCCTCTTTTTGCCCTCATCCAATTCACCAATGTGAAAAGGATTTGCACTTGTTAGATCTGGTGAGAGCACTCAGACTCTACATTTCTCGTACGGCGCCCCTGCGCCGCTCGGATGCACTCTTTGTCCTTGTCGCTGGCCAGCGTAAAGGGTCAAAGGCTTCCAAATCAACCCTGGCTCGGTGGATCAAGGAACCAATTCTCGAAGCTTACCGTTCTGCTGGGCTTCCGGTTCCCTCAGGGCTGAAGGCCCATTCTACCAGAGCCGTGGGTGCGTCCTGGGCTTTGAGGCACCAGGCTACGGCTCAGCAGGTGTGTCAGGCGGCTACCTGGTCGAGCCTGCACACTTTCACGAAACACTATCAGGTGCATACCTATGCTTCGGCGGATGCCAGCCTAGGTAGGCGAGTCCTTCAGGCGGCGGTTGCCCACCTGTAGGACGGAGCCATTACGGCTCTATTATGAGGTATTATTTACCCACCCAGGGACTGCTTTTGGACGTCCCAATTGTCTGGGTCTCCCAATGGAGCGACAAAGAAGAAGGGAATTTTGTTTACTTACCGTAAATTCCTTTTCTTCTAGCTCCAATTGGGAGACCCAGCACCCGCCCCTGTTTTTTTGTGTACACATGTTGTTCATGTTGACTGGTTTCAGTTCTCCGATATTCCTTCGGATTGAATTTACTTTAAACCAGTTTATAATTTTTTTCCTCCTTCTTGCTTTTGCACCAAAACTGAGGAGCCCGTGGGAGCACGGGGGGTGTATAGGCAGAAGGGGAGGGGCTTTACACTTTTAGTGTAATACTTTGTGCGGCCTCCGGAGGCATAGCCTATACACCCAATTGTCTGGGTCTCCCAATTGGAGCTAGAAGAAAAGGAATTTACGGTAAGTAAACAAAATTCCCTTCTTTTCCAGCCCGCCAAACAGATTTTTTCTGTCAACTCCCCCCTGCTCCAAGGCCGCCGCCTTCTCTCAGGCCGTGGCATCCTTGCAGGCCAACGGAGTAATTGTACCGGTTCCCGCCCGGGAACGGTTCAGAGGTTTCTACTCAAATCTCTTCCTAGTCCCCAAAAAGGACGGTTCCTTCCGGCCCATCCTGGATCTCAAGCTTCTCAACAAGCATGTTCAGGTGCGGCATTTTCGCATGGAGTCTCTGTGATCAGTCATTGCCTCAATGACCCAAGGAGATATCCTGGCATCCATCGACATCAGAGATGCCTATCTGCATGTGCCAATTGCAGTTTCACACCAGCGTTGGCTACGTTTTGCAATCGGAGAGGAACATTTCCAATTCGTGGCTCTCCCCTTCGGGTTAGCCACGGCCCCTCTAGTATTCACCAAGGTCATGGCAGCAGTGGTTGCGGTTCTGCACCTCCAGGGGTTGGCAGTGATTCCGGCTTGTCAATCTGCCCAAATCCACTCTGACTCCGACCCAGAGGCTCACGTACCTAGGGATGCAGTTCGAGACTCTGCCGGCACTTGTGAAGCTGCCCTTAGTCAAACAGCAGTCCCTCCATCTGGCGGTGCGCTCTCTGCTGAGGCCCCACCGTCATTCCATCAGGCACCTGATGCAGGTGCTGGGTCAGATGGTGGCGTCAATGGAGGCTGTTCCCTTTGCCCAGTTCCATCTGCGTCCTCTGCAGCTGGACATTCTCCGCTGTTGGGACAAGCGGACTTCCTCCTTGCACAGGCTAGTGGCTCTGTCGCCACAGACCAGGGGCCCCCTTCAGTGGTGGCTTCGGCCCCTCTCTCTGTCTCAGGGACGCTCCTTCCTGGCCCCGTCCTGGGTGATCCTCACCACGGATGCCAGTCTATCCGGCTGGGGAGCGGTATGTCTCCACCACCGAGCACAGGGCACTTGGACTCCGTCCGAGTCAGCCCTCTCGATCAATGTGCTGGAAACCTGAGCTGTGCTTCTGGCTCTCCTAGCCTTTCACCACCTTTTGGCAAAGGATATCAAAGTGTAGACTGGAGGAAAAACGGGTTTAAAAACTGCGCTAGGAAACCATGAGCAAGGATGTAAATGAATATTTTTCTTTTATTTAGATAATTCCAACGCGTTTCGGAGACCCATCTGTCTCCTTCCTCAGGGAAAAAGAATCTTACAGTCAATGAGGAGTTGTCCTTATAAAACAACATACAGACAAAAAGAAAAAAAAAAAAAAAAGAAAAAAGGGAGGGGGAGGGGGGTGTAACCAATCTTGACGTCATCACTCCATGTGCTGCAGAGTGGTGACTCATTTCCACGTGGAGAAAAGCTGCATCATGATGTAAACTTCACATATTAAAACAAATATTTAAAGTGCTCTAAATGTGAAAAGATAAATAAATGAGTATCTTATTTACCCAATAATTTGTCTGTGTCCTTTTCTTTTTTTTCTTTTTTTTTTTTTTCTTGGAAAGTGAGTAAACTAAAAATGTGCATGTATGATGTATGTATATATAAATTATGTGCAAAAATATCATTTTACTACTGTCCCCTATCTGGAACGTATGCAAGTAAATGAGTCTGTGTGTGGGCACTTGTGTGATGTTGCTCTGTCTTTGCTACATTTAGGCTGCTAGATGTGTGAGTGAAAGCTCAAAAAAAAAAAAAAAAAAAGAAAAGGGAAAAAGCAACTAAAAAATGTGTGTATGTGTCCATGAAAAAATCTATATGATGTGAACATATAAAAATGTGTGATGCGATCTGAAAATAGCAGCATGTAATATATATAAGAAGAGAGAAAAATATGTAAATATGTGTGATACGATTGAAAATAGCGGTGTGTGATTTAAAACTATAGAGAGAAGAAAAAAAAAATAATAAAAAAATGAATTTCTCACTATGTCGGAGTGACTTTGTGAGAAAAGCTGGAGGGATCGTGAAAGGTGAAAAGCAGGCATCTATGTGCAAGTATTTAAAAACATAAAAAGAGGGGGTGGTGAAGTGAAAAAAGAAGAGCAAGTAGTGCGCATGCTTGAAGGAACGAGTACTATGTCAGGAAGAGGTGATGTGAGTTCAGACCGTGGGAAGAAATTCTACCGCGCAAGCACGCGGTACTAGTAAGAAGCAGATTCCTCTTTGCAGAGGGTGATTAGAGTTCAAAGCGTGGGAAATAGTGTAGTGCGCAAGTGCAAAGCGCAAAGAAATACAAGGAGAACGATACAAGCGTGAATGAGAAAAATTGAAAGCTGAAAGAGAGGAGAAGGGGAATGAATAGGGGAACCACCTTTTGGCGGGCAAGCACATCCGAGTCCAGTCAGACAACGCGACAGCGGTTGCCTACATCAATCACCAAGGCGGGACACGCAGCCGCCTGGCAATGTTGGAGGTTCAACGCATCATTCAATGGACGGAGGACTCCAAGTCCACCGTATCCGCAGTCCACATCCCAGGCGTGGAAAACTGGGAAGCAGATTATCTCAGCCGTCAAACCGTGGACAGTGGTGAGTGGTCCCTGCATCCGGCAGTGTTTCAGTCAATCTGCCGCAAGTGGGGCACTCCGGAAGTGGATCTAATGGCATCCCGGCACAACAACAAGGTTTCGGTTTACGTGGCTCGCTCCCACGATCCTCAGGCCCTTGCAGCGGACGCTCTGGTTCAAGATTGGTCCCAGTTTCGTCTGTCCTACGTGTTTCCCCCTCTAGCTCTCTTGCCCAGAGTTCTGCGTAAGATCAGAATGGAGGGCCGTCGGGTCATCCTCATTGCACCGGACTGGCCCAGGCGAGCTTGGTACCCAGACCTGCTCCATCTGTCCGTAGAGGTGCCGTGGCATCTTCCGGACCGTCCAGACCTTCTCTCACAAGGTCCGTTTTTCCACCAGAATTCTGCGGCTCTCAGATTGACGGCGTGGCTCTTGAGTCCTGGATCTTGACGGCTTCTGGTATTCCTCCTGAAGTCATCTCCACTATGACTCGGGCTCGGAAGTCTTCCTCGGCCAAAATCTATCACAGGACCTGGAGAATTTTCCTGTCCTGGTGTCGCTCTTCCGTCCATGCTCCTTGGCCTTTTTCCTTGCCGACCCTTCTGTCCTTTCTACAGTCCGGTCTGTAGCTAGGACTATCCCTCAATTCCCTCAAGGGACAAGTCTCGGCTCTGTCAGTGCTGTTCCAGCGGCGTATCGCCCGGCTGGCTCAGGTGCGCACCTTCATGCAGGGCGCGTCTCACATCATTCCGCCTTACCGGCGGCCCTTGGATCCCTGGGACCTCAATCTGGTCCTCACGGCCTTGCAGAAACCCCCCTTTGAGCCTCTTAGGGAGGTTTCTTAGACCATTTTCTGTGAAAGACGAGACATTCTAGTGGCCATAACTTCCCTCAGGAGAGTCTCTGATTTGGCTGCGCTCTCTTCGGAGTCACCTTTCTTGGTTTTTCATCAAGACAAGGTGGTTCTCCGTCCGACTCCGGATTTTCTCCCTAAGGTGGTTTCTCCTTTCCACCTTAACCAGGACATTTTCCTGCCTTCCTTTTGTCCGGCTCCTGTTCATCGCTTTGAAAAAGCGTTGCATACTCTGGATCTGGTGCGGGCGCTCCGGATCTATGTGTCTCGCACCGCTGTTCTTAGGCGGTGCACCTCTCTTTTTGTGCTAACCACAGGTCGGCGTAAGGGCCTCTCGGCTTCTAAGCCGACCTTAGCTCGTTGGATTAGGTCGGCCATATCCGATGCCTACCAGTGTACTCAGGTGTCTCCCCCGCTGGGGATCAAGGCACACTCGACCACAGCTGTTGGTGCCTCTTGGGCTTTCAGGCACCAGGTTACGGCTCAGCAGGTCTGATAGGCTGCCACTTGGACTAGCCTGCATACCTTTTCAAAGCACTACCAAGTGCATGCTCATGCTTCGGCAGATGCGAGCTTGGGCAGACGCATCCTTCAGGCGGCTGTCGCCCATTTGTGAAGTTAGGCTCCGCCTACTTCTCAGTTTTCTGTTTATTCCCACCCATGGACTGCTTTGAGACGTCCCAATGTCTGGGTCTCCCATAGGAACGATAAAAAAAAAGAGAATTTGGTTACTTACCGTAAATTCTTTTTCTTATAGTTCCGTATTGGGAGACCCAGCCCCCTCCCTGTTGCCTGTTGGCAGTTTCTTGTTCCGCGTGTTATCACCGGCTGTTGTTGTAGACAGAGGCTCCGGTTGTTCCGGTTCCTGCTCTGTCTTTAGTTGTGGGTGGCTATTCTCCTTCAGCTTTTGCACTAAACTGGCTAGATCTGGTTATCCAGGGGATGTATATACTCAGAGGGAGGAGCTACACTTTTTAGTGTAGTACTTTGTGTGTCCTCCGGAGGCAGAAGCTATACACCCAATGTCTGGGTCTCCCAATACGGAATTATAAGAGAAAGAATTTACGGTAAGTGAACAAAATTCTCATATATATATATATATATATATATATATATATATATATATATATATATATATATATATATATATATATATATATATATATATATATATATATATATATATATATATATACACGGTATATAACACATTTGGTATCGCCGCGTTCAGAAATGCTCGATCTATCAAAATATAAAATCAATTAATCTGATCGGTAAATGGCGTAGTGGCAAAAAAATTACGGTTTTTGGTCACTGCATATTTTGCACAAGATGCAATAACAGGCGATCGTAACATCTTCATAGAAATTGTACTGTTAAAAAAGTCAGCTCGAGTCGCAAAAAAATTAGTAGTTACTGAGCCCCAGATCCCGAAAAATAAAATGATTTTTGCGGAAAATGGCACAAAACGTACACCACTTTTTTCGGACAAACTTTTGATTTTTTTTTTTTAACCACCTAGATAAAAGTAAACCTATACATGTTTGGTGTCTATAAACCCGTACCGACCTCAGGCATCACACCAACACATCAGTTTTACCATATTGTGAACACTGTAAATAAAATATCCCAAAAACAATAGCGCAATTACACTTTTTTTTTGCAATTTTTCTGCACTTGGAATTTTTTGCCGTTTTCCAGTACACTATATGGTAAAACTCATGGTTTCATTTAAAAGTGTAGCTAGTTCAGGAAAAAACGAGCTCTTATATGGCAAGATTGATGGAAAAATAAAAAAGTTACGTCTCTTGGAAGAAGAATGGCGAAAAAAAAACGGAAAGCGCAAAATCGTCCGGTTTTGAAGGGGTTAAGGAAGTCTGTCACCTGCAAAAATGCTAGCTACAGAAGGAAAATTAAGTTTTATTCTCCCCTCATCTGCTCGCTTCCAGTCATTGGGGAGGGGTCACTGTTACCATTGGCTGCCCAGTGATTTTGCTGTTGTCACTCATCTGCACAATTACTGAGTGCCACACGGCGCGCACACTGAAAAGCAAGCGGTCAATCAGTGCGCCAGCTGTCACCATAAAGTGGGCAGTGACTGTTACAGCCCCTACACCACTCAATGACTTGAAGTGTTTGGCTCTGGGGAGAATATAACTTCCTTTTCTCCTTGTTGGCATGCTTCAGTAAGCCATCAAGTTTTTTTAAGCAACCCTATGTTTGCTGGTACAGATTTTGGCGGTAACTGATTCCCTTGTATAGTAACCTGTCACCATGAAAATGCAGTCCTACCTGCAGGCACTCTGATATACAGCACTGAGAGTGGAGTAGATTGATAGTGTATTGTGAGAAAAGATTCAGTATAATATATGTATTTATCATTTAAACCTCTCTTCTGTCTGGGATTTTCTTTACAGCCATCTCTATATATCGCTCTTTGCGGCTCTCCCTGCTCTGTAGCATGGTGCCTGCAGATTGGATTGCAGGTTCATGGTGACAGATCTCTTAAGGCTTTCTTAGGGCGGCTTTGCACGTTGCAACATCGCACATGCGATGTCGGTGGGGTCAAATCGAAAGTGACGCACATCCGGCGTCACTTTCGAGATCGTAGTGTGTAAATGCTAGATGATACGATTAACAAGCGCAAAAGCGTCGTTATCGTCTCATCATTGCAGGCTCCGACTTTTTCATAATTATGCTGCAGCGACAGGTACGATGTTGTTCCTCGCTCCTGCGGCTGCACACATCGCTGTGTATAACACCGCAAGAGCGAGGAACATCAGCTTACCTGCCGCCGGCGGCTATGCGGAAGGAAGGAGGTGGGCGGGATGTTTACATCCTGCTCATCTCCGCCCCTCCGCTGCTATTGGCCGCCTGTTGTGTGACGTCGCTATGACGCCGCACGACCCGCCCCCTTAGGAAGGAGGCGGGTCGCCGGCCAGAGCGACGGTCGCAGGACAGGTGAGTGCCTGTGAAGCTGGCGTAGCGATAATTACAATTCGTACCTGCGACGGGGGCGGGGACTATCGCGTGCGACATCGCAGCATCGGCTTGCGATGTCGCAACGTGCAAAGCCCGCCTTACACTTGGTTAGCACTGTGGCTTTGCAGCACTTTGGTCCTTGATTCTAACCCCACCGAGAACAGATTCGGAAAGGAGTTTGTATGTTCTCCCCACGTTTGCCTGGGTTCCCTCCGGTTTCTTCCCACACTCTGAAGGCACACTGATAGGGAATTTAGATTGTGAGCCCAAATAGGGACAGCAATGATAATGTCTGTAAAACAATGCAGAATAAGATGGCTCTTTATTAGCAATGCATAATAATAGAATGATATAAAGTAATATAATATTTTAATACAATTAGATTTATTTTCAAAAGCTTCAGTTATTTGTGCCAAGAGAATATCTGTCAGACGTGAAATCATTTGTATACGCTTAGTAGGGAAATCCTTTTAAGGCTGAGCACACATGGCTAGTAAAACAGAGTGAATGGAATGCAATAAAATATTGCATTCCACCCAGACCTATGTTACTCTGTGTCAGCTCCCATGAGCGATTTTTTTTCTCTCAGCCCTAATCGGACCAAGAAAACAACGGCAGCATGCTGCAGGTGGAATCCGATTTGTTTTCTCTCGCACCCATACACATCTATGTGTGTGAGAGAAACATCGCACTGCACTCGCATTACATCGGTGTAACGCCAGTGCAGTGCAAGAATTGCATCAGCTGATAATGGAGGAGATGGGGAGATTAGTCCCTCCCTCTCCTCCGCAGCACCCGCCCTGTCCTCCGCAGCAGTGCTACAATCGCAGGATCGCATCAGCTGATAATGGAGGAGATGGGCATATTAGTCCCTCCCTCCCCTCCGCAGCGCCCGCCCTGTCCTCTGCGGCTGTGCTACGATCGCAGGATCACATCACAGTGGCTTGACAGTCGCATGACACTCAGCTTACACTCCAGCAGAACGGGAGCTGAGTCTCATGCAAATAACTCACGTTAATGGCCGTTTGGCGCCAGCCTAAAGGGTTTGTACAGGTTTGTCATGAAAGTCTGCAGTCTCACTGTGTGACTGCAGACTTGTGAATCCTCACACTGTATATAGTGTGCGCTGTGAGGACTCTCCAGTGCTAGCGGCAAGACAGAGTGTTCATTTAACCACAAATATGCTATTTGCATACTTATGGACACATTTCGACTATATGTGCACGTCCTAACATGACTGTTCGGTCTCGCCAGTGACATCGGAGGATCCTGACAGCGCACACTGTGACAGCAGACTTTTGTAATAAGTCTGGACAACCTTTAAGGTGTAGTTTGGTTTGCTTATCAGACCAAGGACCATACTTAGTGGTAACGGTTTACTGTGTACTTTACATATTTCTGGTTCAAATATGTGTACTAGAGACGAGCAGATTGCTTTCCATAACTAGTTTCCAGGTCAGTGTTCTCTGGTCTTAGACAGCAGCTACACAAATTTTCTTTTCTCCAGGTTCCTAGACTCTGCTTATGATTAACTAGGCTGACAAGATGTCATATGTGTGCCACAAGCTTCTCAGGTGACGTCACTCCAGGCTGAGGAACGGCAATCCTCAGTAAAATTGTGCGGCTCCTGACCATGGCCAGAGAACACTGACCTGGACTGTGCGGCTCCTGACCATGGCCAGAGAACACTGACCTGGACTATGCGGCTCCTGACCATGGCCAGAGAACACTGACCTGGACTGTGCGGCTCCTGACCATGGCCAGAGAACACTGACCTGGACTATGCGGCTCCTGACCATGGCCAGAGAACACTGACCTGGACTGTGCGGCTCCTGACCATGGCCAGAGAACACTGACCTGGACTGTGCGGCTCCTGACCATGGCCAGAGAACACTGACCTGGACCGTGGACAGGGCTTGCGCGAAGCCATCTGCTCATCTCTACTGTATATATGGCACTTTAATGAATGATTCTCTCAATTTATTTTGTTTGCTATTGTCACCTGCCTTAAACTTACATTTCTCCCATTCACAGTTACAATCTACTGTTTTTCGCATCAGGAGGAGGAAAATTTAATTATCAGGGAACAAAGAGATGGTTAGAGGATCATTTGGACCACACAGGTATTCTAGCTTGCATAGTAACATTGGGGGCAGCATGTTCAGATGGGTGTAGTCCCCAGGACTGCAGTGGTCACATAGTGTTTGGTTTTCTGACCTCTTAATTCAGCAAGAATACTATTGCTTCAGCTTTATTTTGTTTAGAGGGGATGTGTGCAAACTAATGGAAATGCCATGGTGACCTGAAGAATTGTAAACTAGACTCTGCTCTTTTTAGATTCAAGCCTCCTTCAAGATAATGTGGCTTTTGTGCTGTGCCTGGATACTGTGGGAAGTGCTAACAGCTTGCATCTTCATGTCTCTAAGCCTCCTAAAGAAGGAACCTTACAGCACACTTTCCTCAAAGAGCTAGAAATGGTAATTCAAAAAAGCAGATATTACATCTCCCGTTCCTATAGTATGTTCAGAGAACATTCACTTCTGTTACTGACTGGAATGAACAAGATTTATTTTTATTTAATAAAACTTTATAAAGTGTTACGTCCTTTTTTTACCCAGGTTATCTCTACTCAGTTCCCTGAGGTGAAGTTTTCCATGGTTCATAAGAAGATAAACCTGGCTGAAGACACCCTAGCTTGGGAGCATGAACGCTTTGCTATCCGCAGACTTCCATCTTTTACTATCTCTCACCTAGATGGTCACCGTACTGGTCACCGCAGCAGCGTTCTGGATCTAAGGTAAGTTAATTAGAAGAAGTTCCCCAAGCCAGAAGGGAATCAAATACTGTTTCTCTGGATGTTTTCCGGTTTTGCATAGTGTGATGTATGACTTTCTACATCAGCACAGTTAGAAATAAGACACTTGAGCGTAACTATACGATCCTCTGATAGTGAAGAAACCTGTACATGTATTGGACTATATTCCTTTCCCACTTATCGGTAACAAAATACAATACGGTGACAGTGGATGGGGTTTTCAAAATATGTGTGACATTAATGGCAATAAAATCTGATTGCCTATTTTGTGAAATTGATGATGTTGTACACCACAGATTCCATTCAGATTCCATTCTAACAGAAATTGTGGGTGAACCCTCACTAATATCATATAATGGTGGCTCAGTGATTTGCACTGTTCAGCATTGGGGTCCTGGGTTCAAATTCTACCAAATACAACATCTGCAATGTTTTTTTCTGTTCTCCCCGTGTTTGGGTGGGTTTTCTCAGGGTTCTCTCTCTTTTTTTTTTTTTTCTTCACACTGCAAAGATATACTGATGGGGAAATTAGATTGTGAATCCCAATGGGAACAGCAATGATAATATCTGTAAAGAACTGTAGGATATGATAGCACTATATAAGCAAGTAAAAAACTAATTATACCTTATTTTTCATACTATAAGACTTGAGAAAAAGTATGTGTGACTTATAGTTTGGAGACAGCTTCCTATGATGAGGGAGAATGGTAACACTGTGTTTTCCCTGATCACAGAGAGAGCTGCCTTCTCTCCTCCTGCTCTGCACTGATCTATGTGATTGGTGCAGAGCATGAGAGAAAGCGTACTCTGAACGGCGGCTACAGGAGCTGTGCAACTTAAGGACCTTCCACCCAAATAAGGACCTTTCAGGTCATGAGACTGATCACATGACCTGCAAGGTCCTTCACTTAATTGGGTAGAAGGTTTTTCAGCTGCTCAGCTACTGCAGTTTCCACTCAGATCCCATCAGGAACTGCAAGATGTAGTAATGTATAGTGTGTGTGTGTGTGTGTGTGTCTGCATGTATGAGTAAGTGTACATGTAGTATAGTATGTGTGTGTGTGTGTGTGTGTGTGTGTGTGTGTGTGTGTGCAAATGTGCATGGAGCAGAGCTGAAAGTGTGAGTAATTGTACTTACAGCAGACCTGTGTATTTATCTAAATGTACATGCAGTGTGCATGTAGCAGAGCTGTGTGTGTATCATACACACTTCAAAGAAACACTAACAATAGATTTATTACTTCCATATTCTACCCTGGTTCATTAAAAGTTGTGATAATAACTCCTCCACTTTACACCACCAGGGAAATTTTAATTAATAGTAAAATGTTTTTCCTATTTTCTGCTGTCTAAATTTGGGGTGTATCTAATGGTAAGGAGAGTCTTAAGCGGGCTTTACACGCTGCAACATCGCTAGCATTTGCTGGCGATGTCGAGCGCGATAGCACCCGCCCCCGTCATACGGTCGATATGTGGTGATCGCTGCCGTAGCGAACATTATCGCTATGGCAGCGTCACACGCACATACCTGCCCTGCGACGTCGCTCTGGCCGGCGATTCGCCTCCTTTCTAAGGGGGCGGTTCGTGCAGCGTCACAGTGACGTCACACGGCAGGCGGCCAATAGAAGCGGAGGGGCGGAGATGAGCGGGACGTAACATCCCGCCTACCTCCTTCCTTCCTCATTGCCGGTGGAGGCAGGTAAGGAGATGTTCGTCACACATAGCGATGTGTACTGCCGCAGGAACGAGGAACAACATCGCTAATAAGCAGAGAACAATTTTTTGTTTCAGAACGACCTCTCCGGGGCAAACTATTTTGACCGCTTTTGCGATTGTTTAAGATCGCTCATAAGTGTCACGCGCTGCGCTGTCGTTTATGATGTGCGTCACAAACACCGTGACCCCGACGATAATTCATTAATGATATCGTAGCGTGTAAAGCCCGCTTTGTAGTCAGAAAAATACCTTTGTAACCACTCACTTTTGACTTCCCATTTCGTCAAATTGTTTACAATGGCAAAATAGTTTGGAAAGTTTTGGTATGAGTTTTTCTAATATTATTGGAGATATTTATATTCAATTCACTTGAAATATTTTCTTTGAAAGTAAATTTTGTATCCAGACAACAAGGTGTAATCATTTTCGCACTTGTAAATTGATTTTGCATTTGTACTCTAGTTGGAAAGTGGACACAGAGGTTTTGGCCCGTAACACGCGTATACTCGCAGAATCGCTCACCCGCGTCATTTATAATCTCACAGAGAAGGTACATTTATAACTTTGAGTGAGCTAATCATTGTTTGTCCGGTAAACCTTATTTATATTTTATTTTTTCCCATCACAGAGAGCACCATCTGACCTACAGATCTTTACACAGCAGATGGTAAGCAAGCGAAACAATAGCCAAGTTAATGGAGAGCGAATATCCGCATAGGCCTGGCACACAACAACATTGTGTTACTTGCTCTTAATAAACACTCTTGTGCACATCCTTCTGGTATCAAACTGCTGTAGCACTATAAGAAGATTGCGGTCATTATTGATGCCACTGGTATAATATTCTGTGATTTCCCTGCAGCAGGTCCAGAAGGAGCAGTTAGAAGCAATGATGCGATGGCTGACCAGCCAGCCTCGTGCAGCGCAGCTGGTAGATAAAGACTGCAGTGTACTTAACACGCTGGAGTATTACATGAGCCGATACCTGAAAGATGTCAAACTTTATCACGTCAAGGCTGATAAAAGGTAAATCAGAGATTATAGGTGTAAAAGAAAAATAATAATGTTCATTTTATTTTTTCTTTGTCGCTCCATTGGGAGACCCAGACAATTGGGTGTATAGCTTCTGCCTCCGGAGGCCACACAACGTATTACACTTTAAAAAGTGTAACCCCTCCCCTCTGCCTATACACCCTCCCGTGCATCACGGGCTCATCAGTTTTTATGCTTTGTGTTGAAGGAGGCACACATTCACTCAAGCTCCCATTTTAGTCAGCAGCAGCTGCTGATTGTATCGGATGGAAGAAAAGAGGGCCCCAACAGGGCCCCCGACATGCTCCCTTCTCACCCCACTAAGTCGGCGGTGCTGTTAAGGTTGAGGTACCCATTGCGGGTACAAAGGCTGGAGCCACATGCCGTTTTTCCTTCCCCATCCCTTAGAGGCTCTGGGAGAAGTGGGATCCTAACCGGTCACCATTCACTGGGACCGGGCTCCCTCCGCAGCCCCTGGGGGAATCTGACGGACAGGAGACTGGGTATCATCAGGGACAGGCCCTGCATCTAAAAGGTACTCTGTGTCCCCTTGGGGACGGTGCATGGAGCGCCTGTGTTACAGACGCTGCAGCGGCTGCTGTTTTTATGTGACGACCGGGACTACCGCGCCGACCGCGCCTGTTTGCCGGCCGCGTTAATAAATTTAGTCCCCGGCTTCTGCGGCCTAGTACCATAACTCCCGCCCCCGGGCCTGCCAGTCAGGGGTAAGGGCGGGACGGTCGACTGGACGTCGGCAGTGAGGGCTGGAGCATACTTAGGTGTTCTCCTCCCCCCTCACTGAGCACTGTGGGGCACCAGATTCCCGCACTTTATTAGTCACGCCCACGGCTCCCTCCTCCCCTGAGAGCTCTGGCAGCCATTTTTACAATCACTTCTGCCGGTGGAGGATTTCAGAACGAGCTCTGCAGCTCTGGGAGGCCCAGGCAGGGAATCTGGTGGACACACAACCGCTTTGGGCGGTCGGTAAGCCACACCGGTTACCCGGTGCTGGCCCCCCTTGGGTGCCAAAGTGTATATATATATATATATATATATATATATATATATTTGTATACATTTTCTCTTTTCGGCCGCATTGTTTTGCTTTTGGCTATATACCCTCAGTGATCACTCTCAGAGGAGACTACAGCATGTCGTCCGCAAAGAGCAAGGGTGCCAAGGCACAGGCTTATTTTGCAACCTGTACCTCTTGTGCGGCTATGTTACCTGCAGGTTCCAGCTACCCTCACTGTGTGCAATGCTCGGCCCCTGTGGCACTCACTCAGCCGGAGCCTCGGGCACTGGTGGGACCCTCGGCTCAGGTAGAACCGCCGGCTTCCACTGTCCAGGTGGCAGGGACAGAGTTTGCAGTTTTGGCTGAGAAACTCTCTGAGTCGCTTTCACAATCCATGGCTCAGTCTATGGACAGATGGTCTGCTAAGATACTAGAAGCCTTGCAGTCCAGATCGGTTACACAGGCCTCGGGCACTGTGAGTTCATCGCCCCCAGGCCCCTCTCGGTCGGCACAGCAGAGTGTTCCTGGGGTGACACCTAGGTCCCACGGGGAGGACTCCGACACGGACCGCAGTCCCAGACCGGCTAAGCGGGCTCGCTGGGAACCTTCCCCGACTTCATCACGCTGTTCGGGGTCTCAGCATGAGGACTCTCTGGAGGATGAAGCGGAGGTCGCAGCTCAGGGCTCTGATCCTGACGTTGCTCTCAATCTTGATACACCTGAAGGGGACGCCATAGTAAATGACCTTATAGCGTCCATCAACCAGGTGCTAGATCTTTCTCCCCCACCTCCACCTATAGAGGAGTCGGCTTCGCAGCAGGAGAAACACCAGTTTAGGTTTCCCAAACGTACACGGAGTGCGTTTTTCGATCACTCTAACTTCAGAGATGCTGTCCAGAAGCACAGAGCATTTCCGGACAAGCGCTTTACTAAGCGCCTTAATGACACACGTTACCCCTTCCCCCCTGACGTAGTTAAGGGTTGGGCTCAGTGTCCCAAGGTGGATCCTCTAGTCTCTAGACTGGCGGCTAGATCCGTAGTATCAGTGGCAGGATGGTTCATCGCTCAAGGATGCCACTGACAGGCAAATAGAGCTCCTGATGAAATCCATCTATGAAGCCATAGGCGCGTCTTTTGCTCCGGCCTTTGCAGCCGTGTGGGCACTCAAAGCTATCTCAGCTTGTCTGTCTGAGATTAATGCAGTCACACGTACCTCTGCTCCGCAAGTTGTGTCTTTGACTTCTCAGGCGTCGGCCTTTTCGTCCTACGCCATGAACGCCGTCCTGGACTCAGCGAGCCGTACAGCGGTAGCGTCCGCCAATTCGGTGGCAGTCCGCAGGGCCAAGTGGCTACGCGAATGGAAGGCAGACTCTGCTTCCAAGAAGTTCTTAACCGGTTTGCCATTTTCTGGCGACCGTTTGTTTGGCGAGCAATTGGATGAAATTATTAAACAATCCAAGGGAAAGGACTCGTCCTTACCCCAGTCCAAACCAAACAGACCTCAGCAACGAAAAATTCAATCGAGGTTTCGGTCCTTTCGGCCCTCAGCCAGGTCCCAATCCTCCACGTCCAACAGGTCAGAGAAGAGCCAGAGGAACTCTTCTGCATGGCGGTCTAAGTCACGTCCTCCAAAGACCGCCGGAGGAACCGCCTCCAAGGCGGCCTCCTCATGACTTTCGGACTCCCCAAACCGCATCCTCGGTCGGTGGCAGGCTCTCCCGCTTTTGCGACGCCTGGTGGCCACATGTCCAAGACCGATGGGTGAGAGACATTCTGTCTCACGGTTACAGGATAGAGCTCAGCTCTCGTCCTCCGACTCGTTTCTTCAGAACATCTCCGCCCCCCGAGCGAGCCGATGCACTTTTTCAGGCGGTGAACACTCTGAAGGCAGAAGGAGTTGTGATCCCCGTTCCCATTCAAGAACGTGGTCGCGGTTTTTACTCCAACTTGTTCGTGGTGCCAAAAAAGGACGGATCATTCCGCCCCGTTCTGGACCTCAAACTGCTCAACAGACACGTGAGAACCAGACGGTTCCGGATGGAATCTCTCCGCTCTGTCATCGCCTCGATGTCCCAAGGAGACTTCCTAGCATCAATCGACATCAGGGATGCTTATCTCCATGTGCCGATTGCACCAGAGCATCAACGCTTCCTGCGTTTCGCCATCGGGGACTAACACCTTCAGTTTGTTGGCACTGCCTTTCGGCCTGGCGACAGCCCCACGGGTCTTCACCAAGGTCATGGCATCCATGGTGGCGGTCCTACACTCTCAGGGCCACTCGGTGATCCCTTACTTAGACGATCTCCTAGTCAAGGCACCCTCCCGGGTGGCATGTCAACACAGCCTGACCATTGCTCTGGAGACTCTCCAGAGGTTCGGGTGGATCATCAATTTCCCAAAGTCAAAATTGACACCGACCCAATCACTGACTTACCTTGGGATGGAGTTTCATACTCTCTCAGCGATAGTGAAGCTTCCGCTGGACAAACAGCGTTCGCTGCAGACAGGGGTGCACTCTCTCCTTCGGGCCCAGTCACACCCCTTGAGGCGCCTCATGCACTTCCTAGGGAAGATGGTGGCAGCAATGGAGGCAGTTCCCTTTGCGCAGTTTCATCTGCGTCCACTTCAATGGGACATTCTCCGCAAATGGGACAGGAGGTCGACGTCCCTAGACAGGAACGTCTCTCTTTCACTGGCAGCCAAAACCTCTCTTCAGTGGTGGCTTCTTCCCACTTCTTTGTCGAAGGGAAAATCATTCCTGCCCCCATCCTGGGCGGTGGTCACGACGGACGCGAGTCTGTCAGGGTGGGGAGCGGTCTTCCTCCACCACAGGGCTCAGGGAACCTGGACTCCGACAGAGTCCTCCCTTCAGATCAATGTTCTGGAGATAAGGGCAGTGTATCTAGCCCTAAAGGCGTTCCATCGGTGGCTGGAGGGCAGGCAGATCCGCATACAGTCGGACAACGCCACGGCGGTCGCGTACATCAACCACCAGGGTGGCACACGCAGTCGTCAAGCCTTCCAAGAAGTTCGGCGGATTCTGCTGTGGGCGGAAGCCACAGCCTCCACCATCTCCGCAGTTCACATCGCAGTGAAATCTGGGAAGCAGACTTTCTCAGTCGCCAGGGCATGGACGCAGGGGAATGGTCTCTTCACCCGGACGTGTTTCAAGAGATCTGTTGCCGCTGGGGAACGCCGGACGTCGACCTCATGGCGTCTCGGCACAACAACAAAGTCCCGGCATTCATGGCACGGTCTCAAGATCACAGAGCTCTGGCGGCGGACGCATTAGTTCAGGATTGGTCGCAGTTTCGACTGCCTTATGTATTTCCTCCTCTGGCACTGCTGCCCAGAGTGTTACGCAAGATCAGGTCCGACTGCCGCCGCGCCATCCTCGTCGCTCCAGACTGGCCGAGGAGGTCGTGGTACCCGGATCTGTGGCACCTCACGGTGGGTCAACCGTGGGCACTCCCAGACCGACTAGACTTGCTGTCTCAAGGGCCATTTTTCCATCTGAATTCTGCGGCCCTCAACCTGACTGTGTGGCCATTGAGTCCTGGCTCCTAGCGTCCTCAGGGTTGTCTCAAGATGTCATTGCCACTATGAGACAAGCCAGGAAACCAACGTCCGCCAAGATCTATCACAGGGCTTGGAGGATCTTCTTATCCTGGTGCTCTGATCGGGGTTTTACCCCCTGGCCGTTTGCCTTACCCACTTTTCTTTCTTTCCTTCAATCCGGAATGGACAAGGGTTTGTCTCTCGGCTCTCTCAAGGGACAAGTATCGGCGCTTTCCGTGTTTTTTCAAAAGCGTCTAGCCAGGCTTCCGCAGGTCCGCACGTTCCTGCAGGGAGTTTGCCACATAGTCCCACCTTACAAGCGTCCGCTGGAACCCTGGGATCTTAACAGGGTGCTAACGGCTCTTCAGAAACCACCTTTCGAGCCGATGCGGGATGTCTCTCTATCACGCCTTTCGCAGAAGGTGGCCTTCCTAGTGGCAGTCACATCACTTCGGAGAGTGTCTGAGCTAGCAGCGCTGTCATGCAAAGCCCCCTTCCTGGTGTTTCACCAGGATAAGGTGGTTCTGCGTCCGGTCCCGGAATTTCTCCCTAAGGTGGTATCCCCTTTTCATCTCAATCAGGATATCTCCTTACCTTCCTTTTGCCCTCATCCAGTTCACCAATGTGAAAAGGATTTGCACTTGTTAGATCTCGTGAGAGCACTCCGGCTCTACATTTCTCGCACGGCGCCCCTGCGCCGTTCTGATGCGCTCTTTGTCCTTGTCGCTGGCCAGCGTAAGGGGTCGCAGGCTTCCAAGTCAACCTTGGCTCGGTGGATCAAGGAACCGATTCTTGAAGCCTACCGTTCTTCTGGGCTTCCGATTCCTTCTGGGCTGAAAGCCCATTCTACCAGAGCCGTGGGTGCATCCTGGGCATTGCGGCACCAGGCTACGGCTCAGCAGGTGTGTCAGGCGGCTACCTGGTCGAGTCTGCACACTTTCACGAAACACTATCAGGTGCATGCCTATGCTTCGGCAGATGCCAGCCTAGGTAGGCGAGTCCTTCAGGCGGCGGTCGCCCACCTGTAGGAGGGGGCCGTTTTTCGGCTCTTTTTATCGAGGTATTCTTTTACCCACCCAGGGACTGCTTTTGGACGTCCCAATTGTCTGGGTCTCCCAATGGAGCGACAAAGAAGGGAATTTTGTTTACTTACCGTAAATTCCTTTTCTTCTAGCTCCTATTGGGAGACCCAGCACCCGCCCCTGTTCCCTTCGGGCTGTTGTTCTTTTGTGTACACATGTTGTTCATGTTGAATTGTTCTTTTGGTTCATGGTTTCAGTTCTCCGAACATCCTTCGGATTGAATTTACCTTAGACCAATTTATAAGTTTCCTCCTTCCTGCTTTTGCACCAAAACTGATGAGCCCGTGATGCACGGGAGGGTGTATAGGCAGAGGGGAGGGGTTACACTTTTTAAAGTGTAATACTTTGTGTGGCCTCCGGAGGCAGAAGCTATACACCCAATTGTCTGGGTCTCCCAATAGGAGCTAGAAGAAAAGGAATTTACGGTAAGTAAACAAAATTCCCTTCTTTTAAAGCGCACCAATCACCAGGATTTTTGTTTATAACCTAAAGACAGTGCTATACTGGCGCTATCAGGCTGATTCTATACATAACTCTAGTGGTCACCTCGGATGTATAGGTTTTGAAATCCAAGAAAGTAAAGTTTATAAAATCGGCAGATACTTGATTAACAGCAGCTGAGGATCAGATAATATCTGGGGGGTATGCATAGTTATCCCCTCCCCTGTTAGAATTTAGCATAGGTATTATGCAATTGATTTTTTCACTAGCAGGACCTGTGTGAGATCATACCCATGTGACCAGAAGGGGCGGGGCCTCAGCCAATAGGAAAACGTTGCTTCCTGATACTTTATTGGCTGAGGCCCTGCCCCTTCTGGTCACATGGGTATGACCTCAGCACAGGTCCTGGAAGTGAAAAGTTACATCAATTGTATTATATTCATGCTAATTCTAACGGGGGAGTGGATAACTCTGAATACTCCTCCAGACATTCTGATCCTCAGCTGCTGTCACTCAAGCAGCTGCTGATTTTATAAACTTTATTTCCTTGGATTTCAAAACCTAAACATCCGAGCTGACGACAAAAGGCATGTATAGAATCAGCACTGGCTTTAGGTTATATGCGAAAATCCTGGTGATTGGTGCACTTTAAGTTAGCTTTGTTTTCAGCTCTGTTTTTTGCAAGTATGAAGAAATCTACTTTAAAAGGAATCGGTCAGCAGAATTTCACTCCCCAAACTATGTATATGGGCATCAAGCTGTTTCACAAATAAGCTCAGCAGTACATTTACAAGTCCATTACGATTCTCCTTTATTGAGCTTCTGTTATTCCAACTCTTTTCCCACACCTGTCTCCCATCTTCAATGACGTAAGGCAGGCAGGAGGAGATGGTGCTCTCCTGGAAATAGATCTGGAGTGACAGAGGCTTCAGATCTACAGCTGGATGGCCATATAGAGGTATTGTTAGACTTGTCTTTGAAAGAGCTACATACCCATATAATTAGTTTGGGGAGTGGGGTGAAATCGCCCTCCTGCCGCTTTACGCCGTCCCCCATCGCTCATTTCCATAACTGAGGACGCCGCCCAGTGCTCCAGATGTCCTCCCGCATGCCCAGTGCCACTCTCACGGGAGTGAGCACTGTGCAGTGTGACCACTGGTGACGTGATTGCGCAGGCATGAGATTATGGGCGGCGCTGTGATTGTCATCAGCAAGTACCCGCCCATAATCTCGTGCCCACGCTTTTAACTCTGCCTCCACTGTTATGCTTCTCCGCTCCTCCCATCTATTTCCTGCTCTGGGGAAAGATGCGTAAGATGTGACGTGAGCTCATCTGGCCAACGCTTGCGCAGAACGGTGGAAGCAGAGGGGAAAGCGCAGGCACGAGATTATGGGCGGGTACTTGCTGATGACAATCACAGCGCCGCCCATAATCTCACGCCTGCGCAATCACGTCACCAGCTGTCACACTGTGCACAGTGGTCAGTCCCGCGAGAGTGGCACTGGGCATGCGCGAGACCTTGGGAGCAGTGGGCGGCGTCCTCAGTTATGGAAATGAGCGATGGGGACGGCATAAAGCGGCAGGAGGGCGACTAACGGATGCAAGACAGCCCGCCCCTGTGTACATAAAAAAAGATTAGCATACAAAAAGGTAAGACTTTATAAAGTCTTTATTTTGGTCTCAAAGGGGGCACAATAGAAACAGGAACCTTTCCAGAATGCAGCCCAGGAGCTTCAGAGGGGGAATCTTTTAGGTTTTTTGCAAAATTTCTGCTGACAGGTTCCCTTTAAGGTTAATGGTTGAGGAAAAATTGCAACATTTCTGAATTACTATTTTTTACTATAAAAATGTTCTGAAAAAAATATCAACTTTTCTTCGGCGCTCTATTGGGAGACCCAGACGATTGGGTGTATAGCACTGCCTCCGGAGGCCACACAAAGCAATTACACTAAAAAGTGTAAGGCCCCTCCCCTTCTGGCTATACACCCCCAGTGGGATCACTGGCTCACCAGTTTTCTGCTTTGTGCGAAGGAGGTCAGACATCCACGCATAGCTCCACTGTTTGTAGTCAGCGGTAGCTGCTGGCTCTATCGGATGGAAGAAAAGAGGGCCCATATAGGGCCCCCAGCATGCTCCCTTCTCACCCGTGGTGGTGCTTGTAAGGTTGAGGTACCTATTGCTGGTACGGAGGCTGGAGCCCACATGCTGTTTTCCTTCCACATCCCCCTGAGGGGCTCTGTGGAAGTGGGATCCTGCCGGCCCCCAAGCCCTGGGGCCGGGCTCCATCCACAGACCCATAGAACCTGCTGGATTGGGAGCGGGAGTGCCGTTCAGGGACATGGCCCTGCAACTTCAGGTACTCTGTGTCCCCGGCAGGCACGGACACTCTCAGGGCTTGCTGAGCGTTATAGTGCGCCGGGGACAGTGGCGCTGTACGCTGGGGGTTAGGTCACTGCAGCTTTGCTGAGTGACGTTGTGTGTTGGGAACTACTGCGCCGACCGCTCCTGGAGCGGCGGCGCAGCTGTGACTTGTAGTGCGCCGGGGGCTTGGCGCCGACCGCGCTTGTACGGCGGCGGCGTTTTTAACTTTAGCCCCCGGCTTCTGCGGCCTAGCGCCGCTTCGTTCCCGCCCCCACCCTGTCAATCAGGGTAGGGGAGAGACGCTGCTCAATGGCTGCGCCGAGGGCTGGAGCCTTATTTACATGCTCCAGCCCTCTCACTAGGCACAAGGGGAAGCAGACTTCCCGCTCTTCGTCGGTGTACGCCCAGGGCCCGCCCCCCCTCTCCACAAGGACGCCGGCAGCCATTACACATGCGATCTGGCTGGAAGGAGGCAGCAGGCTCTGGGAGACCCAGACTAGAGGGATTTCTGGCGACCACACACCGCTCCTAAGCGGGTGGTAAGCTGCACAGTAGTGCAGGCCCCACTAGTGCCTCAGTGATATATTAGTGTACTTCTTTATTGGTACCATATATATATATATATATATATATATATATATTTATATAGTGCACTGTAAGGTCGCTTCTGGCTGGACACTCTGTACTGCTCTGAGGACGCAGCAACATGTCATCCGCAAAACGCAAGGCTGCCAAGGCACGGGCTGTGTACACTGTTTGTACTGCATGTGGGGCTAATCTACCAGCAGGCTCCAATGATTCACATTGTGTGCAATGTTCAGTCCCAGTGGCACTTCGCCAGCCAGAGCCTATTGTGGTGGTAGCCCAGGCAGAGACGCCTGTGAACCCTGCCCCGGTGACGGGGACAGACTTTGCAGTGTTTGCTGATAAAATGTCTGAGGCTATGACAAAGATCCTGGAGACCTTGCAGGCCAGGCCAGTTCCTCAGACTATGGACACTGCTGTGGCTATGCTCACGGGTCCCCTCAGTTGGAACTAATCCGTACTTCAAGGGGGTCTCAAGCATCACAAGCTGAAGTCTCTGACTCAGATGACAGTCCCAGGCAGCCTAAGCGAGCTCGCTGGGAAAGACCCTCGACGTCATCATACTGCTCAGGGTCTCAGCGAGAAGAGTCTCTCTGTGATGAGACTGAGGACGGTGATCAGGATTCTAATCCTGAGGCCCCTCTCAATCTGGATGCCCCTGATGGTGACGCCATGGTTAATGACCTTATATCGGCGATTAATAGGCTGTTGGATATTTCTCCCCCAGCCCCTTCTGCAGAGGAGGCAGCTGCACAGCAGGAGAAGTTCCATTTCCTGTATCCCAAGCGTAAATTAAGTGCTTTTTTGGACCACTCTGACTTCAGAGAATCAATCCAAAAGCACGACGCTCATCCAGACAAGCGTTTCTCTAAACGTTCTAAGGATACCCGTTATCCTTTTCCCCCTGAAGTGGCCAAACGCTGGACCCAGTGCCCAAAGGTGGATCCCCCAATTTCCAAGCTGGCGGCTAGATCCATAGTCGCAGTAGAAGATGGCGCTTCACTTAAAGATGCCAACGACAGACAGATGGACCTTTGGTTGAAATCTGTCTATGAAGCTATCGGCGCGTCGTTTGCTCCAGCATTCGCGGCCGTGTGGGCACTACAAGCTATTTCAGCTGGTTTAGCACAGGTGGATGCTATCATGCATCCAGCAGTGCCACAGGTGGCGTCCCTAACTTCGCAAATGTCTGCGTTTGCGACCTATGCTATCAATGCTGTCCTAGAGTCTACGAGCCGTACCTCTATGGCGGCCGCCAATTCTGTGGTTTTGCGCAGAGCCTTATGGTTAAAGGACTGGAAAGCAGATGCTGGTTCCAAAAAATGCTTAACCAGCTTGCCATTATCTAGAGACAGACTGTTTGGTGAGCCATTGGCTGAAATCATAAAACAGTCCAAGGGTAAGGACTCTTCCTTACCACAGCCCAGAGCAAGTAAACCTCAACAGAAAAAGTGGCAGTCGAGGTTTCGGTCCTTTCGAGGCTCGGGCAAGCCCCAATTCTCCTCGTCCAAAGGGACTCAGAAAGGACAAGGGAGCTCAGATTCCTGGCGGGCTCACTCTCGCCCCAGGAAAGCAAATGGAGGAACCGCTTCCAAGGCGGCTGCCTCATGACTTTCGGCCTCCTCCCTCCGCATCCTCGGTCGGTGGCAGGCTCTCCCGCTTTTGCGACATTTGGCTGTCACAGGTCAAAGACCGGTGGGTAACAGACATTTTGTCTCGCGGGTACAGAATCGAGTTCAGTTCTCGGCCTCCACTTCGGTTCTTCAGAACCTCCCCACACCCCAACCGAGCAGATGCCCTGCTGCAGGCGGTGGACTCTCTAAGAGCAGAAGGAGTCGTGATCCCTGTTCCCCCTCTGGAACGGGGCCGAGGATTTTACTCCAATCTCTTTGTGGTTCCAAAAAAGGACGGCTCCTTCCGTCCCGTTCTGGACCTAAAACTGCTCAACAAGCATGTGAACGCCAGGCGGTTCCGGATGGAATCCCTCCGCTCAGTCATTGCCTCAATGTCCCAAGGAGATTTCCTAGCATCAATAGACATCAAAGATGCTTATCTCCACGTGCCGATTGCTACGGAGCACCAACGCTTTCTGCGCTTCGTGATAGGAGACGAACATCTTCAGTTCGTGGCTCTGCCATTTGGTCTGGCGACAGCCCCCCGGGTGTTCACCAAGATCATGGCAGCAGTGGTAGCAGTCTTGCACTCTCACGGACACTCTGTGATCCCTTACTTGGACGATCTATTGGTCAAGGCACCCTCTCAGGAGGCATGCCAACTCAGCCTGAATTTTGCACTGGAGACTCTCCAGGCGTTCGGGTGGATCATCAACTTCCCAAAGTCAAATCTGTCACCGACCCAATCACTAACGTATCTTGGCATGGAGTTTCATACTCTCTCAGCGATAGTGAAGCTTCCGCTGAGCAAGCAGAGGTCACTACAGACGGGGGTGCAGGCTCTCCTTCAAAGTCAGTCGCACTCCTTAAGACGCCTCATGCACTTCCTCGGGAAGATGGTGGCGGCAATGGAGGCGGTTCCGTTTGCGCAGTTTCATCTGCGTCCACTTCAATGGGACATTCTCCGCCAATGGGACGGGAAGTCAAAATCCCTGGACAGGAAAGTCTCCCTTTCCCAGACGGCCAAGGACTCTCTGCAGTGGTGGCTTCTTCCCACCTCATTATCACAGGGAAGATCCTTCCTACCACCGTCCTGGGCGGTGGTCACGACAGACGCGAGTCTGTCAGGGTGGGGAGCAGTGTTTCTCCACCACAGGGCTCAGGGTACGTGGACTCAGCAGGAGTCCAGCCTTCAGATCAATGTTCTGGAAATCCGAGCAGTGTTTCTTGCCCTGCTAGCCTTCCAGCAGTGGCTGGAAGGGAAGCAGATCCGAATTCAATCGGACAACTCCACAGCGGTGGCATACATCAATCACCAGGGCGGGACTCGCAGTCGGCAAGCCTTCCAGGAAGTCCGGCGCATTATGATGTGGGTGGAAGCCACGGCCTCCACCATATCCGCAGTTCACATCCCCGGCGTAGAAAACTGGGAAGCAGACTTCCTCAGTCGCCAGGGCATGGACGCAGGGGAATGGTCCCTTCACCCGGACGTGTTTCAGGAAATCTGTCGCCGATGGGGAAGGCCGGACGTCGATCTAATGGCGTCTCGGCACAACAACAAGGTCCCAACCTTCATGGCACGGTCTCGCGATCAAAGAGCTCTAGCAGCAGATGCCCTAGTGCAAGATTGGTCGCAGTTCCGGCTCCCTTATGTGTTTCCACCTCTGGCACTCTTGCCCAGAGTGCTACGCAAGATCAGATCCGACTGCAGCCGCGTCATACTCGTCGCTCCAGACTGGCCGAGGAGGGCGTGGTATCCGGATCTGTGGCATCTCACGGTCGGCCAACCGTGGGCGCTACCAGACCGACCAGACTTACTGTCCCAAGGGCCGTTTTTCCATCGGAATTCTGCGGCCCTCAACCTGACTGTGTGGCCATTGAGTCCTGGATCCTAGAGTCTTCAGGCTTATCCCAAGGGGTCGTTGCCACCATGAGACAGGCTAGGAAGCCCACGTCTGCTAAGATCTACCACAGAACGTGGAGGATATTCTTATCCTGGTGCTCTGCTCAGGGAGTGTCTCCCTGGCCATTTGCATTACCTATCCTTCTTTCTTTCCTCCAATCTGGGTTAGAAAAAGGTTTGTCGCTCGGCTCCCTTAAAGGGCAAGTCTCGGCGCTATCCGTCTTTTTTCAGAAGCGTCTAGCACGACTTTCTAAGGTGCGCACGTTCCTGCAGGGGGTTTGTCATATCGTACCCCCGTACAAGCGACCGTTAGATCCATGGGATCTGAACAGGGTACTAGTTGCCCTCCAGAAGCCGCCCTTCGAGCCTCTGAGGGAGGTTTCACTTTCTAGGCTATCACAGAAAGTGGCTTTTCTGGTAGCGATCACATCTCTTCGGAGAGTGTCTGAGCTAGCAGCGCTGTCATCCAAGGCTCCCTTCCTGGTCTTCCACCAGGACAAGGTAGTGCTGCGCCCCAGTCAGGAGTTTCTCCCGAAGGTGGTATCCTCTTTTCATCTTAATCAGGATATCTTTTTGCCTTCGTTTTGTCCTCATGCGGTTCATCGGTATGAGAAGGATTTACATTTGTTAGATCTGGTGAGAGCACTCAGAATCTACATTTCCCGCACGGCGCCCCTGCGCCGTTCGGATGCACTCTTTGTCCTTGTCGCTGGTAAGCGCAAAGGGTCGCAGGCTTCTAAGGCCACCCTGGCTCGATGGATCAAAGAACCAATTCTTGAAGCCTACCGTTCTGCTGGGCTTCCGGTTCCATCAGGGCTGAAGGCCCATTCTACCAGAGCCGTGGGTGCGTCCTGGGCATTGCGACACCAGGCTACGGCTCAACAGGTGTGCCAGGCAGCTACCTGGTCGAGTCTGCACACTTTCACCAAACATTATCAGGTGCATACCTATGCTTCGGCGGACGCCAGCCTAGGTAGAAGAGTCCTGCAGGCGGCAGTTGCCTCCCTATAGGGGAGGGCTGTCTTGCAGCTCTAACATGAGGTATTCTTTACCCACCCAGGGACAGCTTTTGGACGTCCCAATCGTCTGGGTCTCCCAATAGAGCGCCGAAGAAGAAGGGAATTTTGTTACTTACCGTAAATTCCTTTTCTTCTAGCTCTTATTGGGAGACCCAGCACCCGCCCTGTTGTCCTTCGGGATTTTTGGTTTGTTTGCGGGTACACATGTTGTTCATGTTGAACGGTTTTCAGTTCTCCGATGTTACTCGGAGTGAATTTGTTTAAACCAGTTATTGGCTTTCCTCCTTCTTGCTTTTGCACTAAAACTGGTGAGCCAGTGATCCCACTGGGGGTGTATAGCCAGAAGGGGAGGGGCCTTACACTTTTTAGTGTAATTGCTTTGTGTGGCCTCCGGAGGCAGTGCTATACACCCAATCGTCTGGGTCTCCCAATAAGAGCTAGAAGAAAAGGAATTTACGGTAAGTAACAAAATTCCCTTCTTTTTCCCTAATTGCCAACTGCCTAATATTTTAGGAGAAAGTCTGGCTGCAACTGCTACTAATCTAGGTGCTTGCGGGTAATGTAATAGTCAAAAAGTAGAAAAACCCGAGCACTCAATAAGGAGGGAGAGAGGTATTTGGATGCAAGTGTTTTTATTTACAAACGACAAACTGCAGAAAGTGAACCCTGACACATAGCAACAACCAACGTTTCGGCTTTTAGACCTTTCTCAAGGTAGTTGCTCATAACAGAGATGCTAAGAAATACAGGTCACAAGGACATCCGTCAGGGTAGAGAGAACATGCAGGGCATCACATTCAGCAGTATGCGGTATCACAGCTGCTGTCTCCACTGCCACCGCTGCTCCAGCATTCCATGGTCCTCCTCGCTTCTGTCTGTGTTCACCACACCACCACCACCTTGATACCGCATACTGCTGAATGTGATGCCTCTCTATGGCCCTCCAGATCCCGCTCCTTAAGCAAGTCCCGCCCCCTCTCTTCGCTCCAGTGGCCATTTTCTCAGCGTTCCCCTTGCGATCAGTCATTGCAGCGCTGGTCTGCAGCATCCCTGCTGAGGTGCTTGGGGCCTGGGCTTCGGGATCTGGAGGGCACACAACACCGCTCCAGCGGGCTGGTAAGCCACAACCTCTGGTTGTGGACCTCTGTATATACTCTCTGGGGGGGTCATTCTCTGGCAGAGCCCCCACTCCAGCAGCATGTCTCACACGAGGAGCAAGGCTCCAAAGCTGTATTCAGTATGCACTGCATGTAAGCTCCTACTGCCTGAATCGAGCACCTATCCACATTGTGATGCCTGCTCTAACCTGACGGTGCCTCAGCCTGGAATCTCACTCCCAGGGGTCTCTCAGGCTGCTCCTGCTCCTGTGGCTGAAACCCCGGCTTGGGTAGAAGCCTTTTCTAGGTCTATCTCCCAGTCTTTTGCTGACTCCATGGGACATCTGTCCAGGACTTTGCTGAACATGCATCAGCCCCCTTCACAGGGTGCCTCTGCTGCTAGGGGTCTCTCAGGACCGGAGCTCACAGAGGATTCATCATCTGGTCCCAGACCCCGTCCTTCTGAGAAGAGACTCAGGGTTCCCTCTCCTTCCTCGTCCCGCGGCTCTGATTCAGGAGCTGACTCGCAGGACGAGGAGGATGCCTTTACTGGCGGCTCGGAGGCTAACTCCATATACCCCATTGATCTGTCCGAAAGTGACTCAGATGTTAGTGATTTGATTGCGTCCATTAATTCCGTACTGGATCTCAATCTGACAGTATCAGAGGAACAACCCTCTCTGGCAGAAAAGCACCAGTTTACCTCGCCTAAAAGGGCAAAGAGTGTGTTCTTTAACCACTCCAGATTTCAGGCCGCTGTGACCAAGCCCAGGGCCTGTCCTGACAAACGCTTCACAAAGCGTGGTTCTGATGACCGTTTTCCCTTTCCACCTGAGGTGGTCAAGGAGTGGGCTCACTCCCCAAAGGTAGACCCCCCGGTGTCTAGACTCTCAGCCCGGACCGTTGTATCGGTGGCTGATGGCACCTCTCTTAAGGATTCCACTGACCGCCAGATTGACCTTCTGGCCAAATCTGTATATGAAGCGGCAGGGGTCTCGTTCTCCCCAACTTTTGCAGCAGTGTGGGCTCTCAAAGCCATATCTGCTTCTCTAGAGGAGATGCATTCCCTCTCCAGGGAATCTATGCCCGAAATGGTTTCCTTGACTTCCCAAGCTTCAGCTTTTTCATCCTATGCCATGTCTGCCATGCTGGAGGCTTCTCACCGCACTGCGGTGACTTCGTCTAATTCCCTCGCTATCCGCAGGATCTTGTGGCTTCGAGAGTGGAAGGCAGATGCTTCTTCAAAGAAGTACCTTGCTGGACTCCCTTTTGCTGGGTCCCGGCTGTTCGGTGAACAGCTGGATGAAATTATTAAGGAAGCTACTGGCGGGAAGAGTACTTCCATGCCACAAACCAAAACCAGAAAACCTGTCCAGGGCAGGAATCAGTCGAGGTTTCGTTCCTTTCGTTCCTCCAACTGGTCGTCCTCTAAGCCCTCGGCCTCGTCCACTAACTCAGCCAAGGACCAGAAATCCAACTGGCGCCCAAAAGCGCGTCCACAAAAGACCGCAGGAGGTGCTGCCGCCAAGGCAGCGTCCTCGTGACTATCTGCCCGCTCCAGCAGTATCCTTAGTCGGTGGCAGGCTCTCCCACTTTGGCGACGCGTGGTTTCAACACGTCTCCGATCAGTGGGTGCGGGATATCATCTCCCACGGCTACAGGATAGAATTCTCTTCCAGCCCGCCAAATAGATTTTTTCTGTCAACTCCCCCCTGCTCCAAGGCCGCAGCCTTCTCTCAGGCCGTGGCATCCTTGCAGGCCATCGGAGTAATTGTGCCGGTTCCCGCACGAGAACGGTTCAGAGGTTTCTACTCAAATCTCTTCCTAGTCCCCAAAAAGGACGGTTCCTTCCGGCCCATCCTGGATCTCAAGCTTCTCAACAAGCATGTTCAGGTGCGGCATTTTCGCATGGAGTCTCTGCGATCAGTCATTGCCTCAATGACCCAAGGGGATTTCCTGGCATCCATCGACATCAGGGATGCCTATCTGCATGTGCCAATTGCAGTTTCACACCAGCGTTGGCTACGTTTTGCAATCGGAGAGGAACATTTCCAATTCGTGGCTCTCCCCTTCGGGTTAGCCACGGCCCCTCGGGTATTCACCAAGGTCATGGCGGCAGTGATTGCGGTTCTGCACCTCCAGGGGTTGGCAGTGATTCCTTACCTGGACGACCTTCTAGTCAAGGCTTCATCCAGCGCAGACTGTCAGCGGAGTGTCTCGCTCACTCTTGCCATTCTAGCCCAATTCAGGTGGATTGTCAATCTTCCCAAATCCACTCTGACTCCGACCCAGAGTCTCACGTACCTAGGGATGCAGTTCGAGACTCTGCCGGCACTTGTGAAGTTGCCCTTAGTCAAACAGCAGTCCCTCCAACTGGCGGTGCGCTCTCTGCTGAGGCCCCGCCGTTATTCCCTCAGGCGCCTGATGCAGGTGCTGGGTCAGATGGTGGCCTCCATGGTGGCGGTTCCCTTTGCCCAGTTCCATCTGCGTCCTCTGCAGCTGGACATTCTCCGCTGTTGGGACAAGCGGCCTTCCTCCTTACAGAGGTTAGTGGCTCTGTCGCCACGGACCAGGAGCTCTCTTCAGTGGTGGCTTCGACCCCTCTCTCTGTCCCAAGGGCGCTCCTTCCTGACTCTGTCCTGGGTGATTCTCACCACGGATGCCAGCCTATCCGGCTGGGGAGCGGTACATCTCCACCACAGAGCTCAGGGCACTTGGACTCCGTCAGAGTCAGCCCTTTCAATCAATGTGCTGGAAACCAGAGCTGTGCTTCTAGCTCTCCTAGCCTTTCACCACCTGTTGGCGGGCAGGCACATTCGAGTCCAATCGGACAACGCGACAGCGGTCGCCTACATCAATCACCAAGGCGGGACACGCAGCCGCCTGGCAATGTTGGAGTTACAACGCATCCTTCAATGGGCGGAGGACTCCAAGTCCACCATATCCGCAGTCCACATTCCAGGCGTGGAAAACTGGGAGGCAGATTATCTCAGCCGTCAAACCGTGGACAGTGGCGAGTGGTCCCTGCATCCGGCAGTTTTTCACTCAATCTGCTGCAAATGGGGCACTACGGACGTGGACCTAATGGCATCCCGTCACAACCACAAAGTTCCCGTTTACGTGGCTCGCTCCCACGATCCTCAGGCATTCGCCGCGGACGCTCTGGTTCAAGACTGGTCCCAGTTTCGTCTGTCCTACGTGTTTCCCCCTCTAGCTCTCTTGCCCAGAGTCCTGCGCAAGATCAGAATGGAGGGCCGTCGAGTCATCCTCATTGCTCCGGACTGGCCCAGGCGAGCTTGGTACCCAGACCTGCTCCTTCTGTCCGTAGAGGTGCCTTGGCATCTTCCGGACCGTCCAGACCTTCTCTCACAAGGTCCGTTTTTCCGCCAGAATTCTGCGGCTCTCAGATTGACGGCATGGCTCTTGAGTCCTGGATCTTGACGGCTTCTGGTATCCCTCCTGAAGTCATCTCCACTATGACTCGGGCCTGTAAGTCTTCCTCCGCCAAGATCTATCACAGGACTTGGAAAATTTTCCTGTCCTGGTGTCGCTCTTCCGGCCATCCTCCTTGGCCTTTTTCCTTGCCGACCCTTCTGTCCTTTCTACAGTTCGGTCTGCAGCTGGGACTGTCCCTCAACTCTCTCAAGGGACAAGTCTCGGCTCTGTCAGTACTGTTCCAGCGGCGTATCGCCCGGCTGGCTCAGGTCCGCACCTTCATGCAGGGCGCGTCTCACATCATTCCACCTTACCGGCGGCCCTTGGATTCCTGGGACCTCAATTTGGTTCTCACGGTTTTGCAGAAACCCCCCTTTGAGCCTCTTAGGGAGGTCTCTTTGCATCGTCTTTCACAGAAAGTGGTATTTCTAGTGGTCATAACTTCCCTCAGGAGAGTCTCCGATTTGGCTGCGCTCTCTTCGGAGTCACCTTTTTTGGTTTTTCATCAAGATAAGGTGGTTCTCCGTCCGACTCCGGACTTTCTTCCTAAGGTGGTCTCTCCTTTCCACCTTAACCAGGACATTACCCTACCTTCCTTTATCGTTCCTTTATGGGAGACCCAGACCATGGGTGTATAGCTTCTGCCTCCGGAGGACACACAAAGTACTACACTCAAACGTGTAGCTCCTCCCTCCTAGCATATACACCCCCTGGTAGCCAGTCCTAGCCAGTTTCAATGATTTGTGTTCGGGAGGTCACACACACACATGCATTCTCTGATTTTTTGATTTTTGATTTTTTGGATTTCAAAGATTTGGAAGAAAAGCGGGTCCAGTCTGGACTCCCGGCATGTCCCTTCTCACCCCACTGTGTCGGCGGTGCTGTTAAGGTTGACTTTATAAGGCTGGAGCCTTCACTTGCCGCGCTCCTTCAACATCCTCTGAGAGGCTCTGGTTTGAAGTGGGAGCCATCTCAGTTCTCACTGCTTTGCAGGAGACCGGTCTCCATCCGCAGCCCTGTTCAGGATCCTGTCGGAAGGAGCGTTTAACCCCTCTCCAGGGACATGGCCCTGCGTCTCAAAGCTAAGTATTGAGACGTTTTTACCGCTGAAAGTGGTCGTTCCAGGGGTCCTTTGTACTTTATTTATTGGGGACAGTATGTTATATCACTGTGTTAACATTTCCGGCCGGTTCCCCAGTTTTCACTGGAGAACCGCGCCGACGGTGCCTGCACGCTGGCCGCATTCTTAAATCTAGGCCCCTGCTTCGCCTGAGGCCTAGTTTCGATTCTCCACCCCTGCATGTCAGTCAGTGCAGAGGGACAGCGTGGCTCCGCCCAGCGGCTATTCAGCACAGGGAGCGGACACTCCTCACTGAGGAAGGATTCCCTCCCCTGTATGCTTCATTTGCCCGCTCTCAGAGTAGGCCCCGCCCCCTCTCCTCGCTCCGGTCGCCATTTTCTCAGCGTTCTCTGTGTCTGCATAGGCACAGAGATACCTCATTGTGACAAATGGGGGCCTGGGCTGGGGGACTGGAGGGCACAGTAATGTATGTTAAACTGTCTGGCTAGCCACAACCTCCGGTTGTGCAGCTGCTTATATTCTCTGTTTATATACTCTGCTGGGGGTCGTTCTGGAGATGCATTCTCTGACAGAGCCCCCACTTCTGCAGCATGTCTCACATCAGAGCAAGGCTGCAAGGATGTTTTTCTTAATATGCATAAACACAGTGATTCCTCAGCCTGGAGGGTCCCTCCAGCTGCTCCGGCTCTGGTGGTGCTGAGCAGGCATTAGCCCCCTTCTCAGGGCGCTTCTGCTGCTACGGCTCGCTCAGCAAAGCTCTCAGATGACTCTTCATCTGGTCTCAGACCCCGTCCTCCTAAAATGGAGACGCGGGGTCCCCTGTCCTTCCCTGTCCCGCAGCTCTGATTCACGAGCTGACTCACTGGACAAAGAGGATGTCCTTACTGGGGGCTCGGACGCTACTTCATGTACCATTGATCTGTCCGAAGGTGATGCAGATGCTAATGATTTGATTGCGTCCATTATATTTGTACTGGACCTCAATCCGCCTGTATCAGGGGAGTATCCTCCCTCTGGCAGACAGACATCAGTATACCTTAAAGAGAACAAGGAGTGTGTTCCTTAACCACTCCAGTTTTCAGCCCACTGTGACCAAGCCCAGAGCCTGTCCTGACAGACGCTCCCATTAAAGCGTGGTTCTGATCACTGTTTCCCCCTTCCACCAGAGGTGGTCAAGGAGTGGGCTCATTCACCAAGGGTGGTCCCTCCGTTGTCTAGTGTTCCAGCCCGGATACTTGTATCAGTGGCTGACGGCACCTCCCTAAGGATCCACTGTACATTACTTCGGTACTGGACCTCAACCCGCCAGTATCAGAGGAGCAACCCTCTCTGGCACAAAGGGGCACCAGTTTACCTTGCCTAAGAGAACAACGAGTTTAACCACTCCAGTTTTTCAGGCCACTGTGACCAAGTCCAGGGTCTGTTCTGGCAAGCGCCTCCCAAAGCATGGTGCTGAGGACGGTTTTCCCCTTCCACCAGAGGTGGTCAAGGAGTGGGCTCATTCACCAAAGGTGATCCCTCCGGTGTTTAGACCCTCAGCCCAGGCCGTTGTACCAGTGGCTGATGGCTCCTCACTTACGGCTTTGCTGTCCGACAGGTTGTCCTTCTGGCCAAATCTGTATGGAGGCGGCAGGGGCCACGTTCTCCCCAGCTTTTGCAGCAGTGTGGGCTTTCAAGGCCATCTCTGTTTCTCTAGAGGAGATGTATTCCCTCACAGGGAATCTATGCCCGAAATGGTTGCCTTAACTCCGTGACTTCAGTCTTTTTCATCCTATGCCTTATCTGCCATGCTGGAGACTCTCACCGCTCTGCGGTAGCCTCGGCTAATTTCCTCGCTATCCGCAGGCTCCTGTGGCTTCGGAAGTGGAAGGCGGATGCTTCTATAGAAGTTCCTTGCTGGGCTCCCTTTTGCTGGGACCAGACTATTCGGGAACAACTGGATGAAATTATTAAGGAAGCTCTTGGCGGGAAGAGTTCTTCCATGCCATAAACCTAAACCAGGAAACCTGTCCAGGGCAGGAATCAGTCGAGGTTTCGTTCCTTTCGTTCCTCCATCTGATCGTTCTCTAAGCCCTCGGCCTCGTCCACTAGCTCAGCCAAGGATCGTAAACCCAAATGACGCACGAAGCCGCGTCCTCAGAAGACCGCAGGAGATGCTGCCACTAAGTCAGCCTCCTACTGGCTATCTGGCCACGCCAGCAACGTCCTTGGTCGGTGGCAGGCTCTCCCATTTTGGCGACGTATGTTTTTAACACGTCTCCGATCAGTGGGTGCGAGATACCATCTCCCACGGCTACAGGATAGGATTCTATCCAGCCCGCCAAACAGATTTTTTTCTGTCAACTCCCCCCTGCTCCAAGGCCGCCGCCTTCTCACAGGCTGGGGCATTCTTGCAGGCCACTGGAGTAATTGTACCGGTTCCCGACTGGGAACGGTTTGAGATTTCTGCTTAAATCTATTCCTAGTACCCGAGGAGGGCGGTGCCTTCCGACCTGGATCTCAAGCTTCTCAAGCATGTTCAGGTGCGGCATTTTCGCATGGAGTCTCTGCGGTCAATCGTTGACCTAAAGAGATTCCCTAGCATCCATCGACATCAGAGATGCCTATCTGCATGTGCCAATCTCAGTTCCAACCAGCGTTGGCTACGTTTTGCAATCAGAGTGGTCCAATTCGTGGTTCTTCCCTTGGGGTTAGCCACGGCCCCTCGAGTATTCTCAAAGTCGGGGCAGCTGTGATTGCGGTCCTGCACCCCTAGGGGTTGGCAGCGATCCTTTTATCCTAGACAGCCTTCTAGTCTGGGCTTCTTCCAGTGCAGACTGTTAGTGGAGTGCCTCGCTCACTCTCGCCACTCTGACCAATTCGGGTGGTTTGTCTTCTGTCCAAGTCCACTCTGACTTCGACCCAGAAGTTCACATACCCAGGGACGCAATTCGAGACTCTGTCGGCACTTGTGAAGCTGCCCTTAGTCAAACAGCAGTCCCTCCGCTGGCGGTCGACGTCGTTCCATCAGGCACCTAATACAGGTGCTGGATCAGTTGGTGGTGTCAACGGAAGCGATTCCCTTGCCCAGTTCCATCTGCGTCCTCTGCGGCTGGATATTTTCCGCCGTTGGAACAAGCGGACTCCCTCCTTCCACGGAGTGGTGGCTTCGCCACAGACCAGGGGCTCGTTTCACTGGTGGCTTCGGCCCCTCTGTCTCAGGGACGCTCCTTCCTGGCTCCGTCCCGGGTGATCCTCACCAAGATGCTAGCCTATCCGGCTGGGGAGCAGTATATCTCCACCTTGGAGCGCAGGGCACTTGGACTCTGTCCGAATCAGCCCTCTGGATCAATGTGCTGGAATTCAGAGCTGTGTTTCTAGCTCTCCAAGCCTTTCGCCATCTGCTGACGGCCAGGCACATTCGAGTCCGGTCAGACAATGCTACAGCGTTTGCCTACATCAACCTCCAGGGCGGGACATCACTGTTGGAGGTTCATCGCATTCTTCTGTGGATGGAGGACTTCTAGTCCACCATATCCGCAGCCCACATCCCAGATGTGGAAAACTGGGAGGCAGATTGTCTCAGCCGTCAAACCGTGGCTCCACGATCCTCAGGTTTTTGCGGCAGACGCACTGGTTCAAGTTTGGTCCCAGCTTCGTCTGTCTTATGTGTTTCACCCTCTAGTTCTTGCCCAGAGTCCTGCGCAAGATCAGAAAGGAGGGCCGTCGGGTCATTCTCATTACTCCAGATTGACCCAGGCAGGCTTGGTACCCTGACCTGCTCCGTCTGTCCGTAGAGGTGCCATGGCATCTCCCGGACTGTTCCTCTCACGAGGTCCGTCTTTTCCGCCAGAATCTGCGGCTCTCAGATTGACGGCGTGGCTTTTGAGTCATGGATCTTGACAACTTCTGGTATCCCTCCTGAAGTCATCTCCACTATGACTCGACCTCGGAAGTATCCTTTGGCCTTTTGGCCTTGCTGACCCTCCTGTTCCTTCTACAGTCCGGTCTGCAGCTAGGACTATCCCTCAATTCCCTTAAGGGACAGGTCTCGGCTCTGTCAGTGTTGTACCAGCGGCGTATTGCCCGGCTAGCTCAGGTGCGTTCCTTCATGCAGGGCGCATCTCACATCATTCCGCCTTACCGGCGGCCTTTGGAGCCCTGGGACCTTAATTCGGTCCTCACGGCTTCTGGAAACCCCCCTTTGAGCCTCTTAGGGAGGTTTCTTTGTTTAGTATTTCACAGAAAGTGGTCTTTCTAGTGGCCATAACTTCCCTCAAGAGAGTCTCTGTTTTGGCTGCACTCTCTTCGGAGTCCCACCTTTTTTGGTTTTTCATCAAGACAAGGTGGTTCTCCGTCCGACTCCGGATTTCTCTCTAAGGTGGTTGCTGCTTCCACCTTAACCGGGGCATTTTCCCTGCCTTTTGTCCGGCTCCTGTTCATCGCTTTGAACAGGCGTTGCATACTCTGGATCCGGTGCGGGCGCTCCGGATCTATGTGTCTCGCACCGCTGTTCTTAGGCGGTGCACCTCTCTTTTTTGCTGACCACTGGTCAGCGTAAGAGCCTCTCGGCATTTAAGCCAACCCTGGCTCGTTGGTTTAGGTCGGCTATTTCCGATACCTACCAGCGTACTCAAGTGCCTTTCCCGTCGGAAATCAAGGCACACTTGACCAGAGCTGTTGGTGCCTCTTAGGCTTTCAGGCCTAGGCTACGGCTCAGCAGGTCTGTCAGACTGCCACTTGGTTTAGTTTGCATACCTTTTCGTAGCACTACCAAGTGCATGCTCATGCTTCGGCATATGCGAGCTTGGGCAGACGCATCCTTCAGGCGGCTGTCGCCCATTTGTGAAGTTAGGTTTCGCCTACTTCTCAGTGTTTCTGTTTATTCCCACCCATGGACTGCTTTGGAACGTCCCATGGTCTGGGTCTCCCATAAAGGAACGATAAAGAAAAAGAGAATTTTGTTTACTTACCGTAAATTCTTTTTCTTATAGTTCCGACATGGGAGACCCAGCACCCTCCCTGTTGCCTGTTGGCAGGTTTCTTGTTCCGTGTGTTATCACCGGCTGTTGTTGTAGACAGAGATTCCGGTTATTCCGGGTTTTACTCTATCTCTACTTGTGGGTGGATGTCCTCCTTCAGCTTTTGCACTAAACTGGCTAGGACTGGCTACCAGGGGGTATGCTAGGAGGGAGGAGCTACACGTTTGAGTGTAGTACTTTGTGTGCCCTCCGGAGGCAGAAGCTATACACCCATGGTCTGGGTCTCCCATGTCGGAACTATAAGAAAAAGAATTTACGGTAAGTAAACAAAATTCTCTTTTTTGTCCGGCTCCTGTTAATCGCTTTGAAAAAGCGTTGCATACTCTGGATCTGGTGCGTGCTCTCCGGATCTATGTGTCTCGCACCGCTGCTCTTAGGCGGTGCACCTCTCTTTTTGTGCTAACCACAGGTCGGCGCAAGGGCCTCTCTGCTCCTAAGCCGACCTTAGCCCGTTGGATTAGGTCGACCATTTTGGATGCCTACCAGTGTTCTCAGGTGCCTCCCCCGCCGGGGATCAAGGCACACTCGACCAGAGCTGTCGGTGCCTCTTGGGCTTTTAGGCACCAGGCTACGGCTCAACAAGTCTGTCAGGCTGCCACTTGGACTAAAAAACAAAAAGCCAGCACCAAATGTGCACTACAGCACTAAACATTCCAAACTGTACTTATTTTAAAAATTTTTTGAGATTTTTGGCAAAAAATTGCAATTTCTTGAGCTGCTTCGCCACGTCACGGCAAATCTCATTTGAAGCAGTCCTACACTAAAATATTTTTATAAAATGTGCCATACGGCCTCACATATGAATAGTAGAACTGCTCTTAGCAGCACTCACCTGGTCTATTTCAATCCCGTACCCATGACTGAGTCATGGCTGTGGGCGGGACAGGTCCAAGCAAATGCTGCATGAAGTAAATAGCCTGTGGACAAAGCCTGATGACTTAATGTGAACAGTCACCAACCGCCAAAATCCAGACAGATGGAATACATCCCAAATTGGGGTGCATAGCAAGGTGGAGGTCAACCACCGACCAATTCAATGAAGAAAAAACAAAAAGCCAGCACCAAATGTGCACTACAGCACTAAACATTCCAAACTGTACTTATTTTAAAAATTTTTTGAGATTTTTGGCAAAAAATTGCAATTTCTTGAGCTGCTTCGCCACGTCACGGCAAATCTCATTTGAAGCAGTCCTACACTAAAATATTTTTATAAAATGTGCCATACGGCCTCACATATGAATAGTAGAACTGCTCTTAGCAGCACTCACCTGGTCTATTTCAATCCCGTACCCATGACTGAGTCATGGCTGTGGGCGGGACAGGTCCAAGCAAATGCTGCATGAAGTAAATAGCCTGTGGACAAAGCCTGATGACTTAATGTGAACAGTCACCAACCGCCAAAATCCAGACAGATGGAATACATCCCAAATTGGGGTGCATAGCAAGGTGGAGGTCAACCACCGACCAATTCAATGAAGAAAAAACAAAAAGCCAGCACCAAATGTGCACTACAGCACTAAACATTCCAAACTGTACTTATTTTAAAAAAATTTTGAGATTTTTGGCAAAAAATTGCAATTTCTTGAGCTGCTTCGCCACGTCACGGCAAATCTCATTTGAAGCAGTCCTACACTAAAATATTTTTATAAAATGTGCCATACGGCCTCACATATGAATAGTAGAACTGCTCTTAGCAGCACTCACCTGGTCTATTTCAATCCCGTACCCATGACTGAGTCATGGCTGTGGGCGGGACAGGTCCAAGCAAATGCTGCATGAAGTAAATAGCCTGTGGACAAAGCCTGATGACTTAATGTGAACAGTCACCAACCGCCAAAATCCAGACAGATGGAATACATCCCAAATTGGGGTGCATAGCAAGGTGGAGGTCAACCACCGACCAATTCAATGAAGAAAAAACAAAAAGCCAGCACCAAATGTGCACTACAGCACTAAACATTCCAAACTGTACTTATTTTAAAACATTTTTGAGATTTTTGGCAAAAAAATTGCAATTTCTTGAGCTGCTTCGCCACGTCACGGCAAATCTCATTTGAAGCAGTCCTACACTAAAATATTTTGCCACTTGGACTAGCCTGCATACATTTTCAAAGCACTACCAAGTGCATGCTCATGCTTCGGCAGATGCGAGCTTGGGCAGACGCATCCTTCAGGCGGCTGTCGCCCACTTGTGAAGTTAGGCTCCGCCTACTTCTTAGTTTTTCTGTTTCTTCCCACCCATGGACTGCTTTGAGACGTCCCATTGTCTGGGTCTCCCATAGGAACGATAAAGAAAAAGAGAATTTTGTTTACTTACCGTAAATTCTTTTTCTTATAGTTCTGTATTGGGAGACCCAGCTCCCTCCCTGTTGCCTGTTGGCAATTTCTTGTTCCGCGTGTTATCACCGGCTGTTGTCGTGGACAGAGTCTCCGGTTGTTCCGGTTCTTGCTCTGTTTTTACTTGTGGGTGACTATTCTCCTTCAGCTTTTGCACTAAACTGGCTGGGACTGGCTCACCAGGGGGTATATAAGCTCAGAGGGAGGAGCTACACTTTTAAGTGTAGTACTTTGTGTGTCCTCCGGAGGCAAAGCTAAACACCCATTGTCTGGGTCTCCCAATACGGAACTATAAGAAAAAGAATTTACGGTAAGTAAACAAAATTCTCTTTTTTTTTTTAGTTTTTTTTTTTTTTAAAGAAGGCAGAGGTGGTTTATTACCATAACTGCCTTCCTATTTGCTGTATATATAGTGCTGAACAAGCCCTGTGTATACAATTTAGGAAGTAGTAACATCACTACTCAGGGTGCAGGGCTGAAATTCCTGTACCATAGTCCTAGATCAGCTCTGCTAGCAATTTACCTTGTAAGGACTTTTGCACATGCTGCGTTTTTTTTTATACGTTTTTTAAAAATCTGCATCAAAATCTGCATGTCTTTCATGAAGCCAGAAAAGTCTATGGGATTTTTGATTTGCTGTGCACACACTGCAGTTTATTTCCGTCCGGTTTCGGTCTGGTTTTTGATGCAGAAAAAATCTGCAGCATGTCAATTGAGTCCGGTTTAGCAGCGTTTTTTACCCATTGACTTCAATGCTCTCATGAAATAACGCTGCTAACCCGCAGTTGTATTCACACTATGATGGTTTGACTCTGTTTTCATAGCATTATTACAACCATTCCTGAGTGTCTCTCTCTCTGTCTGTCTCTGTGTCTGTCTCCGCTTCATAATTACCGATCACCGGTGTGGCTGTTACACTGCTCCTGCAGCCTCTCATTCTTCTTCCCAACCCACTCATTAGCCTAATTACATATTCACTGCACCCGCTCATTTGGCTTATACTTATTCACTGCTTCCCCCATCTGTGATTGGTTGTCGTCTGACGCGCCCCCATGGTGAGTGGCAGCTGTCTGACTGCAGCCAATCACAACCGCCGGTGGGTGGGTCTACAGTATATCGTACAATAAAATAAAGAATTTTAAAAAAACGACATGCACTCCTTTTTGATACCCAGCCAAGATAAAGTATCACAGATGAGGGCTGGTATTCTCAGGCTGTGGAGACCCACCTTATTGGGAGCCTCCCAGCCTAAAAATATCAAGACAGCAGCTGCCGGAATTGCCGCATACATTAGATGCGACAGTCCCAGTTCTTTACCCGGCTCATCCCAATTACCCTGGTGCGGTGGCAATCGGGGTAATGAGGGATTTAAAGGCAGCCCACAGCAGCTACTAAGTCCTAGGTTAGTGATGCCAGGCGTCTATAAGACCCCCCCATCATTAGTCTGTAAGTGAAAGTAAATAAACACAAACACCCAAAAAATCCTTTATTTGAAATAAAAGACAAAAAAGCACCTTTCTTTATTGTTCCTTTGGGAGACCCAGACCATGGGTGTTTAGCTTCTGCCTCCGGAGGACACACAAAGTACTACACTTAAAAGTGTAGCTCCTCCCTGTGAGCTTATACACTCCCTGGTAGCCAGTCCTAGCCAGTTTATTGCTTTGTGTCAGGAGGCATACATCCACACATGCATTCTCATCTGATTTGTTTGACTTTTGGAAAGTTTGAAGAAAAGCGGGTCCATGTCTGGACTCCCGGCATGTCCCTTTTCACCCCACTGTGTCGGCGGTGTTGTTAAGGTTGATTTACAAGGCTGCAGCCTTACATGCCGCACTCCTTCACCATCCCTTCTGGGCTCTGGCTTGAAGTGGGAGCTAGCACGGTCTCCATGCCTGGCAGGAGTCCGGTCTCCATCCACAGCCCCTTGAGGATTCTGTTGGACCGGAGCACTCATCCCCAGGGACATGGCCCTGCGTCTCAGCAGCTAAGTACCTGAGACGTTTATGTTGGGGGTCCCGGTTCTTTATTGTAAGGGGAGAGTATGCTGTATGTGATTGTTTTAACTTTTCCGGCGGGTTCTCTAGCTTTTGCCTGAGAACCGCGCCGATGGTGCCTGCTTGTCGGCCTCGCCGCTTAAATTTAGGCCCCGGCTTCGCCGGAGGCCTAGTTTCATTTTCCTGCCCTCGCATGTCATTCATGCAGAGGGACAGGTTCGGCTCCTCCCGGCGGCCGTTCTACACAGGGGAGGAACACTCCCCACTGCTGGGGCGTCCCTCCTCCCCTGCAGGTCTCTATAGCCCTCCAGTTCCCGCTCTTTTATAGGAACGCCCTCTTCTCAGGCAGAGTTCACTCTGCTCTGGGACATCCTGCATTCTGCATCTCTGCTGAGGTGCTGCGACTAGGGGACCGGGCTTCGGGATCTGGAGGGCATACAACACCGCGCTCAGCGGTCTGGTAAGCCACAGCCGGTCTCCGGTTGTGGACCTCTGTATATTCTCCCTGGGGTTCATTCTCTGCAAAGCCCCCACTCCAGCAGCATGTCTCACACAAGGAGCAAGGCTCCAAAGCTTTATTCTGCATGCACTGCATGTAAGCTCCTGCTGCCTGAGCCGAGCACCTATCCACATTGTGATGTCTGCTCTAACTTGGCGGTGCCACAGCCTGGAGTCTCACCCCCAGTGGTCTCTCAGGCTGCTGCTGCACCTGTGATTGAACCCCCGGCCTGGGTAGAGTCCTTTTCTAGGTCCATATCCCAGTCATTTGCTGAGTCCATGGGGCTTTTGTCCAGGACTTTGATGAATATGCATCAGCCCCCCTCACAGGGTGCCTCTAATACTCTTGACAGAGGACTCCTATCCTCTGACCTCCGTCCATCGGAGCTCACGGAGGATTCATCATCTGATCCCAGACCCTGTCCTTCTAAGAGAAGGCGCAGGGTTTCTTCCCCCTCCCCATCCCACGGCTCTGTCTCAAGAGCTGACTCTCAAGATGAGGAGGATGCCCTCACTGGGGGCTCGGAGACTATGTATCCCATCGATTTCTCTGAGGGTGACTCAGATCTTAGTGATTTGATTGCTTCTATTAATTCTGTGCTGGATCTCAATCCGCCAGTGTCAGAGGAGCAACTCTCTTTGAGAGAAAAACATCAGTTTACCTCGCCTAAGAGAGTGAAGAGTGTGTTCTTTAACCACTCCAGTTTTCAGACCGCTGTGACCAAACCCAGGACCTGCCCTGACAAACGCTTTCCAAAGCGTGGTTCTGATGACCGGTTTCCATTTCCACCTGAGGTGCTCAAGGAGTGGTCTCACTCCCCAAAGGTAGACCCTCCGGTGTCTAGGCTCTCAGCCCGGACCGTTGTGTCGGTGGCTGACGACACCTCACTTAAGGATTCCACTGACCGTCAGATTGACCTTCTGGCCAAATCTGTGTATGAAGCTGCGGGGGCCGCGTTTTCCCCGACTTTTGCAGCAGTGTGGGCTCTCAAAGCCATCTCTGCTTCTCTAGAGGAGATGCATTCCCTCACCAAGGAATCTATGCCTGAGATGGTTACCTTAACTGCTCAGGCTTCATTTTTTTCATCCTATGCCATGTCTGCCATGCTAGAGGCTGCTTACCGCACTGCGGTGGCTTCAGCTAATTCTCTTGTTATCCGCAGGATTTTGTGGCTTCGAGAGTGGAAGGCAGATGCTTCTTCCAAGAAGTTTCTTGCTGGGCTCCCTTTTGCTGGTTCACGGCTGTTTGGTGAACAGCTGGATGAAATCATTAAAGAAGCTACTGGCGGGAAGAGTACTTCCATGCCACAAACCAAGACCAGGAAACCCGCCCAGGGTAGGAATTTTCGTTCCTTTCGTTCCTCCAACTGGTCATCCTCTAAGCCTTCCGCCTCGTCCGCTAACTCAGCCAAGGATCAGAAATCCAACTGGCGCCCAAAAGCGCGTCCGCAGAAGACCGCAGGAGGTGCTGCCACTAAGGCAGCTTCCTCATGACTCTCGGCCCGCTCCAGCCACGTCCTTAGTCGGTGGCAGGCTCTCCCACTTTGGCGACGCTTGGTTAAAGCAAGTCTCCGATCAGTGGGTGAGAGACATCATATCTCACGGCTACAGGATAGAATTCTCTTCCAGCCCTCCAAACAGATTTTTTTCCCTCAACTCCCCCCTGCTCCAAGGCCGCCGCCTTCTCGCAGGCCGTGGCGTCCTTGCAGGCAAACGGAGTGATTGTCCCAGTTCCCGCTCAGGAACGGTTCAGAGGTTTTTACTCAAATCTCTTCCTAGTTTCAAAAAAGGACGGTACCTTCCGGCCCATCCTGGATCTCAAGCTTCTCAACAAGCATGTTCAGGTGCGGCACTTTCGCATGGAGTCTCTGCGATCAGTCATTGCCTCAATGACCCAAGGGGATTTCCTGGCGTCCATCGATATCAGAGATGCCTATCTACATGTGCCAATCGCAGTGTAACATCAGCGTTGGTTACGTTTTGCGATAGGAGAGGATCATTTCCAATTCGTGGCTCTCCCCTTCAGGTTAGCCACGGCCCCTCGGGTATTCACCAAGGTCATGGCGGCAGTGATTGCGGTCCTGCACCTCCAGGGGTTAGCAGTGCTTCCTTATCTGGATGACCTTCTGGTCAAGGCTACGTCCAGCGCAGACTGTCAGCGGAGTGTTTCGCTCACTCTCGCCACCCTAGCCCAATTCGGGTGGATTGTCAATCTTCCCAAATCCACTCTGACTCCGACCCAGAGTCTCACGTACCTAGGGATGCAGTTCGAGACTTTGCCGGCACTTGTGAAGTTGCCCTTAGACAAACAGCTGTCACTCCGGTTGGCGGTGCGCTCTCTCCTGAGGCCCCGCCGTTATACCCTCAGGCATCTGATGCAGGTGCTGGGTCAAATGGTGGCCTCCATGCAGGCGGTTCCCTTTGCCCAGTTCCATCTGCGTCCTCTGCAGCTGGACATTCTCCGCTGTTGGGACAAGCGGCCTTCCTCCTTACACAGGTTAGTGGCTCTGTCGCCACGGACCAGGAGCTCTCTTCAGTGGTGGCTTCGACCCCTCTCCCTGTCCCAAGGGCGCTCCTTCCTGACTCCGTCCTGAGTGATTCTCACCACCGATGCCAGCCTATCCGGCTGGGGAGCGGTACATCTCCACCACAGAGCACAGGGCACTTGGACTCCGTCCGAGTCAGCCCTTTCAATCAATGTGCTGGAAACCAGAGCTGTGCTTCTAGCTCTCCTAGCCTTTCACCACCTGTTGGCGGGCAGGCACATTCGAGTCCAGTCAGAAAACGCGACAGCGGTTGCCTACATCAATCACCAAGGCGGGACACGCAGCCGCCTGGCAATGTTGGAGGTCCAACGCATTCTTCAATGGGCGGAGGACTCCAAGTCCACCATATCCGCAGTCCACATCCCTGGCGTAGAAAACTGGGAGGCAGATTCTCAGCCGTCAATCCGTGGACGGTGGAGAGTGGTCCCTGCACCCGGCAGTGTTTCAGTCAATCTACCGCAAGTGGGGCACTCCGGACGTGGACCTAATGGCATCCCGTCACAACAACAAGGTTCCGGTTTTTGTGGCTCGCTCCCACGATCCTCAGGCCTTCGCCGCGGACGCTCTGGTTCAAGACTGGTCCCAGTTTCGTCTGTCCTACGTGTTTCCCCCTCTAGCTCTCTTGCCCAGAGTCCTGCGCAAGATCAGAATGGAGGGCCGTCGAGTCATCCTCATTGCACCGGACTGGCCCAGGCGAGCTTGGTATCCGGACCTGCTCCAACTGTCCGTGGAGATGCCGTGGCATCTTCTGGACCGTCCAGACCTGCATAAGCGCTGCATACTCTAGATCTGGTGCGTGCTCTCCGGATCTATGTGTCTCGCACCGCTGCGCTTAGGCGGTGCACCTCTCTTTTTGTGCTAACCACAGGGCGGCGCAAGGGTCTCTCTGCTTCTAAGCCGACCTTGGCCCGTTGGATTAGATCGACCATTTCGGACGCCTACCAGAGTACTCAGGTGCCTCCCCCGCCGGGGATCAAAGCACACTCGACCAGAGCTGTCGGTGCCTCTTGGGCTTTTAGGCACCAGGCTACGGCTCAACAAGTCTGTCAGGCTGCCACTTGGACTAGCCTGCATACCTTTTCGAAGCACTACTAAGTGCATGCTCATGCTTCGGCAGATGCGAGCTTGGGCAGACGCATCCTTCAGGCGGCTGTCGCCCACTTGTGAAGTTAGGCTCCGCCTACTTCTTAGTTTTTTCTGTTTATTCCCACCCAGGGACAGCTTTGGAACGTCCCATGGTCTGGGTCTCCCAAAGGAACGATAAAGAAAAAGAGAATTTTGTTACTTACCGTAAATTCTTTTTCTTATAGTTCCGTATTGGGAGACCCAGTTCCCTCCCTGTTGCCTGTTGGCAATTTTCTTGTTCCGTGTGTTATCACCGGCTGTTGTCATGGACAGAGTCTCCGGTTGTTCCGGTTCTTACTCGGTTCTACTTGTCGGTGGCTATTCTCCTTCAGCTTTTGCACTAAACTGGCTAGGACAGGCTACCAGGGGGTGTATAAGCTCAGAGGGAGGAGCTACACTTTTAAGTGTAGTACTTTGTGTGTCCTCCGGAGGCAGAAGCTAAACACTCATGGTCTGGGTCTCCCAATACGGAACTATAAGAAAAATAATTTACGGTAAGTAACAAAATTCTCATTTTTTTCATCACTTTATTAACCCCCAAACACCCTCCAGGTCCCACAACGAGCGGCCTGCTGTGAGCTCCACGGAGCAACTAAAGTGAGTCGCGCTATTAGCGGTGATGTCACAGGGGTTGGCCATGGCTGGAGTCCTCCATCCGTGACATCAAATCACTGGAGTGACTGAAGTGAGTCGCATGATCATCGGTGCCGTCACTCAGGTGATTTGCGGTCACAGCTGGAGTCCTCCACCTGTGACCGCAATTCAGGCTGACTGAGTGACGCCAGTGACAGCAGCAGCGGCGGCAGCCCTGTGTACAGGATGCGATCATGGAGGGGTCTATTGGCCTGCGGTGCACAAGAAGCACTCCTCCATGATCGCATCCCATACTTGAGCTCCCGGTAGGAGGACATTACAAAACAATGGGCACATTATTGCAGGGGACATTAGTAAACAATGGGCACATTACTGCAGGGGATAGTACTAAACAATGGGCACATTACTGCAAGGAACATTACTAAACAATGGGCAAAGTACTCGGGTTGGCTTATATTTGGTGTATCCCAAACTCTATATTTTAACTTGAAAGGTTGGGGGTCGTCTTATACGCCGGAAAATACGATAGTCAGAAGACGTTCAGCTGCAAAATAATGATAAAGCAACCACTCACCTTCCAATCATTGGGGTTGGTGCTTAGTATCCTAATTGCACACAGGTAAGGCCTGTACTGGAGTAACTCACACAGAAACATATGGGTGCCAAGACCAATGATCAAAGTAAAAAAATATTCAGGTCCCATAGTGGGACTAAGTGGAAAAAGTAAAAAAAAAAAAAAAAAATGTGTAAAAAGCTGTTTTGCCATGAAAACTGCAGCACAAAACAAGATAATAAAAACAATTGAATTACTGGTGTTTTTTCATTTAAAAAAATATTATCCCTCCCAGAATAGTAGCAATAAATCTTCAAATCGTTCACACACAAAAAAACTGTCACACAGGTTTGTCTGAAAAAAAAAAAATACAAAAGTTACAGCTCTTAGAATAGGATGACAAAAAACTATTACAAAAAACCATTGTAGTGTGTAAAAGTAGCAAAGCACAGTGATTACGTAGGAAGCTTTGGATGTATTTCTGTTATATTTGTACTTTCGTTATTATTCCCAATCTCTGACCACCGGATTTAACACACAATTTCTCGCTCCCATGTTCAGACCCATGACATGATGGCGGGACACCGATGGGTTGTCATGATAGTCAGGGGTCAGCTGATTAACCCTGTCACTGTCATGGCAAACTTCCTGTGAACGCCGGCATTCATAGGATAGCATTTGTGCTACACAGAGCAGTGCCGATACATCGCTTTGTACAGCACAAGCGATCAGAGTGTCACAGCTTCAAGTTCCCTAAGGGGCATAGTAAAAACAATAAAAGTTTGAAAAAAATGTAAAAGTTCAAATCACCCCCCTCTTGTCCATTGGAAATAAAACAATAAAAAAAATTCACATATTTGGTATTACCGCATTCAGAAATGTCCAATCTATCAGAATATGAAATAAATTAATCAGATTGGTAAAGGGCATAAAGAAAAAAATCAAAACGCCAGAATGACAGGTTTTTTTGGCCATCACAACATCAATAAAATGTAAGAAGAGGCGATCAAAACAGCATAGCGACCCAAAAATGGTATTTGTAAAAAAAAACTTCATTTCAGGACGCCAAAAAATAAACTGTCACACAGCCCGAGATATCGAAAAATTAGAAAGGTACGGTTCTCGGAAAATGGCGACAAAAGTGCAAATGTTTTTATTGACAAAATTTCTGAATTTTTTTTCCACCAATTAAATAAAAAAAAATGATTTGTGTGTAGTTTTAATGTTATTTAATAATCTTTTTATTTCTAAGAAACAAAATCTTTCACACACTTTATTGCTTCCCATATATCTTCTCCATTTTGCAGAGACCCAGAATTTGTGTTTTACGATCAGCTAAAACAAACAATGAATGCATACCGGTGAGTATAACTTGCATAACAAGCTGTGGTTACTAATTTACTCATTTCTATTGTGAAAAATAAAATCTGAGCATACAACACATAGTGAATCTGCACTGCTCATTTGTGTCATCCATTGTTAAACAAGCGATTTATTTCCTTCTTCAGAGTGAAACCAGCGATATTTGATCTCTTGTTGGCGATGTGCATTGCAGCTTATCTTGGTCTGGCATACCTTGCAGTTCAGGTACATGGTTGACTTTTATTTTAGGATGTTGCCAATTATTAACCCTTATGATGCTGCCGGTAATCTTTCAAATTCTTTACATTTGTGAGCACTGCCATCATTCATAGTTGGCTGTATGCCAATAACAGAGCTTACTTTATTGCAAGTGGCTTGCACTGGGGCTGAGCATCGGACGTACCCGAGCACAGTGATGCTCGTGCTAGTGGTTTGCATGCGTAAAGCACCGGAACTCTGGGGTTTGTTTTTTGTAAAGTCTGTGTTTGGCACGAACACCGAACCTTGGGTTCGCTAATCTCTAAAAATAAACAGTGTTGACGATATCAAGTACAGCAATATTCACCCTCCCTTGCTCCAGTGATGCCTTCCCACCGCTCCTCCCAGTGATAGTTTCCAGCCTGCATCGGTGACATCATGACCACAGAGCACATCTTTATGTCACTGGGCTGATGAAAGTTGAAAGGAGAAAACCCCCTTTAAGAAAAAAATTAGGCAGTTCCCCTTCCACACACACACTTAAATTCTTCACTAATCCAGCTTAGTTGCTTCAGTTATCCTTACTATTATTCATTTACAATCTGTGTCCTCAACAGGAAAGTGCTAATAAAGATAGGTGGGCACAACCTCAATGTCTGTGCTAGATTAGTGGGGGTCTGCACTTTAAAAATGAGCTATTATGAGCATTTGTTTTCTTGATACCAACCCCCAGTCCTTCTGCAATTTATTCAGATTTTTTATAAAAATGATGGTTTGGCTTTCCATGTCTGTATACGTAATATCTGACACCTTTTGGTCTTTTCACAGAACTTTGGAGTGCTTTATAAGATAGTCCAGAGAGTGGCCTTGAAACCAAAACAGTTGTGAAGACTCATTCCTTAGCCAAGTCTCATCCATTGGGATCCTGATAACCCTGAGAAGGGAGTTTCGCTACCACAGAAGCACTCTGTCATTTAAGCACTGGAGGTTGAATTTCATCATGGCCCTTTGACTCTTTTGCATGGATCTCCGCATCAAGCCTTCCTTTACTAAAGGATTTTGAGCAGAATAAATTGGTAGTTAAATAAGGTGATCACAGGATACAGATGTTCCCTTCTGCCTCAAAGAAACAGACTTTTCTCTGTTGGTACTCAGGATTTAACTGTGAGGGTTAAATATTTTTAAGTATTTATGATACCGGGATTGTCCCAACATTTTGCCTTTTTCTTTAGTTTTTGGTTTATTTTCATCATGCACTGAATCACCCCGTTGTGACTATTTAATTGAAGATGAGGATCAAATCTAGAATGAGCAGGGACATAAAATAAATAATTGAAATCATAAAACAAATAATGTGAAATGTGTATCCATAAACTGCTATGGGTTTCTGGTTTTTTAATGGTTCAGTATATTTTTGATGTCTGCAAATCTTCAGGATTCCAAGCATCATACAAAATGGAAGGCATTCTCCCAGGAAAGAGCTGCCGTTTTGAAAAAGCAAGACGATAAAATAAATGTCTGTATTTACTATATCTTAAGGAAATCAACCATTCGGGTGGGAGAGAAGGAATAAAAAGTAGATTGGGGATACATAATGAAGCACCTGATAGTAAACATAAAGGTAAAATGCTAAATTTGTAAGAAAGCTTAGTGTCATAGTTAATCATGTGGTTAGAGCTTGTTAGGTACCTAAACTAGGTCCAGGATTGCCAGGTAGAGTCGTATTATTATTGTCACTGTACATGTGTTGTTTCCTGAAACAACAGGAAGTTAACATCTACAAAGCCCCATGGCCAAAATGAAGTTATAAGCTTTCTGTTTTTTATTTCTAATATAGATTGGGATTTGGAGAAAAAAAACATTGCCACAAATAATAAGAAAATACATTTAACACAACAACATAGTCATTTTCTGACGAAACATTCCCATAAATGAGAAATTAAACTTTGTCTACTATTTTTTATCATTTTGTCTAGTTTGGAAAATTATGGAACTTTGCAAATTAGTTTGTCTGCATTCCTGTAACAAAATTGCATGTAAGTGACTTCCAAGTCCCTGCTTTCTCTGACGCCTCATTGGGGGACACGGGACCATGGGACACAGGACCATGGGTGTTATGCTGCTTATCCATAGGAGGACACTAAGTAGATGCAAAGATGTTAGCCAGGCTACTTCAGTTTTAGCTTAGTGTCTATAGGAGGCAAATCTCTGCAGACTACTGCAGCGAGAATTTTTTGTTTTTAGAGTGCAACGGTTCCTTCGGGGACCGATTTCCCAAACCATCAACAGGCGGGAACGCGGAGTATCGCCTCCCCGTACCCCCTCCTGCGATGCTGGATCCTGGGCTGTTACTCACTGGATGACAGGTCTCATGGCACTGATTTTCCAGAGCCCAGAGCAGATGAAAACTTCCTCAGCCCCTCTTGCAGGCTCTGAGTTGATACAAGTTCTGCACCAAGTGTTGACCAGACTGCCATCTCCACAGGAGTTAAGGTGAGATCATTCCGATTTTTCCAGAGCAGATGGAAAACTTCCTCAGCCCCTCTTGCAGGCTCTGAGTTGATACAAGTTCTGCACCAAGTGTGACCAGGCATCAGACTGCCATCTCCATCAGACTGCCATCTCCACAGGAGCTGAGGTGAGATCATTCCGATTTTCCCAGGGCAGATGAAAACTTCCCTCTGGCAGGGTCTGAGTTGATACAAGTTCTGCCAGCAGGCGTCAGAATCTGCACACTGGCTCCCTGACAGGAAATTGGAGCAAAGGTCACACTGACTGGATGCACATGGGCTGTGATTGCAGACTCCTACATAGCATTCCACCTGTGGCGGGGGGAGGGGAGAGCTCCCAGGACTCAGTGCAGCCGTGGTACACTTATAGAGGTTTTTCTGTCCACCATTGTTGTGCAGGGCTGGAGGAGGGAAGGGGAGTCCCTTCCCACCATTTTTTGTTTTTTTGTTTATTATATTTTCTCATGCCTTCTTGTCAGAGCTAAGCCCCGTCCCCTCCAACACTCGATAAGCCACGCCCCACTCACACAGGGTGCTAGCTTCGGCAGCACATATGCTCAAATGCAGAGCTACACAGAAGATTAGCATGGCCCCTGCACAGCAGGCCAAGGATGACATGGAAATTCGTGAAACATTCAACATCCTCCTTCCCACAGGAACTGTGACACAGGAGGAGGGGGGGGGGGGGGAAGGGCTAACAGTGTTCTGGGTGAGTTATAGCCTCACTTGCATATTAGCTATGCAAAGCATTGCTCCCTCATTACAATCAGTTTGTGGCTCATGAGCCAGGGGCTGCAGTCACATGTTTTATGGAAGGGAGAGGAAGATTCAGCTCACCTGCTAGCCAAACTGCTCAAATCCTTAGGGTGCAAGGGTCCGCTGGTAGGTCCACACCAGCATGGGATAAGCAACAGCAAAATGGAGAGGAAGGATCCAGCACAAATTCCTTGTTGATAAAAAAGTTTTTCTTATTCTTTATTGAAGTGTTAAAAGCAAAAACAAAAGGAGACCGAAGATGGGAAACATACATTAAAGCATGGGTGCTCTTAACGCGTTTCGGACTTTAAATAAAAACAAACTAAGTCCTTAATCATTCCTTCTGTGAGTCCGGTGCCCCTGTAGCTTCCCCCCCCCCCCGCCACCACCGCAGCAACCGCTGCCAGCCCAGAGCCTACGGCTCCCTGTCCCCCGTAATGGGCACAGTTCCCAGAACCTGGTGCTGGCTATGCAACATCGTCCTCACACCCCTCGTGGCCCCTGGACAGAATGCAGCCTGATGACACCTCTATAGAGGGTCCTTCTGATAAGAATCAGCCCTCTACTTCACCGGTTGCAGATCAGAAAAAGGGCATGACCCCCATGGTACACAGATGGGGTTCTCCCACATGTTCCGCGGTCTCTGAGGAGCCGGAGGAAGGGGAATGATATTTGTACCGGGATGATTCCTTGGTTTCAACCTCCCCGAGCGATCAAGCTGCGATGGACTTATTGCAGCAATCAACCAAAACTCTGCATGTGGAAGATCTCCCATCCACTACTATTGACTCTGCGGTCTCCTTTAAAAGGGTGAAGAAACCTCGAAAAAAAAAAAAGGGATTTTAACGCCGCTTCGGTATCCGTAAACTCATGGAGTCCCGGTACCCCTTTGGCTTAGCTGTCTCTAAGGGCTGGGCTGATCCGGCCTCGGTGGACCCCCACCCGGCTTCCGCCTGCCTGAAGGACCACTCCTGTCTTTTACTTGATGGATCGTCCTTCAAGGACCCGACAGACAGACAAGTGGAGCAGCTCGATCGCTCTGCCTCGAGGCCGCGGGTCCCTCTCCCCTTCCGTGTGGGTCGCACAGGCACCAGGACTACCAGTTTCCCTCAGACCCTCACAGATGTAACAGTTCACATTGCTGCGGCGGCAGAGTACCTAATGCAGGCCTCCCTCGGCGCTGCTACCTGCACAGTTATTGCCGCCTCAAATACCATAGCCATCCGTAAGGCCCTCTGGTTCCGATAACAGAGAGCGGACTCGGTCTCTAAGAAGCCTCTCACAGTACTCCTTTCCAGAACGATGGTTTGCCGGTCATCTGGACAGGCTCTTTTTTTTTGTCTGACGCCACGGGAGGAAAAGAGTACCTCCCTCCCCCCAACTCTAGCCCAGGATGTTTTTTTACTAGACACGCAGGGCCCGACCTTCTCAACCCTCCTCGAGTCCACCTCGTCCTGGCAGTCTAGACAAAGACCGAGGAGTCTCGTCCTCCTCCACCTGGGCCGCCGCCTCAGACCACAAATGGGTGTGATACCTTGTGTCTTCCGGTTACCACATTGAATTCTGGACCCGATCCCCTGGTCAGTCTTTTCTCGCAAACCCCCCACAAAGGCTCCAAAACACCACGAGGCCTTCTCCTCAACAATCCACTCCCTCCAAACGGCGGGGGTGATGGTACCTGTTCCGGACGGCGAGAGGTTCAAGGCCTTCTATTCCAACCTCTTGTGGTCCTCAAAAAAGGACGGGTCAGTTCGTCTCATCCTGGACCTCTTAACACCTGAGCAAACATGTGCACGTAAGGAGATTCAGAATGGACTTCCTAGAGTCCATTATTACCTTTATGGTCGAAGTAGAATTCCTTGCCTCCCTAGCTATCAGGGACGCGTACCTGCACATACCCATCGCTCCAGCTCACCAAAAGTTCCTCCGCTTCGCGGTTCAGGACTTCTTTTTTTTTTTTCTTTCATTTGTGGCCCTACCCTCGGCTCTGCCACAGCACCAAGGGTCTTAACTAAGGTCATGGCGGCCGCCATGAGTGCCCTTCACGCCAGGAGAGTGGCTGTTCTGCCTTGCTTGAATGACCTCCTCATCAAGGGCTCAACCAGCGTGCAGATCTCTGTGAGCACCCTATCCCGCTTAGGGCGGCTTCTGACTCCAGTGAAATCATCCCCGGTCCCATCAAAATTCGTCACCTCCCTGGCCATGTCCCTGGACACTCTTCGGGGCTTGATATTTTCCCCTCAAGACAAGGCGACTGGTCTACAACAAACGGTACACTGCCCTCTACGTACTCCTCTTGCTCCATATGATTCAGTATGAGAGTGCTAGGTTGGATAGCGGCGGCTATAGAGGCAGTACTGCTCGCTTAGCCACACCACCGCCCACTGCAGCTTGCGCTTCTAGCTGCCTGGGACAAGAGCCCCTTTTCTTTGGATGAACTTTTCACCTGTCACCTTCAGTCAGGTATGCGCTTTGCTGGTGGCTTCAGTCCTCTTCCTTATCGAGAAGGAGTTTTTCTCCCCCAAGTGAACTGGCTACTCCTGACCACGGACTTCAGCCTCTTAGTCTGGGGAGCAGCGTACTGGCTCCACACTGCTTCGGGACGTTGGACACCCCAGGAGTCTTCCCTTCCCAGAAATCATCCTGAAAATCAGCACGATCTTCTCGCGCTCAGGTCATTTCCCCCTTCTGCTAGCAGGTCGTTTGATTCGGGTCCAATTGGACAATGCAACAGCTGTGGCGTAGCTCAATCGGCAGGGAGGTACCAGCAGCAAGACAGCTTATCTCGAGGTCCTCAGGATCTTCACCTGGGCCGAATCGACGGGGGTCTGTGTTTTCAGTGTTACACACACATACCGGGAGTAGAGAACTGGGCAGCGGACCTTCTAAGTCGCCAAGGACTGGCTGCCGGAGAGTGGTTTTCTCCTCCCAGAAGTGTTCCCACACATCTGCACTCACTGGAGTACACCAGACGTGGATCTAATGACCTCAAGGTTGAACACAAAGGTACCCGCGTTATTAGCCAGGTCACGTGATCCACAGTCCATTGTCGCGGATGCTCTAGTCTCCTGAAGTCGTTTCAGTCTGCCTTACATGTTTTTCGCCTCTGCCCCTGCTGCCGCGAGTAATCAGGAAGATCAAGGCAGAAGGAGTCCCGGTGATACTAATAGCACCGGACTAGCCCAGGTGCGCCTGGTATGCTGAATTAGTACAATTGCTCATGGCGCCTCGTAAGCATCCCAGACGTGCTGACCCAAGGGCCCATTTCCCATCAGAACTCCAGAGCCCTGAAGCTGATGGCCTGGCCATTGAGACCTGGACTTTAACAAGAGCGAGATTCTCTCCTGCGGTCATCTCCACCATGTACAGTGCCCGAAAGCCAGCCTTCATCCCGTTTTTACCACCATACGTGAAAAACTTTCCTTTCCCAGTGCAGGGAATCTAGTGTCCAACCTATGCCTCTGGCGATCCGCAGAATTCTTGATTTTTTTTTTTTTGGCAGTCAGGTTGCAAAAGGGGTTGGCACTCAGCTCCCTTAAGGGGCAGGTTTCATCTCTCTCGATATTCTATTAATACCGCCTAGCTTGCAATCCGCAAGTCAAGACTGTCCTCAAGGGTGTTTCCCATCTAGTTTCCCTGTATAAACGGTCGCTGGACCCATGGGACCTCAATCTCATTTTGGACGGTATCCAGAGGTCCCCTTTTGAACCTCTTAAGGAATCTTCTCTTGCTCTTCTCTCCTGGAAGGTAACATTCTTAGTGGCGATTACGTCCATCAGACAAGTTTCGGAACTGGCAGCACTCTCTTGCCGCAAACCCTTTCTGATCTTTCATCAGGACAAGGTGGTTCTACGCCCCCTTCCGGATTTTTTTCCGAAGGTTACTTCCCCATTTCATATGAACAAGGACATTGTTCTGCCTTCCTTTTGTCCACACCCAGTCCTTGGGGTGGAAAGGGTTCTATATTAGCTAGACCTTGTGAGGGCTCTCAGATATTGCGTACCTAGGACAGCCCCTTTAGGAACATAGACTCCTTGTTCGTCATTCTTGAAAGGCCTAAGAAAGGAGAGGCAGCTTCATAGGCAACGCTGGCTCGCTGGATTCGCTCTGTGATCCAGGAGGTCTACCGCTTGCAACTCAAGTCCATTCCTAGAGGGCTGCGGACTCATTCCACGCGAGCAGTTGGCGCCTCTTGGGCCATTAGGCATCAGGCTTCAGTGGAACAGAGGTGTAAGGCTGCGACCTGGTCTTGCCTTCTTACTGTTTCAAAGCATTACTGAGTCCATACCCAGGCTTCGGCTGAGGCGAACCTAGGTAGGAAAATTCTGCAAACGATAGTGGAGTATCTATCTCAGTAGGCGCTCCTGGCTATCTGGGGCTGGTTCCTAGTCCTTGAGTTGCGTTGTTTATTGTTTACCCACCCATGGACTGATTTAGGACATCCCATGGTCCTGTGTCCCCCAATGAGGCGTCAGAGAAAAATGGATTTTTGTGTACTCACCGTAAAATCGTTTTCTCTTTGCCATCATTGGGGGACACAGCACCCTCCCTTTTGCCCTGTTGGGCCTTAGCTTTTTTCTGTCTCAGTACTTTTTTTGTTATGAGTATTCACTCACGTTTTTTGTTACTTGTTCTCCTACTGCTTGTGTACTAAAACTGAAGTAGCCTGGCTGAGCCAGGGGGTGTATACTGCAGGGGAGGAGCTAACATCTTTGCATCTACTTAGTGTCCTCCTATGGATAAGCAGCATAACACCCATGGTCCTGTGTCCCCCAATGATGGCTAAGAGAAAACGATTTTACTGTGAGTACACAAAAATCCGTTTTTTCCAAGTCTATTTTTTGTCTTTATCTGCATGGATATCAGATGATGGCAGTGAAACAGTCAGCTCAGCCCCTGTGTCTCACTCACTTTGGGGATATGCTGCTGCAGGAGATAGTTCTGATAAGCACAACACTCAGACAGGTGCTGACCTTTTCACTGCAATCATCTGTACTCCAAGGGAGTGGGTTCTGAAGACCGGGAAATAGATTGTGGAAAAGCCACTTACATTCATTTTTTTTACAGGAATGAGGACTAGTTCCCTATTGATGTGATCTGCAAAGTTTCATTACTTTTCAATAGCAATGCAATATTTTAGCTGTGTTATTTGTTTCATGCCAGCGCAGTTGCATTGATGAATTGTGTACCTTTCATTAATGAGCAAGTCTTGTATTCTCCAGTCAGTACGTGTCCTCCTGTGTAGACAGATCAGGCTTAAGATGACCTCATAACCTAACAAATCTCTGGAAGACACCCCACGCAGCGCTACCCTTCTTATTCTTCTATGTCCCCATTTCTGCTTCATATAAGAGCACAGTGACGTAATAGGTGAGATGTTACACAACTAACTGCTGTCACATGTACTATCTAGTTATCTGTCAGTACAGTGTGCAGATTCCCAAGTGTATGAGATGCTATTCCCTCCTGTCTCCAGCTTGTAAGAGTTGTCAACAATAAACCATGAGATGAGAATCTTACCCATCTGCACAGGTAGAGACTTCATGGTACATGTAGCCTGCCTTCTGTGAACCATATTGGAGGAGAAGAGGAACCAAGATGGTAGACATTCAGGGCACATCAACTAAAAGGCATTCACAAGAGCCGCTACACTGTTGGGTGTATTCTAAAATGCTCAGTTTTGATCACAATAGACCATAGAACAACGTCTTTACTTGGCACCCTTGGATCCCTTTAGTGGTTACTGCAGGGTGGCAGCATGTTATCTTTTAAAGTTATGTCCATAAAAAGGATTGGGTGTTCCACATCAAGAACAAAGCTCCAAACCTGAAAAAAATAATGAACTTTCTGTGTAAGTGCACATCCAAATTTTATCTAGGATTAGCTACAAGATAATGTTTGGTTCTGCAGTAAACTTCTAATTCTAATTTCTCTATCGCTTTCATTGGGGGACACAGGACCATGGGTGTATGCTGCTGTGACTAGGAGGCTGACACTAAGTGAACATAAAAAGAGTTAGCTCCTCCCTGGCAGTGTACACCCCGAGCCGGAGGCGGGACTATGCCAGTTTTTTTGCTTAGTGTCGTAGGAGGCTGATGTGGGCCCATATCTCTGTGGGCCAACCTCAGCCTAGGCTATTCCTTTTTTTCCGTTTTTTCATCCTATACGGCGCCACTCAGCGTTCTCATCCTTTTTACACTTTTTATCTCTTCTGCAGGGTTAAAGATCCTGCATCAGAGAGTATCCTCGCCTGCTCCTTCCCTACAGGGTATCGTCCCCAGGGTTCCTTGAGGCTCAAGACACCAGCCCTTATCCCCCTCCGGTCCCATGGTACCACCCCAGGGGCTGATTGGGGTCCCACACATTTATGGTTTATGGGCTCACTCCCCGTCGACCCCTATGGTACCGTCCCAAGGGGTGTTTCGGGTGGAGACGGCGAGGAAACATCGCAAGCGCAGGAGCGCTCACAGCACCAGGCCTCCCCCAGTGTTCTCCCCTGTTTCACTGGGCCCAGGCAAAGGATCACACACTGCAGCGCAGGAGCGCTCTGCAGTCTCCCCCACAGCCCCCCAGCAGCCTCCCCTGGCACTTGCCAGCATCAGCCTGCACTCAGCGGGGGCCTCAGCAGCCAGGATGGGACCCAGGGCTCTGGACACCGCACAGGGACGCAGGTAAGCCCTGCTCCGCGCGCAGCGCTGCGCTCCCGGCAGCCGCCGCTCACAAATTTAGTCCCCGGCTTCGGGCCTAACTTAGGCCGGAGCGCTTCGCCCCCCGTTTGAGCGCGCGCGCGCGTCTTCCTGGCCCGCCCCCCGCCTTTTCTGCCCAGCAACAGCAGAGCTCATCCCTAGCACGCCCCCTCAGTAAAAAAAAAAGAGGAGGCAAAAGCCCACGTTTTCTTGCAAACGGCCCACCTCAGCACAGGCAGGCCACTGAGCAACAGCTTCTATTTTCCGGTGGCTGCCCCCTGCTACTCTGAGTCTCCTGCTGACTCGGGGAGGACACAGGCCTGGGTGAGTGCTGTTTCTGATTAGGACCAGCAACTTTTCTTACACTTTTTCCTCCTCACTTTTTTCCTCCTATCTCCTGTCTCCTCCCTAGTGTCTCTAGTAGGAGCCCCCTGAGCAGCCATGCCTAACTCTAATCCTTCCCGATCCAAACAGGTCCCTTTCATAATGCATTTTGCGTGCTCGTCCTGCAACGAAAAATTCTCCCAAGGCCAGGCTACCCCCCTCTGCGCAGCTTGCGTCCCTGACCCACAGCCCACGCAGATTGCCCCAGACGCCGCCGGCACCCCCATCCTACTCGCTACTGCAGCAGTACAGGATGCACCGAGCCCCAATACGCTCCCTCCCCCGGAGTGGCTGACTTCTTTCTCCCAGTCGGTGTATTCCCTGTCGAGGGCGTCTCTGACCATCGCGCAGGCTTTTCAGTCGCTCCCTACGCTCAGCCAGGCCCCGCAGGTCCAGCCGTCGCAGGATGACAGTCGGTCTGACCCAGAACCGACTACTGGAGCGCGGAAGCGGACCCGAACGGTCTCGTCTTCTAATTCCTCCCAGAGGTCCCTCTCCCCTCCAAGGCCCGAGGGCCACTCGTCTTCGAGACCGTGTGATGATTCAGGGGAAGTGTCGGATGCAGCCTCTCGTATGGATTCGGATCTGGCAGCCGACGTCAGGCGTATGGTGGACAGCCTGGTCGATGCGGTGAATACGACGCTGAAGCTATAACCTGACTCTGCCACCACCCAGAGCTCACAGGTATCTTTCAAACGACTTAAGCGTGTTCACAGGTATTTCTGCGATCATCTGGAGTTCGCCGAGATCTTACGCAAGCACAGACAGGAACCGGACAAGACGTTCAACAATGGTAAGTCGATTGATTTACACTATCCCTTCCCCGAGGATCTCAGGAAGGAATGGGCGGGCTTACCGGTGGTCGACCCTCCGGTCTCCCGTCTGGCCTCGCATACAGTTCTATCTCTGCCGCAGGGAACATCGCTCCGTGATGCCACGGACCGGAACATCGAGAGATTCGCCTGTTCGGCTTTTGAGGCGGCAGGCGCGGCCCTGTCTCTGGCCTTCGTCGCTGTCTGGGTAGCTAAGGCCATGGTGACCTGGGCCGACACCCTCCGCAGAGGACTTCGCTCGTAGTCTGGCGATACCGAGCTCGTCAACATGGCTGCACAGATTGCCCTGGCGGGTGAGTACATAATTAACGCATCTCTGTCTACAGCCAATTGCGCAGCACAAGCGGCCAGCAACACGGTGGCAATCCGTCGAGCGGTCTGGCTCAGAGCCTGGAATGCAGACGCGGCTTCAAAGAAATCACCGCCCTCCCGTTTGCAGGAGGCCGACTGTTTGGGGACAGGCTCGATCAGATTATCGCCGAGGCTACGGGAGGAAAGAGCACCTCCCTTCCACAGCTGAGGCCAAAGCGTTTCCCACGCCGCCAGCCGACCTCAGGTTTTCGCCCCTTTCGCAGCTTCAGTTCCCCGGCACAGCCTAGGAGGAACAGATCCCCGCAGAGAAGCAGGAAGAACCCGTCTTTCAAAACAAATCCCTCCTGGCGTTCCAGACCACGCCAGCCTACCAAACCAGCATCTAGATCTCAGCGATACTCCTCCAAATGACTCCTGGTCTTCGCGCGTCAGCGCAGACCAGGTGGGGGGGCGCCTTTCTCTGTTCCAACACATCTGGCTCCCCTTGATCACAGACACTGGGCTCGCCGGATTACCTTCCTAGGCATGGAGTTCAATACCATCCAAGGACGCGTGTTCCTTCCAGAGGAAAAGATTCTCCCTCCGGAAAGACGTCCAGACCCTCCACCACTTCAGAGCGGTGTCCATATGATTTGGTATGAGGGCCCTCGGTCGGATGGTGGCGGCAATAGAGGCGGTTCCGTTTGCCCGCTTCCACCTTCGCCCTCTTCAGTTATTCCTGCTGCACAATTGGGACAAGTCTCTATTCACCTTGGATCGCAAGATACATTTGTCCCCGAAAGTCCGCCACTCGCTGCGCTGGTGGACCAACAGCCAGAATCTCGTCAAAGGAACGTCGTTCTTACCGGTGCACTGGAAGATAGTCACCACCGATGCCAGCCTCCTGGGCTGGGGAGCGGTCTTCCGTCAACACACGGCTCACGGTCAGTGGTCCTACCAGGAAAGCCGGCTCCCGATCAATGTTTTGGAGATCAGAGCAGTCCTACGAGCCCTGCAAGTTTTTCAACGCCTTCTACAAGGGTCTCCAGGATACAATCGGGCAACGCCACGGCGGTGGCATACATCAATCATCGGGGCGGCACGAGGAGTGTCATGGCGATGAGAGAGGTGAAGAGGATCATACAGTGGACAGAGTCTCACAACGCCAGGATCTCCGCGGTACATATCCCCGGCGCGGAAAACTGGACGGCCGACTACCTCAGCAGACAGGGTCTGGCGTCGGGCGAATGGTCTCTCAACAGAGAGGTTTTCGAGCAGATTTGCCACAGGTGGGGGACTCCGGATGTGGACCTGATGGCCTCGCGGTTCAACAATCAAGTCCCACAGTTCATATCCCGCTACCACGACCAGCAGGCGCTAGGAGTTGACGCCCTCATTCTTCCGTGGAATCAGTTCAGACTACCGTTCATCTTTCCGCCGCTGCCACTGATCCCAAGAGTCCTCAATAAAATCAAGGCAGAGGGCATTCCGGTGATTCTCATCGCTCCAGAATGGCCCAGGTGAGCATGGTTCGCAGAACTCGCACAGCTCGTCGCAGACACCCCATGGCGGCTTCCAGATCGGCCGGACCTGCTGTCTCAAGGTCCGCTCTTCCATCAAAATTCAGGGGTTCTCAATTTGACGGCATGGCTCTTGAATCCTGGCTGTTAGCCCAGTCAAGATTTGCTCCAGAAGTGATTCAGACTATGATTAGGGCTCGAAAGCCTTCATCTTCAAAGATCTACTACCGCACCTGGAGGGCCTTTTTTCAGTGATGCGAGGTCAACAGAAATCTCTCCCCGCTAGTTCTGTCAATACCGACGCTTCTAGCGTTCCTTCAGGCAGGGTTGCAAGCGGGTCTCTCGCTGGCAACCATCAAGGGGCAGGTGTTGGCTTTGTCTGTTCTTTTCCAAAGAAATCTAGCATCACGTCCACAGGTCAAGACGTTCATCCAAGGTGTCGCTCATCTGAATCCGCCCTATCGGGCCCCGCTAGAACCATGGGATCTTAATCTGGTTTTAGGATCTCTCCAACTGGCTCCATTTGAACCGCTCAAAGAATCTTCATTCTCACACTTATCCTGGAAAGTGATCTTTTTGGTGGCGGTCACTTCAATCAGGAGAACGTCTGAACTGGCAGCTCTTTCGTGCCGTTCACCTTTTCTTGTTTTTCACCAGGACAAGGTTGTCCTGCGTCCGTCTCTGGAGTTCCTGCCGTAGGTGGTGTCTCCTTTTCACCTGAATGAGGATATCGTGCTTCCATCTTTTTGTCCGGCACCCACTCGCTCCTTGGAAAGGTCACTACACACTCTGGACTTGGTATGAGCGCTCAGGACTTACGTCTCAAGAACTGCGCCTTTCCGCAAATCAGACAACCTGTTCGTCCTGCCGTCTGGTTCCAAGAAGGGCATGCCGGCGTCCAAGGCTACCATTGCCAGATGGATCAGGTCAGCCATTTCGGAGTCCTACCGAATCAGGGACAAGTCCCCTCCGAGGGGAGTAAGAGCCCATTCCACCCGTGCAGTTGGGGCGTCTTGGGAAATCAGGCACCAGGCTTCAGCCGAACAAGTCTGCAAAGCCGCAACGTGGTCCAGTCTTCATACCTTCACCAGGTTTTACAAGGTCCACACCCAGGCATCAGCAGATGCCTGCCTTGGGAGAAAGGTGTTGCAGACGGCCATCGCACACCTCTAAAAAAGGTAGTAAACATTTGTACAGAGCGTTCCTACAGAATTGTGCGTTTGTTTTGGATCTGTAGGACGGCTTATGTACCCAACCAGGGACTGCTTTTGGACGTCCCATGGTCCTGTGTCCCCCAATGAAAGCGATAGAGAAAGAAGGATTTTTGTGTACTCACCGTAAAATCTCTTTCTCTGAGTCTTCATTGGGGAACACAGCACCCACCCTGTTTGGATTGTGAGGTCTTCATTTACCGGATGTTTCCCGATGTTGTTCGCGGGTCACCTTTGTTTCCATCCGGCTACTATATATTTACGTGCCCATAAGGCACTGTGTTTTTCACCACACATTTTCTCTTGTATTACATTGTTTAGTTATGGTTGTTCAGGTCTCTCCTACTACTGCTTTTGCACAAAACTGGCATAGTCCCGCCTCCGGCTCGGGGTGTACACTGCCAGGGAGGAGCTAACTCTTTTTATGTTCACTTAGTGTCAGCCTCCTAGTCACAGCAGCATACACCCATGGTCCTGTGTCCCCCAATGAAGACTCAGAGAAAGAGATTTTACGATGAGTACACAAAAATCCTTCTTTTTTGCTTATGTATAAACCTATTGAAGCCAGTTCTCAATTTGTGCTGTACACTCATACCTGATTAAAACATTGTGTCCTGAGGAAAACCTGAATCTACCATGGAGAATTTGACAATATTGTGAGGTTAGCCAGAGAAGATTTAGTCACTTTGATATGCTGCCTGCCTCCCTAACCAAAATGGCTAAATGAAGCCGACAATACATCTTAGGTCTCATTCAGACAAACGTGTTCTCCAACTGTGTGGACCAATTGTAGCGTATATGTAAGTGCACGACAGATTTTTCACACTGACCTTGGGTCTGTTATAGAAAAATAGTGTATGCACTGGAAAGCAGTTACTGTGCAAAGAGTAAGTTGAGTCCTCAATATAATGGCCTATTACAATAGCCGAACACAGTAATATCAGGTTATCAATACATTATCTTAACCAAATTGAAATTAAACTTGCTCAACCAATCCAATCCTGGGAAAATTTGGCCTGGATTTCATTTTTTCTTTAAAAGACCAACTTATCAGGGGCGTGGCCTTGCAGTGGTGTTGAGCGGCAGCACATCTGAGGTGCTCCTGACATCCTGGTCAAGTATCCTGACAAAAAGCTCATCTAACAACTGAAGAATGACCAGCTTATGCCCTGAGGGGTCCTGCAACTATTGGGAGCGGTGTTGAACTGAATACCGCCGGATTCAGCTCGTGGGAGCAGGAGGATTGATGAAGTTCCTGAAATACTGTGCGCCCAGCAGTCATCTGGCATCCTGCGGCCTAGGGAAACGCCACAGTGCTCTGCCGCGGACAGTGAGGATCCATCTCTGGAGAGCTGCGGAGGAGACTGCTGGCAGATGAGAGTCCCTGTTGTGACCAAGGCGGTGCTGTGGTGGAGGATGAGGTGAGCGCTGGGAGTTGTGGCCAACATCAGTTGCAGCAGGGAGTTTGGAGCAGACAAGGGTGATCGTTGGTGTCCTCGGTGACGGCCATGACGTGTAGTAGACAGAAGAAGCCCGAGGTAGGAGTGAGTCTTCATGGACGAGATGGTGCTGGCGTTGTAGCTGACCCTAAGAGAGGAAATGAGAGCTGCAAAACTGGAATGCTTTGCACTGTTGGAGAATTAAATGGAGGAACTGCCTATGGAAGGTATAATAGGATCCCGAGAGGAAGCATAGCTGCAGAGGTCCGACGCAGAGGGGGAACCACTGTCCCCAGCCAGCCACACAGGCCCTGTAGTGACACTTCCTATGGAGATAGCCTTGCAGCAAGAGGGGAAGCAGAGGCCAATATTAATCCGAATAACCTCACACTTAAAGATGTTTTCACAGTGGTCTCGTATTGTAAGTCTGCACTAACCACTCTGACACAGTAGATGAGTATGCTGAAAGAGGAGGAGATTTCAATAATATTATATATGACAATTGCAATAAAACCAGGCAGGTACAAGCCCAAAAGGAGAGGCGTTTAATGCCCTTTGGACACTATACACGTGAGTTGGCGCTCGTGTATATATGGCGGCAACGACATCCAGATATGCACCAGTTTTCCTGTTATTCTTCAACATATTCATTAACTCGTATAGATTTCGCCCAGTGTAATGACCTGCTTAATGTAATGGTGAGTTGAGTGGAGTACCTGCCTAGCATTTTATCAGATCATAGCCCTCTCAGCGTTACTATAGTATTGAGAAAACAGGTGCCAGCAGGAAGACGTACTTGGAAATTCAATCCATTTTGTCTGGAACTTTTGGATACAAGGAGGATAGCTAATGAGGTGGTAGAGTTCTTCCAATTCAATGAAGGCACTGCGTCAGTCCCAATGGTGTGGGAGTCCATGAAGGCTATTTTACAGGGTATTTTAATTAAAGGAATCTCTATGCCTAAAGATAAGAGGAAAAGTATGGATGCAATGGTGGCGCAGGAATTGAAGGATGCAGAAGATAATTTGGTTATAGATCCATCAGTTGGGTCCCAAAAAAGATTTGAAGGCTGCACAAATGAATGTTACTAAAATGCACTTACAGAGGGCGAAGAGGAATAGAGCTTTCTTTATCGTTCCTTTGGGAGACCCAGACCTTGGGTGTTTAGCTTCTGCCTCCGGAGGACACACAAAGTACTACACTTAAAAGTGTAGCTCCTCCCTCTGAGCTTATACACCCCCTGGTGAGCCAGTCCCAGCCAGTTTATCGCTTTGTGTTCAGGAGGCATACATCCACACATGCATTCTCATGATTTTTTTCTTTTTTTGGAAGAGATTGAAGAAGTGCGGGTCCACGTCTGGACCCCCGGCATGTCCCTTCTCACCCCACTGTGTCGGCGGTGTTGTAAGGTTGATTTCCAAGGCTGGAGCCTTACATGCCGTGCTCCTTCACCATCCCTCCTGGGCTCTGGCTTGAAGTGAGAGCCAGCACGGTCTCCATGCCTGGCAGGAGACCGGTCTCCATCCACAGCCCCTTGAGGATTCTGCTGGACCGGAGCACTCATCCCCAGGGACCTGGCCCTGCGTCTCAGCAGCTAAGTACCTGAGACGTTTATATGTTGGGGGTCCCTGTTCTTTATTGTATGGGGAGAATATGCTGAATGTATTTATTTTAGCATTTCCGGCGGGTTCTCTAGCTTTCGCCCGAGAACCACGCCGATGGTGCCTGCGCGTCGGCCTCGCCGCTTAAATTTAGGCCCCGGCTTTGCCGGAGGCCTAGTTTCTCTTAACTACCCTCGCATGTCACTCATGCAGAGGGACAGGCACGGCTCCTCCCGGCGGCCGTCCTGCACAGGGGAGGGACACGCCCCACTGCTGGGGCGTGTCTCCTCCCCTGCAGGTCTCTATGGCCCTCCAGTTCCCGCTCTCCTACAGGAACGCCCCCAAGTCCCGCCCCCTCTCTTCGCTCCGGCGGCCATTTTCTTAGGCAGAGTTCACTCTGCGCTGGGCCTTTCTGCACTCTGCATCCCTGCTGAGGTGCTGTGCATTGGGGGTCCGGGTTTCGGGATCTGGAGGGCACACAACACCGCTTCCAGCGGTCTGGTAAGCCACAGCCGGTCTCTGGTTGTTGACCTCTGTATATTCTCCCTGGGGTTCATTCTCTTGCAGAGCCCCCACTCCAGCAGCATGTCACACACGAGGAGCAAGGCTCCAAAGCTTTATACTGTATGCGCTGCATGTAAGCTCCTGCTGCCTGAGCCGAGCACCTATCCACATTGTGATGTCTGCTCTAACTTGGCGGTGCCACAGCCTGGAGTCTCACCCCCGGTGGTCTCTCCAGCTGCCTCTGCACCTGTGCCTGAACCCCCGGCCTGGGTAGAGTCCTTCTCTAGGTCTATATCCCAGTCATTTGCTGAGTCCTTGGGACTTTTGTCCAGGACTTTGATGAATAGCATCAGCCCTCCTCACAGGGTGCCTCTAATGCTCTTGCTAAGGGTCCTTTAGGATCCCTATCCTCTGACCTCCGTCCATCGGAGCTCACAGAGGATTCATCATCAGGTCCCAGACCCCGTCCTCCTAAGAGAAGGCGCAGGGTTTCCTCTCCCTCCTCATCCCGCGGCTCTGATTCAAGAGCTGACTCGCAAGATGAGGAGGATGCCCTTACGGGGGGCTCGGAGGCTAACTCCATGTACCCCATCGATCTTTCCGAGGGTGACTCAGATCTTAGTGACTTGATTGCTTCTATTAATTCTGTGCTGGGTCTCAATCCGCCAGTATCAGAGGAGCAACCCTCTCTGGCAGAAAAGCACCAGTTTACCTCGCCTAAGAGAGTAAAGAGTGTGTTCTTTAACCACTCCAGTTTTCAGACCGCTGTGACCAAACCCAGGGCCTGTCCTGACAAACGCTACCCAAAGCGTGGTTCTGATGACCGTTTTCCCTTTCCACCTGAGGTCTCACTCCCCTAAGGTAGAGCCCCCGGTGTCTAGGCTCTCAGCCCGGACCGTTGTGTCGGTGGCTGACGGCACCTCACTTAAGGATTCCACTGATCGTCAGATTGACCTTCTGGCCAAATCTGTGTATGAAGCGGCGGGGGCCGCGTTTTCCCCGACTTTTGCAGCAGTGTGGGCTCTCAAAGCCATCTCTGCTTCTCTAGAGGAGATGCATTCCCTCACCAAGGAATCTATGCCTGAGATGGTTGCCTTAACTTCTCAAGCTTCAGCTTTTTCATCTTATGCCATGTCTGCCATGCTAGAGGCTTCTCACCGCACTGCGGTGGCTTTGGCTAATTCCCTCGCAGGATCTTGTGGCTTCGAGAGTGGAAAGCAGATGCTTCTTCAAAGAAGTACCTTGCTGGGCTCCCTTTTGCTGGTTCACGGCTGTTCGGTGAACAGCTGGATGAAATTATTAAGGAAGCTACTGGCGGGAAGAGTACTTCCATGCCACAAACAAAGACCTGGAAACCCGCCCAGGGTAGGAATCAGTCGAGGTTTCGTTCCTTTCGTTCCTCCAACTGGTCGTCCTCTAAGCCCTCCGCCTCGTCCGCTAACTCAGCTAAGGACCAGAAATCCAACTGGCGCCCAAAAGCGCGTCCGCAGAAGACCGCAGGAGGTTCTGCCACTAAGCAGCCTCCTCGTGACTCTCTGCCCGCTCCAGCAACGTCCTTAGTCGGTGGCAGGCTCTCCCACTTTGGCGACGCTTGGTTAAAACAAGTCTCCGATTAGTGGGTGAGAGATATCATATCTCACGGCTACAGGATAGAATTCTCTTCCAGCCCGCCAAACAGATTTTTTCTCTCAACTCCCCCCTGCTCCAAGGCCGCCGCCTTCTCACAGGCCGTGGCATCCTTGCAGGCAAACGGAGTAATTGTACCAGTTCCCGCTCGGGAACGGTTCAGAGGTTTTTACTCAAACCTCTTCCTAGTTCCCAAAAAGGACGGTACCTTCCGGCCCATCCTAGATCTCAAGCTTCTCAACAAGCATGTTCGGGTTCGGCATTTTCGCATGGAGTCTCTGCGATCAGTCATTGCCTCAATGACCCAAGGGGATTTCCTGGCGTCCATGGACATCAGAGATGCCTATCTACATGTGCCAATTGCAGTTTCACACCAGCGTTGGTTACGTTTTGCAATAGGAGAGGATCATTTCCAACTCGTGGCTCTCCCCTTCGGGTTAGCCACGGCCCCTCGGGTATTCACCAAGGTCATGGCCGCAGTGATTGCGGTTCTGCTCCTCCAGGGGTTGGCAGTGCTCCCTTACCTGGACGACCTTCTAGTCAAGGCTCCATCCAGCGCAGACTGTCAGCGGAGTGTCTCGCTCACTCTCGCCACTCTAGCCCAATTCGGGTGGCTTGTCAATCTTCCCAAATCCACTCTGACTCCGACCCTAGTCTCACGTACCTAGGGATGCAGTTCGAGACTTTGCCGGCACTTGTGAAGTTGCCCTTAATCAAACAGCAGTCACTCCAGCTAGCGGTGCGCTCTCTGCTGAGGCCCCGCCGTTATACCCTCAGGCGTCTGATGCAGGTGCTGGGTCAAATGGTGGCGTCCATGGAGGCTGTTCCCTTTGCCCAGTTCCATCTGCGCCCCCTGCAGCTGGACATTCTCCGCTATTGGGACAAGCGGCCTTCCTCCTTACACAGGTTAGTGGCTCTGTCGCCACGGACCAGGAGCTCCCTTCAGTGGTGGCTTCGGCCCCTCTCCCTGTCCCAAGGGCGCTCCTTCCTGGCCCCGTCCTGGGTGATTCTCACCACGGATGCCAGTCTATCCAGCTGGGGAGCGGTATGTCTCCACCACAGAGCGCAGGGCACTTGGACTCCATCCGAGTCAGCCCTTTCAATCAATGTGCTGGAAACCAGAGCCGTGCTTCTAGCTCTCCTAGCATTTCACCACCTGTTGGCGGGCAGGCACATTCGAGTCCAGTCAGACAACGCGACAGCGGTTGCCTACATCAATCACCAAGGCGGGACACGCAGCCGCCTGGCAATGATGGAGGTCCAACGCATTCTTCAATGGGCGGAGGACTCCAAGTCCACCATATCCGCAGTCCACATCCCAGGCGTGCAAAACTGGGAGGCAGATTATCTCAGCCGTCAAAGCGTGGACGGTGGCGAGTGGTCCCTGCACCCGGCAGTGTTTCAGTCAATCTGCCGCAAATGGGGCACTCCGGACGTGGACCTAATGGCATCCCGTCACAACAACAAAGTTCCTATTTACGTGGCTCGCTCCCACGATCCTCAGGCCTTCGCCGCGGACGCTCTGGTTCAAGACTGGTCCCAGTTTCGTCTGTCCTACGTGTTTCCCCCTCTAGCTCTTTTGCCCAGAGTCCTGCGCAAGATCAGAATGGAGGGCCGTCGAGTCATCCTCATTGCACCAGACTGGCCCAGGCGAGCTTGGTATCCGGACCTGCTCCAACTGTCCGTTGAGATGCCGTGGCATCTCCCGGACCGTCCAGACCTACTCTCACAAGGTCCGTTTTTCCGCCCGAATTCTGCGGCCCTCAAATTGACGGCGTGGCTCTTGAGTCCTGGATTTTGACGGCTTCTGGTATTCCTCCTGAAGTCATCTCCACTATGACTCGGGCCCGTAAGTCTTCCTCCGCTAAGATCTATCACATGACTTGGAAAATTTTCCTGTCCTGGTGTCGCTCTTCCGGCCATCCTCCTTGGCCATTCTTTTTGCCGACCCTTCTGTCTTTTCTACAGTCCGGTCTGCAGCTAGGACTGGCCCTCAACTCTCTCAAGGGACAAGTCTCAGCTCTGTCAGTTCTGTTCCAGCGGCGTCTCGCTCGGCTGGCTCAGGTCCGCACCTTCATGCAAGGCGCGTCTCACATCATTCCGCCTTATCGGCGGCCCTTGGATCCCTGGAACCTTAACTTGGTCCTCACGGTATTCCAGAAACCCCCTTTTGAGCCTCTTAGGGAGGTTTCTTTGTATCGTCTTTCTCAGAAAGTGGCCTTCCTGGTTGCCATAACTTCTCTCAGGAGTCTCTGATTTGGCTGCGCTCTCCTCGGAGTCACCTTTTTTAGTTTTTCATCAAGACAAGGTGGTTCTCCGTCCGACTCCGGACTTTCTTCCTAAGGTAGTCTCTCCCTTCCACCTTAACCAGGACATTACCTTACCTTCCTTCTGTCCGGCCCCTGTTCATCGCTTTGAAAAAGCGCTGCATACTCTAGATCTGGTGCGTGCTCTCCGGATCTATGTGTCTCGCACCGCTGCGCTCAGGCGGTGCACCTCTCTTTTTGTGCTAACCACAGGTCGGCGCAAGGGCCTCCCTGCTTCTAAGCCGACCTTAGCCCGTTGGATTAGATCGACTATTTCGGACGCCTACCAGAGTACTCAGGTGTCTCCCCTGCCGGAGATCAAGGCACACTCGAGCTGTCGGTGCCTCTTGGGCTTTTAGGCACCAGGCTACGGCTCAACAAGTCTGTCAGGCTGCCACTTGGGCTAGCCTGCATACCTTTTCGAAGCACTACCAAGTGCATGCTCATGCTTCGGCAGATGCGAGCTTGGGCAGACACATCCTTCAGGCGGCTGTCTCCCATTTGTGAAGTTAGGTTCTGCCTACTTCTTAGTTTTTCTGTTTATTTCCCACCCAGGGACTGCTTTGGAACGTCCCAAGGTCTGGGTCTCCCAAAGGAACGATAAAGAAAAAGAGAATTTTGTTTACTTACCGTAAATTCTTTTTCTTATAGTTCCGTATTGGGAGACCCAGACCTT